>NW_020664419.1:47528391-47624358 GCF_002925995.2 Terrapene triunguis | reverse complement strand
CCCTCAAAACAATAAAATATTTCAAAATAGGTGAAACTTTTAAAATGTAATGTGTATTCCATTTTGCCAGAAAATCAGTCTAGGTTTGTAAGACATAAGGATGAATACATCTACAATATTAAGATTATTATACCATAGAAAAAAATTTAAAATATTAGGAATTCAGTATTATTTTCAGACTTGTACAAGATAACATTTAAAATTTCTACCAAAAGTAATCTGAATTTTTTATTCCCCAAATCAAAAATGAAAAAAAAAGTATCTATACTTACTCTAATTTGAAAACAAAAGAAAAAGATATGCTTATTTAAAAAGCAGTGGGCCAAACTCTGCCCTCATTTAAACCCAAGAAACCCCAGTATGTGTCTAAAATGTTTCCGTGTACAAAGCCACATGCAAATTATTAAAACTTGTGAACGATCAGAATGTAGATGCTTTCATGGTTAATTGACACACATTATCCAACAGTTACTTCTATGATTCTGTTTTTCTTTATTCGCTTCTCATTTTGTATTCTGAAAGGGAGAAAGGCAGCTTTTCAGCTGACCTAATGAAAAAACTGCAATGACAAATGAGAAATCAACCTGTGTACAGTGGAGTACAGCTGGAAAGAATGCTAATTCTCTGCTTGAATACTGCCTTCAAAGAGATTATTCAAGCCTCTCTCTGACACGGAACACAGTGATCAGCCAGCAATCGCTAGAGATTAAAATAACCTTTATCTGTTTTAACAAAAAGGTGAACTAAAAAAAGCAGTCGGACATGCCCTGAATGTTTACTATTAGCAAAGAACAAAGTGACTTTATATAGTATTTATTCAATATATTTCAGTGTTGGATTTTTTTATGGAGTTTGAAATTATAAAATTACCCTAACTTCTCTAAGTGGGGCAGAGAGGAGAATAAAACAAGCAATGAACAAAAATCTAGAGCTTAAAAGCGAGCCATTTTTACTAACATCCAACATAAGCCTGGGAATCATAATTTCAGATTAGGATCTTGAACACCCAAAAGTTCTGGAGGTCTTATCCTTTATAAAGACAGGGGCCATTTATAAAACTCAAATCTGGGGTTGGCTATCAAACACCCACAAAGTGTGACAATGGACAGATGAGGCATTTTGGCTCAGCCCCATCCTTATGGGAATGGTCTGAATGGACCTAAGTCTGCACATACATCAAGATACTGAATAGAATGAAAACCTTGTCACTGCAATGCATCACTAGAAGTCAGTTGCCTACGACTTCTCAGTTTTTGCCTACAAGAAAACCCCATCCTCTTAGGAGAAAAGTATTAAAGCAATGCACAGGAAGTACAATATACTATAGTGAATGCACTAATCCCACTAACAATCAACGAGATTTGGGCATAAACAGTGTTAATGCAACAAAGTTTAACCCACAGTAATTAACCACTAGACAAAACCAAAACTATATGAAATGTAATCAAAAATATACTGCTTTTACTGAATATACCAAATAAAAAGATCTAATGATAACACGATGATACTACAAGCTGTAGAAATGCCTGTAAATAAAAGAATGAATACAGTGCTCTGTGAGGGAAGACAGTATCAGAGGGAATTGTCAAGCTTCCTATCACTTTGTATAATATATGAATAATAATAATACAAAGCTCTTATATAGCCCTTTTCCTCAGTAGATTTCAAAGTGCTTTACACAGGTCATAAGTATCCTTATCCCCATTATACAGATGGGGAAAGTGAGGCAATCAGAGGTGAAGTGACTTGCACGTATAGCAAAAAAAAAAATGTTATCTCCAGAGCAGATGTTACTTTCAACATACATGATGGTTCAACCTCTCTCTTGAGGAACTGTTTTCATTATGTAATAGTCATTAAATCAATCTATTTAAGTTTCCTTTTGCTTTGAGATAGCCAAATTCATCACAGGTATCAGAAGAGTCAATAAAACTAGCACAAAATAATCCCAAAGTGGTAAAGATCTGGGCAATTTTTATCATGTATGCAGAATTCCTATAGGCCCATCACACAGAGATCAATGTCTGAAAGTGAAAATGTTGTCTTTTTAAAAAGTACTTTAATTTAAGAGTGCTCAGAGCCAATCAAACAAAACCACAAGGAATACTGCACTCCACCCCACTTAGTGAGAGCCTGAGACATCTGCATGTGTGCACACACACAACACCAAAGGCAGGATTTGATTTCCAGTGGTCTGGTTTTACTTCTTGAGAGGGCGGGGGGGAGGCGGTATTTTGAGCAGTACAATGTGATAGTATATCATACCAACTGGTATGATATGCTAATGTGGTTGTGAGTCATAGAAAGAATGGGATCAGTATTTGGTGTGCTTAACCCTCGAAAAAGAGCCCTTATAAGTTAATGTAAGTACATCAATAGAATGACTTCTATTGCTGATGGAGACAAAGATCTATCCCTTGTTGCATGAGGTTGTGAACCAAGTGGGGTAACATTTTGCAAAAAGAAAAAGAAAAGAAAAAAAAGTATTTTTATTCCTTTCCCTATTTTCGTAAACAAAGTAAATAAATAAGATCATCTTGTGCAAATGAAATGGACTTGGAAAAACCTTGAGAAGAGTCACTTAGTGTTATAGGATCTGTGCTAATCTAGTGTCAACAAACTAAACTCCACAGAACCAGATAGTGACTTGCCCAGAAAAAGAATGAAAGTAAAGACTAGTTTTAGTAAACCTATGAAGGGTAATATCATAGCATTTCAGTATGGTAGAAGGCAGAGGAAGGAGTAGCCAACGTTATTATCCAACAGTAGTTCTGTTAGGTGGTAGTCAGGGGACATTGCTAATAGGAGGAAGTGGTGGTATCTGGAGACATAATAAATTCTAAATATATTAAGGGTTTGTCTTCATGGGAACACTCAGGAAAATTCCAATGAATTAACAAAAACTGCGAAGTTAGTGTGCATAAGTAAAAAGTACTGTGCATTAAGCCCTTATGTGGACTCTCATTCAGAAGTAAAAAAATGGTCTTAGTCCACTGTAACTTAAATCTCTTTCAAGCACTTTACTACTGAATGAGAGCATCCACACCGCGATTTAATGCTTTTTAACTTCTGCACTTCAACTTCATAGCTTTAGTTTATTCAGCTGAACTTTCCTGAGTGGCCCTGCATAGGAAAGTGCCAAAAAATTGTAAATAATTGTGCTATAACTTCAAGTTGGAGAGAAGGGTCCTTTTTCCTATCTCTGAATACCCTGAAAGTTAGGCCTGAATCTAAATTTTGCAGCCTGGACGTTTCTAGAAGACACATTATCTTTTTAATTGCCTCACATGGAGACTGGAACTTCCAAGAATGAGACTGCTCTGATTCCACTCCATAATGGAGACTTCACACACAGTCTCCTTAAGAGAATCCGCTACTGGTTTGCAGTATTTACATTAACTTATAAGGGCTCTTTTTCTAGGATTAAACACATCAATACTATTTCTATTCACAGATTCAATCTTCAAAATCAGGGCCAATCTAAAATCCGATCCCTTCAAAACACAGCCTTTTTTTTTTTTTTTTTTTTTAGTTGGCCTTATGGCCAACTGCAATTTTTCCAGGATTGTTTGCATGTAACATTGTACTATTTACCATTCAGAAGGGCAATAGCTCACTGGCTTCAAGATGTCTACTGAACATCCTGTGCCACAACTAACACCACTACAAAGGAGCTCCTTGAGCTTCTGCTGCTTCCACAGCCACTTTTCCCTGGGTCTTTGTAAATATTGTGGTTTAAAAATATGTGCAGATCCTGACTGAAGCAACATTCCACTTAAGGATGGAACTGATGAATTAGGTCAAATCATCTGAGTGAGAAACACTTTAAAAAAAAAAACAACAACAACAAAAAAACTTCTTGAAGAAATCATACTACTAAACATTTTCAACTTTTATATAAAGCCAGAACATCTGAACTCCACCAAAAAAATCACCCCACAACCACAAAAAAAATCTAAATTCTGAAAGTGAAAGATGTGTAGCCTTGAAAAAACATACATCATTATATTATATCATCTGATTTTTACATGTTGCCTATAATTAACAAAAAATAACACCCATACCAAAAAAATCATACTCCCCTCCCTCCTTCACCATCATTCCTTAAGTAACTCTCCCTTCCGCAATGCTCCAAGAAATAGGGGAGCCATGCAGTGTGTCCTGAAGGTCAGCAGATATAGACTATTTCATACCAAGGTTCCACCTGCTGGCAGAAACTAAGACTGCAGCATAATTTAGTATCTAATTACCCAATCACAGCAACACACTTACTGTGCCAAACAGTGGTCTTAATATTCAATTTAGTTAAGGTCAGGGGGTTTACACACAAATTTTATTTAGTTCTCCTTAAACTTACTCTGCAAAACTTCCAGCTTGTTGATCTCTAATATATATTTGAGAGGAATTTAAAACATCTAAAAACTACAAACAAATATAACAAACTAGGAAAACTACATATTTGTACTTCTCTCTAGAGAATAGCATAGCCAGTTTTGTTAATCTTGTGATTAAACAGGCATTTACAAAGCTATTATTGGGGGATGTACATGTAAGCCAGTGTCTGCCATTTACCAGACAGATCTGAGTGAGCAGAACAAGCACTCCTGTGACAAGCATTTCAGAAGAAATAGCTTTTAACACGTCCAGAGATTCTTGAGTCACAAATATCTGACAAGAAAGAAAATATGGTACCAAAATTGAATGATGAACTTTTCAAGGGCAAAGCCTAAACTGTGTTTATGGATTCAAAGAAATTTCTCATATTAACTCTTGATGTGCATTGTAACAGATGGGTGCAATCCTGCTTAGGTTATTTTACCCACAAGTTTACTGTGTCAAACATTGCATTTATTTCCCCAGATTGTTTGGAGGATTGTAGGCTACTGAGCTACTTCACAAGCTGGGGAAGGGAAGCAAACTCCACTACCAAGTCCTTTTTAAGGCCCTTTCTTTGGGAAGTTTATTGCTTGTATCAAACATCATGAATAAAATAACTCAACTGATGAATGGGAGACACAGTCCCCTCAGGGTTTTCCCTACCTCAAGCAGCCAAGGGAAGCAGGACACCCTTCCTTTGTGACTCCCGGGCCCAGCTTCTGCTCCCATATATACCCTGCCCAGCCATATGATGGGCAGGGTTCCCTTAATTCTTTACAGGCTGCTGCTGTTCCTTGACACAAGGACATTATGTTGTCCAGAAATTGAAACTCTCCAGTGTTTAAATCAAAAACACCAAGCACTTAATCTCATTTCTTAGGATAATTTTGAAAATATGGCAAAAAAGTATACTAAAAACCTAGGAACTGCATGTTGGATCAGACAGCCGTGCATGATAACACTCTTAAGATTCTGACAGCATGTTCCACACCTCGGCCCTCTCAGATTTTGGACGGCACTTCAGATTCTTAAACCTGGGGTCAAGTGCTGTCTTTATAAATCTCACATTGGTACCTTCTTTGTGTTTTGTCAGATCTGCAGTAAATCTAACAACATATGCTGGGTCATCATCTGAGCCTGCCATAACACAAAATATATGGCAGGATGCAGGTAAAACCACAGAGCAGGAGACATAGAATTCTCCTCCAAGGAGTTCAGACACAAATTTAATTAATGCGTTATTTTTTTAACAAGCATCATCAGCATGGAAGCATGTCCTCTGGAATGGTGGACAAAGCCTGAAGGGGCATATGAATGTTTAGCATATCTGGCACGTAAATACCTTGCGACCCCAGCTACAACAGTCCATGCGAATGCCTGTTCTCACTTTCAGGTGACATTGTAAATAAGAAGTGGGCAGCATGATCTCCCATAAATGTAAACAAAATTGTTTGTCTTAGTGATTGGCTGAACAAGAAGAAGGCTATAACGTTTTACATCATTTTGTTTTTGAGTGCAGTTATGGAAAAAAATCTACATTCATAAGTTGCATTTCCACAATAAAGAGATTGCAGTGCAGTACTTGTCTGAAGTGAATTGAAAAATAATATTTCTTTTGTTTTACAGTGCAAATATTTTTAATAAAAAATAATATAAAGTTGACACAGTATACTTTATATTCTGTGTTGTAACTGAACTCAATATATTTGAAAATGTAGAAACACATCCAAAAATATTTATAATAAATTTAAATTGGTATTCTATTATTGCTTAACATTGCAATTAAAACTGCAAATAATTGTGACCAATTTTTAATCTAAATTAATTTGTTTTGCATTAATTGCTTGAGTTAATTGCAATTAATTGACAGCCCCAGTAAAAATTGATTACGTTTAAATTGTGTGGACATATGATTCAGTTTCCCGCAGTACTGTACAATAAATGCAACTCTAACAACTGATGGCAGACTCAGAAGTCCCAAAGCAGGAACACTGGAACAGCTCTTCAGCATGAATTAATAATCTGTTTTATCCAGTGAATACACCAGGGAGAATACTTTATCATTTTAGTTTGAAATTATATATTATATATTTATACACATACACAGAGCTAATATCTAGATATATGACTCTCCAACTATTAATTTGAATTAGCTGAGCAAGGATTGAATTCTGTTTGTTTTAAACTTTCACATAAAGAGCAGAGCTTTTATGAAACTCCAACCCACCTGGAAGAGAATGATAGTTCCTTAAGTCAAAACTATCTTCTTCCTCATGTTGTTTCTCTATTTGAAAGTCTGCCATGGAGCAAACAACAAAAGGAGAGGTCACTTAGTGATTTGTTCCAGATTAATAAACTCAAAATTAGGATCCCTCAAGATAGCAAACATTTATTAAGATTATTTCCAATTTTCTTAATAAGCCAGGTGACATGAGTCTGCAGTAACAGTGACTGTCCTGTTTAATTCATGTCAGAATAAAAGAAAATACGTCTGTTAAAATAATCATATTAAAAGCCAAAAGGATTAAAAGGGTTGGAATTTTGAATTTCAAAGATTACACAGAATGGACATAAAGAGTAAGCACTTACTGATCTAAGAATCAAGCAGGAAATACTTAAACTCACTGGATTTCTGGTTTAAAATCCAGCAACATGGGTTTAGCCCTTCATCCTTCTGAGACAGATATATGGACTTGAGTTCCATGTAGCAAGTTTTTCTGAATAAATGTATTTCTCTCTGCTACTTTTTGTAAGAATGGGGCTTGCCCCAGTTTCTTTCAACTGGTTACCCACCCGGTTCTTATCCTGGTTGAAAGATATAATTCATTATTCTGCATCTCTTCGAGGACAAAAGTTTCCATATTAGAGTTAGAGATATTATTTAGAGACAAGCCAACATTTGTATACAACCTGTATTGTGAGTTGCCAGTTTTGGATTGGGTTATATATGCATAAATGATGGTAAATTTAGTTTAAGATTTTGGATTGACAATGATTTTAGAGGAAACTAAATGAAAAAGTTCCCATTAGCTGATAGTCAAAGCAAATAAATTAAATGTATACCCCAAATTAAAATACATAGTAAAAAAGTGCCACTGTGGCTAAACAACGAAGTAAAAGAAGCAGTTAGAGGGAAAAAATACTGAGGAAAATAGAAAGGAGCATAAACTCTGGCAAGTCAAGTGTAAAAGAATAATTAGGCAAGTCAAAAAGAATTTGAAGAGCAACTAGCCAAAGCAACTAGTCAAAGTAACAGCAAAAAATTAACTACATCAGAAGCAGGAAGCCTGCTAAACAATCAGTGGGGTCACTGGATAATGGAGGTGCTGAATGAAGATAAGGCCTCTGCGGAAAAACTAAATGAATTCATAGCATCTGTCTTCACGGCTGAGGATGTGAGGGAGATTCCCATATCTGAGCCAGGGTATCAGTAGAGGAGGTTTTGGAACAAATTGATAACTTAAACGGTAATACGTCAACAGGACCAGATGGTATACACCCAAGAGTTCTGAAGGAACTCAAATGTGAAATTGCAGAACTGCTAACTGCGGTATGTAACCTATCATTTAAATCAGCTTCTGTACCAGATGACTGGAGGATAGCTAATGTGATGCCAATTTTTAAAAAAGATTTCAGAGGCAATCCCGACAATTACAGGCTGGTAAGCCTAACTTCAATACCAGGCAAATAGGTTGAAATTATAGTAAAGAACAGAATTATCAGACACATAAATGAATGCAATTTGCTGGGGAAGAGTCAACATGACTTCTGTAAAAGGAAATCATGCATCACCAATCTATTAAAATTCTTTGAGGGGATCAAACAAACATGTGTACAAGGACGATCCAGTGGATATAGTGTATTTTGATTTTCAGAAAGCATTTGACAAGGTCCATCATCAAAGGCTCTTAAGCAAAGTAAGCAGTCATGGGATAAGTGGGAAGGTCCTCTCAGGCATCACTAACTGGTTAAAAGATAGGAAACAAAGGGTATGAATAAATGGTCAATTTTCAGAATGGAGAGAGAGATAAATAGTGGTGTCTGCCAGGAGCCTGTATTGGGACCAGTGCTGTTCAACATATTAATACATGATCTGGAAAATGGGGTAAACAGTGAGGTAGCAAAATGTGCAGATGATACAAAATTAAATTACTCAAGATGGTTATGTCCAAAGTAGAGTGCAAAGAGTTACAAGGATCTCACAAAACTGGGGGACTGAGCAACAAAATGGAAGATGAAATTCAATATGATAAATGCAAAGTAATGAATATTGGGAAACATAACCCCAACTATACATACAAAATGATGGGGTCTAGATTAGCTGTTAGAACTCAAGAAAGATCTTGGAGTCATTGTGGATAGTTCTCTGAAAACATCCACTCAATGTGCAGCGGCAGCCAAAAAAGTGAACAGAATGTTGAGAACTAAAAGGGATAGATAAGATGACAGAAAATATCATAATGCCTGTATATAAATCCATGGTACACCCACATCTTGAATACTTTGTGCAGTTCTGGTTGCCCCATCTCAAAAAAGATATATTGGAATTGGAAAAGGTACAGAGAAGCACAACAAAAAATGATTAGGGGATATGGGACAGCTTCCACGTGAGGAGAGATTAAAAAGATTGGGACTTTTCACTTTGGAAAAGTGACGATTAAGGGGGTATGTGATAGAGGTCTATAAAATCTTGACTGATGTGGATAAAGTGAATAAGGAAATATTATTTACTCCTTCACATAACATAAGAACTAGGGGTCACCCAATGAAATTTATATGCAGCAGATTTAAACAAACAAAAGGAAGTATTTCTTCACATAACACACAGTCAACCTGTTGAACTCCATGCCAGGAGATGTTGTGAAGGCCATAACTATAACAGGATTCTAAAAAAGAACTAAAATTCATGGAGGATAGGTCTATCAATGGCTATTAGCCAGGATGGGCAGGGATGCAACACACGCTCTGTATGTTCCTAGCCTCTGCTTGCCAAAAGCTGGGAGTGGAAGAGAGGGGATGGGTCACTTGATGACTGCCTGTTCTATTCATTCCCTTTGAAGCATCTGGCATTGGCCACTGTCGGAAGTCAGGATACTGGGCTAGATGGACCATTGATCTGACCCAGTATGGCCGTTTTTATGTTCTAAGTAATTTATAGTATTTTTCAGTATTTCATTTTAGTATTTCATATTGGGTTAGAATGATCATAAAACAAAAGTCACATGTTATGTGTTACCTGAGTGAGTCTGTCCTATTTGGTTAGCAAGTTGCAGGACATCCAGAAGAAGTTGTTGCAAAGATTCAAGTTGAAGATGAAGATGAGCAAGAGACTTGAGGCTCATCAATAACAGATTAAGTGTACAGTGAAAAAGGGAGGACTGAGGATGGAGTCCTGGGTGACAATCCTAGAAGAAGGGCGGAAGGAAGAAGAGGATCTACTAAAGCTGTAGATGTAGTCAACTAAATAAGAGAACCAATAAAAGACAGAGTCACAGAAAACATGAAAGGATGAGAAAGCATCAAGGAGAAGAGGGTGTTTCGGGATATCTATGGAAGAAGATTGACAAGAATGAATATAAAGAAGTGACCCTTAGACATAGCAAGAAAAAAAGCCATGAGTCACTTTTACCAGGGTACAGTTCCTTTGGTGTGGAGATGGAGGAAAACGTTGAAGCTGAGATTAGCATACGGGTAGAGTCTTTCCTTCTTGAAGTATGTGTTTGCAGTACCCAAAAGTAGAGCTGATTCAATAATGGCAATAAAGTAGATGACTTGGTGTCTGCTGAAGATTGGGGCTTAGATGAGAGCGTGCCGGCTGCATCTCTGTTAGGCTAAGACAAACTAATGTTTACAAATTGCTCAAATCTACCATCAGAACTGATAGGAATAGTCCCTGCATTTATGACCGAGAGATACATGACCACCACTTGACATACAATTTGCAATTTAGGTCTCTTGACACATCCTGGGCTGTTATTGTAGACTTAGATAGTAACTGTAGCAAAAGATCTCCCATGTCCACCCACACCTGAAACCAAAATGAGCTGTCACTCAGAGTAAATTAAGAAGACCATACTAGATCTACACAATGGCAATAACACAGTTAAGTATGTTGACATTTATAGCATCATAATTGGCAACTGAGTTAGCACCCTCAGTGAGACAAATTGATAGGGTTACATCTTTTAGAGCTATTGTTTCATGCACTCTGAAGATTCAGGCATCAGACTTGTGCATTATTTGCACATGGTTTGCATTTTCAACATCTTTAAAAAAATAAAACTAGGATGCTGAGAATCTGGAGTACAAGCAGTCATTGTAGGAGTGGTGTAGTAAGCCATACTGCTGCAAACTGTCCCAGTTAGTTCTTACTTATGCCCTGGTAAGCCAGGTTCAAAAAGAACAAGACATCAGTCGCAGCTTCCTGAAGCCTAAGCGAAAGGAAAAACAAAAACAAAACAAAACAAACACACACTCACAGAAATACAGGGTGGCTTCCTTCAGCTCCAAGAAAGGCCTCTACAAAACAGTCTTTACTGCAGTTGGCATTTCTAGTATAATCCTTCTATGTCAGACAGACAGTAAATTCCCAGTTGGTTTGTCCGTCTGTCCATCCTGGCTGCCTTCCTTCCTGGCCTGCAGGTTGATTCAGCAGCCTCCTAGGCTAGAAGGAGGTATGACAGCACTTCTCCCTCCCCTCTACAAGCCCCAGCTTCTTCTTACGTCTTCTGCAATTAGCAATCAGAACTGCCAGCTCCCCCTTCCAGCAACCTAAGTGTACATCTACATAGGAATAAAACCAGGAGTGCCGCCAGCTTTTCCGCCTCCCCAGGCAGCGGAAAGTCCCACCCCGAAATGCTGCCCCCCCACAGAGGCGGCAGAAGGTCCCGCCGCTGAAATACCGCCACGGTCGCCGCCCCCCAAATCGCAGCACCCTAGGCGACTGCCTAGGTCGTCTAATGGGTTGCGCCGGCCCTGAATAAAACCCCTGCAGCACGGCCATGGTGGGTCAGCTGACTCAGCCCATTACACAAGGGCTCGGGCTACAGGGCTACAAATTGCTGCGTAGATGTTCGGGCTCGGCAACCCTCCAGCCTCGCAGAGTCCCAGAGCTCAGGCTTCAGCCCAAGCCCAAACATCTACACAGCAGTTTTTCAGCTCCAGAGCTCAAGTCTTGAGATCCCAAGTCAGCTGCCCCGGGCCAGCTGCATGTTTTTATCCCCATGTAGACATACCCTAAGAGGTCACAGACGTCAGCACCATGCACCCCACCCCACCCAGCTCAAGCCTGGAAGCTTTGGTAATTATTATGGTCTAGGTTTCCTTTCTCAGCCCTTCTGCCTCAGCCAGGCATGGAACACATTCGCCCTATCAGAAGTGCCACAGCAGCATTCCAGAAGGGAATACATGGGAGCATGGGGACGCTACAATCACATGCCATTTCCTTGGGAAAGCCCCATACATGACTAGTCACTATGGTGGTGAAGAGGAGCTGTTACTTTATATGCCACTGGCAGTGTAGCCAGCTCTCCCAACTTTATCAGGAGACTCACCATACTGGAGGGCTTTCTTAAGGTCCCAGTTCCTGGAGATAGTGTGAAATTCTCTGCTTTTCACCCACCCCCCATAAGTATGTTTCCATCTTTAATGGTTGGGGAGAAAAGCTTGAAAACATGATCCCAACCCAAAAGAAGCTCAAAAGCCAGAAGGGAAATAAGAAGACAAACTTTATTTTAAAATTTTGAGATTTTTAAGCTAATCTCATGATTATTTGACCCTGATTCATTATTTTTTAACACTTCATGTTGGCAATACTGGGAATTCCCATTACACAAGGAGGATCCTCAGCCGGATATGCTAGCTTTACAGCTGTTTTGTGCCACTACAGTACTGCAAAGCAAGCATAGAAGAGCCAAGAATCTGCCCTGGATAACCTATTGGTTGTAAGAATTGTCCCTTACACAAGTCTATCATGTCATTTGAGTAGCATACCATATTTGCTGTATCTGATAACATTTCAGATGCATTAACGCATACCTTTAATCAACAGTGGTAAAGTAACACCCCCTCTTTGTAAGTCATTGAATGATTACAAAACAATATGAACAATCACTCAGGATCCATTTCTGTAAGCTAACATTTGTTGTCTGCAATAATGCAGTTCACTTTCCACTAATTGACAAGTTAAGTAGTAGGAAATTGAGTTGAATTAGGTAAATGGCAAAACTCTGTTCAGCACTTGTTCATAGAAGGATATAAGCTGCAGATGAATTATTCTTCTGGTCTAGTGCACACTATTCAAATAAAGGTCAATACAATTCTGGAGAAATCTGAAGCTGTATCTCACTGTGGTAAATACCTTTGTGAGCATTAAGCAAACATCTGAAAATAATGGGGGTTAAGAAAGGAATTTAATTTAATAAAAAGCAAATGCATTTCAAATTAATAACCTCACATTTAACAACCTCCTAGAAAATGTAATACTTGTAAGCTTCATTAAAAGTATTTTTCTTTACTAAAATCATCTATCCCTGTTGATAATATAGAATCATAGAATATTAGGGTTGGAAGAGACCTCAGGAGGTCATCTAGTACAATCCCCTGCTCAAAGGAGGACCAACACCAACTAAATCATCCCAGCCAGGGCTTTGTCAAGCTCGGCCTTAAAAACCTTTAAGGATGGAGATTCCACCACCTCCCTAGGTAACCCATTCCAGTGCTTCACCACCCTTCTAGTGAAACAGTGTTTCCTAATATCCAACCTAGACCTCCCCCACTGCAACTTGAGACCATTGCTTCTTGTTCTGTCATCTGCCACCACTGAACAGCCGAGCTCTATCCTCTTTGGAACCCCCCTTCGGGTAGTTGAAGGCTGCTATCAAATCCCCCCTCACTCTTCTCTTTGCAGACTAAATAACCCCAGTTCCCTCAGCCTCTCCGCGTAAGTCATGTGCCCCAGCCCCCTAATCATTTTCGTTGCCCTCTGCTGGACTCTCTCCAATTTGTCCACATCCCTTCTGTAGTGGGGGGGGGGGGCCAAAACTGGACACAATACTCCAGGTGTGGCCCCACCAGTGCCAAATAGAGGGGAATAATCACTTCCCTCAATCTGCTGGTAATTCTCCTACTAATACAGCCCAATATGCCGTTGGCCTTTTTGGCAACAAGGGCACACTGCTAACTCATATCCAGCTTCTCATCCACTGTAATCCCCAGGTCCTTTTCTGCAGAACTGATGCTTAGCCAGTTGGTCCCCAGCCTGTAGTGGTGCATGGGATTCTTCCTTCCTAAGTGCAGGACTCTGCACTTGTCCTTGTTGAACCTCATCAGATTTCTTTTGGCCCAATCCTTCAATTTGTCTAGGTCACTCTGGACCCTCTCCCTACCCTCCAGCGTATCTACCTCTCCCCCCATTTTAGTGTCATCTGCAAATTTGCTGAGGGTGCAATTAATCCCATCATCCAGATCATTAATAAAGATGTTGAACAAAACCGGCCCCAGGACCGACCCCTGGGGCACTTGGCTTGATACCAGCTGCCAACTAGACATGGAGCCATTGATCACTGCCCACTGAGCCCGACAATCTAGCCAGCTTTCTATCCACCTTATAGTCCATTCATCCAATCCATACTTCTTTAACTTGCTGGCAAAGAAATATCATAATTCCATTAATAATCTGAAGAGATTTATACAACCATTTCTTGGTAGAACAAAATCCTTTGCCCATCATAACATCCAACATTTAAAAAAAAAAAAGTTTGTAAAATTAGAGCTATTAGCATCTACAGCTGAAGTGTAACTTGATGTATCTAGAGTGCTACAGTGCAAATGGTTCTAAAGTTTTCCAACATGAAAAATAAAGTATAAAAAAATCTGGTTATATGGATGGACTTCAGATTTAGACCAATGTATTAGATTCAGTCCTAAGTTTCCTGCTAAACCTGGGTAAAATTTGATCATTCTCAACAATAAAATGATGTACATGCATTTGCTAGTCCAATATCAATAAATAGTTTTTAATAATATTGCCCTTTTACTATTTTAGACCATTTAAAGATTCTTCTTTTTCAAATCAATAGATACAATACTATATGCTATACTGCAAGATGGACTAATTCATGAAAACATTCTGATTTTTAATTATATTGGATCAAATAATCACAATCAATCTAATTAGATTTATACCTTTAATGGGAAAATTCTATGAAACAAACCATCAAAATGTAGGGCGGGAAGGGACCTCAGAAGGTCATCTAGTCTACCACCCCCCATGCTGAGAATGAATTAAGTATACCAGGACTTTCCGTGACAGGGGTTTGTCTAACCCAGGGGTAGGCAACCTATGGCACGCGTGCCGAAGGCGGCACGCGAGCTGATTTTCAGTGGCACTCACACTGCCCAGGTCCTGGCCACCGGTCCGAAGGGCTCTGCATTTTAATATAATTTTAAATGAAGCTTCTTAAACATTTTAAAACCTTATTTACTTTACATACAACAATAGTTTAGTTATATATTACAGACTTATAGAAAGAGACTTTCTAAAAACATTCAAATGTATTACTGGCACGCAAAACCTTAAATTAGAGTGAATAAATGAAGACTCGGCACACCACTTCTGAAAGGTTGCCGACCCCTGGTCTAACCTGTTCTTAAAAGCCTCCAATGACTGGAATTCCACTGCCTCCCTAGATAACTTGTTCCAGAGCTTAACTATTGTTATAGTTACGGAAAACTTTCTAATATCTAACCTAAATGTCCCAGGCTGCAATTTAAGCCAATTACTTCTTGTCCTATCTTCAGTGGACATGGAGAACAATTGATCACTGCCTTCTTTATAACAACCTTTTACACATTTGAAGACTTATGTCCCCTTTCAGTCTTCTCTTCTCTAGAATAAACATGTCCAATTATCTCAACCTTTCCTCAGAGGCCATGTTTTCTAACCTTTTATCAGTTTTGTTGTTCTCCTCTGGACTCTCTCTAATTTGTGCACATCTTTCTTGAAGTGTGATGCCCAGAACTGGATGCAGTACTCCAGCTGGGGCTCACCATTACTGACTAGAGTGGAACAATTACCTGCTGTGACTTACATATGACACTCCTTTCAGTAAACCCCAGAATGATATTGCAAAATATTCTTACACAAAACAAAATCATTTGCAAATGTGAAAATTTAACCTTACCACTTTTCAGTAGGGAAACCATATTTTACATAAAATAAAATCTCAGAAAACTTACTAGAAAAAGTTACTTTATAACAGATCAGTTAAGTACACCTCTACCTCGATATAACGCTGTCCTTGGGAGCCAAAAAATCTTACCGCGTTATAGGTGAAACCGCATTATATTGAACTTGCTTTCATCCACCGGAGTGCGCAGCCCTGCCCCCCACCCCCCGAGCACTGCTTTACCATGTTATATCTGAATTCATGTTATATCGGGTCGCGGTATATCGAAGTAGAGGTGTAGTTAACAAAAACTGAATTGTCTGAAACTTTGGATCACCAATGCTTTAAGATGTAAAAGCAATCAGGATTAGTAATAAATACATCACAAACAGATTAATAACAGATCAACAACAGAGCATTAGAAATGAAGAGCTAAGGGCTTGTCTACACAAGGACATCCAGAAAAGTAAATTAGTTAAACTACATTAAACCTGTGTGAACACCCTCATTCAAAATTAGGCAAACCTAAAGGGTTCCTCTGTATCGCATTAGGTGTTCTATATCCTAGTGTTTCTCAGATTTTTCTTGAAAATACTGAAGAATGTTGATGAGAATGAAAGCATTATTATTTCTAGCAAATGACAGTATTTCTTTTCATATAAAAAATTGTTTGTAATTTTATAAGCATACATTGTATATCTATTTACAACTGTAGCAGTGTAAAAGTTTAACAAGCCTCACAAATTAGACTATATGTCAAAGGCAAGTTTTTAGAATTCCAACAAACATAAATAAGCCAAAAATACTGAAAGCCAATGAAGAAAACTAAAATAGGGGGTAGCATATGAACATTTGTCATGACTAATAACACTAGTTATGTCTCATTTTGAATTAACTGAAATCTTTTGATAGAGATAAGAATAAAGCCAATGAAAAGAGAAGTGCAGTAGTCCAGCCTCAGGTCACGGTGAAAGCACACGCAAGTGACATGATATCTGAGTACCCTAGATGCAGGCTAACAATATTCCTAATATACTAAAATGAAAAATCAAACACTTGAGCAAGTTTGTATATAAAGTTAAAAAGTTACATTTTCCTGTTGACCTTCTAGGTGAACTAGAAGCAGGTCTCATCAATGAAGAATGTCATTCAGGCAGGAGGAACATAATGTAGACTATGTAGCTCTGAATCAGTAGAGTAAATTCAGGACAAGTTAAACTGCACTAGAGCCTGGACTAATAAACGTAAAAACAAAGCCATCATTGGCATCAGAAGCTCATCATTTACAAACATGTGACTAAACTGGACATAGTAACATCTTTGTTCTCAATTGAAAGCAGAGTTATCAAAGGAAGTGCAACATGGAAAATTCACTTTAAAAGCACGTGCATGTAGGAATTCTACTTTGGGGTTTAGCTGTAAAAGAGGCTTCAAAGATGTGGGTTCCTTAATCAGAGATTTTATATCAATAAAAAAAAATAATAAAGTCGAATAGCTTTACTGCTCTAAACCTGAAGAACAGAAATGGTAAAAACTCTTCTGTGAAAGTGATAGAAGTGTAAGTAAAACATTAAATTATAACCTTTTCTTGTTTATTTGATGTTTTGAATAGTGTTAACTGTCTGTATATACAACAGAAAGAGCATTATGCCACATTTACAATACAAAAGTTAAATGTAGCAGTTTTTAGGAAGAGAGGACTGCCTTTTTTAAAGTAACAGTTAAGTTAAAATTCAAAATAAAAAAGTAAAAAAGAAGATGCACTGATCTGAGATGTAGGGATATCGGCATACTGCACATCTCCTCTTGTTCATTATTCACTAAGATCCTGATACCAGGAAAAGGGAAACATTTTTCAACATCACCATTAGCCGGAACATCCCAGTCTTACTAAAGGCAAATAATGAGAGATCTGGTGAAAAACCTCTTTAGTATCCACATGGAGAAGAGGAAGTTTCCAGACACAGCCAAAATTAAAATAGAAAAGCCCAATTACCTAAAACACCAGTTGGAGACAAGGGTTTTTATTCAGTGGCACTATAGATCACTGGAAAGGAGGGTTCTCTTGGCCAAGCACCATCATTCTTGTGTCAGTGTTAGGAGGAGAATCTGGTTTTACCTGATGTCCATTGATTTTGATTAACTTGTAACCATTTATCTGAAAGTAGATTTAAGCTCATGGCAAATTGCTATATACCACTGGAATGCATATACAAAACAGCACATCATCATAAAAGAACAGTGCCAATATAAAATTGTGAGTGAGAGATAAGGGATACACACAGTAGGATATCTTTCAGACTAACTTTTTTCATTATGCTTATAGCAGTTGTTTAGATGGTCTGATTCTGCTAATTTATTGGTTTGAACAAAATATAAGTTGGAGACATTTAAAGATTGAGGTTTTTATGCTTTTGCCCCTTCCTTTTCTTATTTAGAAAGATGAATCTATTTCAGTTTTTAAATCTAAACTGAAAGTATCTGTTTAATGCTTTTAACTATATTTGACCTACAGAACATCCTGAGATTATGTGCAGTATAAATGCATTACATCATTATTAGCAACAAATAAATCAGGCTTTGAAAAGACAAAGGATGCAGAATACATTAACATCTTCATCTGAAACTAGTTTCTGGGCCAGATACTAGGGTGTATAGAAAGCTATAAGCTATTGTGCTCTAGACATCACCATACCAGTCTAGTCAGAGTTCTAAATGTGGTCATACTGTAAGGCATTAACATCCATTAAATATCTGACCTTTTGAAATTCTTCTCTATAGAATTTTCCCTAAATGTGCTTGACCTAATACATTAAGAATTAACTTCTTAGTACCAGATAGAACTTGTGATTTCCATCTTGTTAATATTAACCCCTATGCAACCATAGCTGCTCTGAGAAAACAAGGTCCTTTCTTTACAATTTAGTGACAAATGTATATGTAACACCGATAGACCTCGATTGTCGGCAGGCGGGATCGAACTCGGGATCTCTGGAGCTTAGTGCATGGGCCTCTACTACATGAGCTAAAAGCCAACTGGCTGTTAGCAAAGGCTGTAGAGCAGACTCATTAATCTCTCCCTCTTTCTCGCTCTCTAAGTAATCTCGGTGCCACTCGATGGGACAGAACATCACAACCAAGAGATGTGTGGGTTACTTATAGATGGATTCATTGATGAAAAAAAATATCTGCATTCTGTTATAAAAATAGGTTGAGGGCAAAACTGATTCTGTATAACAGTTGCTACTAAACAGGCTGAACTTCAGAATGGTCCCACGCACATGCGAAGGGCAACTCAGAGATTTCCAGTTTCACTTATAATTTCATACCATGCACATGATTTAATATCTAATATATAACATGCAATACTTTAAACTGCATAACTACTGCTCTCAAGTCCATACAGGAGAGCCTGCAGGCATAGCCAAGCCATCCAAATCTCTTAAAACCACACTGTGATCACTCACTTCAATCCTGCTTAGTTTGAGAGATTTGATGGCATCCACAGCACAAGGTAGTAAGAGATTTTAAGAAAGCATTGTAAGACATCTTGTAGAGTATCTGGGAGTACTCATTCCGAAACTAGAGCCCATAACTATTTGTGCCGTTGAACCAATCTTAGGGTATGTCTACACTACGAGAGTAGTTCGATTTTACATAAATCGAATTTGTGGAACCGATATTACAAAGTCGAACGTGTGTATCCACACTAAGGACAGTAATTCGACTTTGTGAGTCCACACTAACGGGGCAAGCGTCGACATTGGAAGCGGTGCACTGTGGGCAGCTATCCCACAGTTCCCGCAGTCCCCGCTGCCCATTGGAATTCTGGGTCAAGCCCCCAATGCCTGCTGGGGAAAAAAATGTGTCGAGGGTGGTTTTGGGTAACTGTCGTCATCCAACCGTCACTCCCGCCCGCCCTCCCTCCCTGAAAGCGCCGGCGGGCAATCAGTTTGCGCACTTTTCTGGTGAGTGACAGCGCAGACGCCACAGCACTGCGAGCATGGAGCCCGCTGTGATCATCGCTGCAGTTATGGCCGTTGTCAACACCTCACACCTTATCATCCACCTTTTCCAGAGGCAGATGCTGAGAAATCGGGCGAGGAGGCTACGGCAGCGCGGTGAGGACATTAAGTCTGACAGGGGCACAGACCTCTCACAAAGCACGGGACCCCGCGCCGTGAACATCATGGTGGTAATGGGTCACGTTGATGCTGTGGAACGGAGATTCTGGGCCCGGGAAACAAGCACGGACTGGTGGGACCGCATAGTGCTGCAGGTCTGGGATGAATCCCAGTGGCTGCGAAACTTTCGCATGCGGAAGGGAACTTTCCTGGAACTTTGTGAGTTGCTGTCCCCTGCCCTGAAGCGCAAGGACACCCGGATGCGAGCAACCCTGACTGTCCAGAAGCGAGTGGCCATAGCCCTCTGGAAGCTTGCAATGCCAGACAGCTACCGGTCAGTCGCGAACCACTTTGGCGTGGGCAAATCTACCGTGGGGGTTGCTGTGATGCAAGTAGCCAACGCAATCGTTGAGCTGCATAAGATCTCTAACCGCCCTCCCCCGTCACATAGCCCCCCCACACAGAACATGAAAACCACCTCCCAGACTGACCAGGGTGCCTAGTGACTGCAATGTGTGTGTGACCTTCTGCTGAACATGCCCCCGTGTCTGAACCCTGGTAAAGGTGACTGTCCTCTCCAATTACCAACCCCCTCCCCCCCCTTCAAACACACTCTCCTCTAAAAGAACATGACAGAAACAGTAATTAACAGAAACGTATTTTTTATTAGCAACTACACAGTTAGGGGATGAAACTGGGACGGGGGTTTGGGTGAGGCGGGAAGGAAAGGACTTATCAAATTTTTGGGAATGAGAGCCTTCTGGTACTGGAGCAGTCTGCAGGGGTGGAGTGACAGTTTTCACGGCCCCTGCCGCCCCTCCTTCTTGGGACTTTGGGTGAGGGGGGTATGGGACTTTGTGGCGGGGGAGGGCGGTTAGAGATAGACGGCAGCGGGGCTCTGTCCTCCTGCCTCCGGTCCTGCAGAACATCCACAAGGCGCCGGAGCATGTCCGTTTGCTCCCTCATTAGTCCAAGCAGCGTTTGAGTCTCCTGCTGGTCTTCCTGCCGCCACCTCTCCTCCCGTTCGCTGTGTGATCGCTGGTATTGCGACATGTTCTCCCTCCACTGGGTCTGCTGGGCCGCCTCGGCTCGGGAGCAGCCCATAAATTCTGAGAACAGCTCATCCTGTGTCCTTTTCTTTCTCCGCCTAATCTGCGCCAGCCTCTGGGAGGGGGATGCCGGGGTAGGTCAGGAGACAGTCGCAGCTGTGGGATGGGAAAAAGGGAGTGAATTCCTCACAAAGATAAATTTTTGTGAACAATGAACATAGTCTTTCTCTGTGAACAAGACCATGCACAGCACCTATCACATGCGCACTCAGGACAAGGTCGAATTTTCGGCCTTCGCATTCAGTGCCTGGGGTCTTGCAGTGGAGATCAGACAAGCGGGGCAGGACAGCGGAATTCGGGTAGCAGGCTGACATGGTAAGCCGTAGACTTTTGGCTGCTTAAAACTTAAATTATAGCAGTGCCCTCCTTTCACGTTCAAAGCAGTGCTCCTACCGTTGGCCAGTTCCTGCTGCCAGCAATCCGGCAAGCACGAACTCTGCCCCGTCCCACCCCCTCGCGGCTGTCCCCGGGAAAGATCCCTGTATGCTGCCCCTCTCCCGCCTCCACCGCGTGGCTGTAAACCGCCGGTTACAGTTATGTAAAGGAACAGGCAAGCAGTCCCAATAGTAACATTCCTCTAATTCAAATCAGGTCACCATGAGCGACATCACTCTGCTGAGGATTTCGGAGACAGAGAAAGACCGCATGCTGCGTGAAAGCCAGCAAAAACCAGGGCCGTATGCCGCCATGCTCTGCAAGGCAATGATCCCAGAATACTCGATGATAGCCTGGCGCGGAAAAGTTTCCTACCACGGAGGACACAATAAGGCCGCTCTCCCAAGGAACCTCATGCAAAGGCTTTCCAATTACCTCCAGGAGAGTTTTGTGGAGATGTCCCATGAGGATTTCAGCTCTATCCCCGGACATATAGACCTTATTTTCCAGGAGCTGCACTGGCAAGGACTAAACAGTAGAGTGCCTAGGGCAAACTAATCATGATAAACCGGACATTGTTAGATTCTTTTGCAGTAGTTGCACTGCCAAGGACTAAAACGTTAAGCGCCTAGGGCAAACTAATCATGAAAACCCATTGTTAATATTCCTGTTCTGTTCAAAATAAATGTTTACATGTTTAAAACACTTACCGACTGATTCTTCCCCGATTCAGGGTCCAGGTTAACGCCTGGGGAGGGTTGGTAGGGGATCTCTGTGAGGGTGATGAAGAGATCCTGACTGTCGGGGAAATCAGCGTTGTAAGCGCTGTCGACTGCCTCGTCCTCCTCATCTCCTTCCTCATCTTCCCCGTCCGCTAACATCTCTGAGGAAGCAGCCGTCGACAATATCCCATCCTCAGAGTCCACGGTCAGTGGTGGGGTAGTGGTGGTGGCCGCACCTAGAATGGAATGCAGTGCCTCGTAGAAACGGGATGTCTGGGGCTGGGATCCGGAGCGTCCGTTTCACTCTTTGGTCTTCTGGTACCCTTGTCTCAGCTCCTTGATTTTCACGCGGCACTGCGTTGCATCCCGGCTGTATCCTCTCTCTGTCATGGCTTTTGAGATCTTCTCGTAGATCTTTGCATTCCGTCTTTTCGATCGCAGCTCCAAAAGCACGGACTCATCGCCCCACACAGCGATCAGATCCAAGACTTCCCGATCAGTCCATGCTGGGGCCCTCTTTCTATTCTGAGATTGCATGGTCACCTCTGCTGGAGAGCTCTGCATCGTTGCCAGTGCTGCTGAGCTCGCCACGATGTCCAAACAGGAAATGAGATTCAAACTGGCCAGACAGGAAAAGGAATTCAAATTTTCCCGGGGCTTTTCCTGTGTGGCTGGTCAGAGCATCCGAGCTCGGACTGCTGTCCCGAGCGTCAACAGAGAGGTGCACTGTGGGATAGCTCCCGGAGCTATTAGCGTCGAATTCCATCCCACACCAATTCCATTCCACACCTACCCTAATTCGACATGGCCATGTCGAATTTAGCGCTACTCCCCTCGTTGGGGAGGAGTACAGAAATCGAATTTAAGAGACCTCTATGTCGACATAAATAGCTTCGTTGTGTGGACAGGTGCAGGGTTAATTCGATGTAACGCTGTTAAATTCGACATAACCTCCTAGTGTAGACCAGGTCTTACAGTTTACAAACATTAAGAGCAGAACTGAGCCTAAATCAGGCTGCAATAAGCAATGAAAATTTAACTATAATACTTTTTGATGTATTACTTTTTTGATGTTGCAATCACTACTCGTATTTACTGACCATGAACTCCTTTAGGAATAGAGTAGTTTTTACTGGAGGTTCAGGTGATGTAAAGCGATGTAACCCAACAAGAGGAGGACAAGTAATTATTGATAGAAAATGTCAGAAATCTTTATGCATGATATTAGTCAAACTTATTTCACTTCCCATGTATTCATATCAATAATATTATATAATTATTTGACAAGGAACTTGTTTGCAAATAGTTTACTTACAGGATTCCTATTTCACTAATGTTTAAACTAAAAAAAGAGGTCTGAACAGGACCATAGGCTGGGTATGCATCAACATGTTTTCATACTAGGTTTCAACTGAGGCCAACCAAATCTTCCACAGAACATTACTCCCAGAAGACTACATTTAACTAACAAGGATGTGTCTAAAACATAGATGAGAGAAAAATAAGCTCTTATATAAATTCTGAAGCTATTCAATGCTATATAATTATCGAGCAATCAAGCACTGAAAGAATTGAGTAGGCATGGAAAACTGGATTTTAACTAATACCGGCTAGGACATTTCTTGTTCAGTCAAGTGAAATCATAGCAATGCAACACAGGAGGCCTATTTTGATTGGGACTCATGCAGCATACTTAGTAATTCTTGAAGTATAGAATAATAATTTACTGCTTTACCTTCCGCATTAAGTTACAGAATCAACCACTTCAGCTCTATTGGAGAAAGTCTCATCCAAGGACTAAACTGAAATTTATGAAGAATTATACAGCCAATCTTTCTGAGGCTTTGTAAGAACTGTAAACTCTGTCAATTGAAACAGAATACAAAAGAAGAATGTTTTCAAAAGCTCTGTATTAAAGGCTTTGTCCAGCTATGTGAGATGACTGACTTTTTATTCAGAAGCTTGCTGTGTCATACACTTGTGCTATGCTGAGAATGTTGTATGCTGTCACTGGTATTTTTCTCCAATGTTAGAAAATAGCCAATAAAGGAAAAATGAGAAATTGTTTCAATAAAGTGGTTTTCTGAATACTTTTATAGGGAGATTCTCTTTCCATATGATACTTCATCAACAGAACATTCAGATACTTGTCTGATACAACTTCAGCAGCATCTTTCAAAGGAGGATCTAAGTTGAAATGCCAAAATTTACTGAGACTCACAACAACTTTGTGCATGTGTGCATCTTCATTCATTTTATTACAAACAAAATTAGCAATACATGTTTTGTAATCTGAGGTGTTACTTGTCATGACAGTAGGTTTAAAACATTTCAGACAAAAAGGGAGAGGGTGGGAAGGGACACTGTCAATTTAGAACTTTATCCTGTTCTTTTTGACATATACACGCCTATTCCAGAGAGTGTCCCACTTATCTATTGTGAGATTCGGGATTGTCATCTGTGTGCTTGGCACTGTGCTCTTTATTAGTATGAAAGGTGAGGCTGTGTTTCAGCTTCCAAGAAGCATTTAGAAGGTTATGCATTTTTAAGCAGACACCCATGACAGATATTAGAAAGATGTATTCTTATTAAGTAACTTCATGTCTATAAGTATGGAATACTGATAATTTGTGCAAAACCAAATCTAAAATAACTTAATCCCTGGGTGAAAACCAACAAAAAAAAATTAAAAATTAATTCTAATGAAGTTTTTTCCAATTTTCATCTTAAATATTATTACTAATACTGCTATCCCAGATTCTACTTCTCCTCTCTGCTGCTGGCCAACATGCTGATGCTTTCAGATTCTCTACTACATCATAGCCAAGAAAATAAATTTCCTGTGGTAGAGAAAGTGGCTAACTGTGAGTGACAGCAGCCAGCAAATTATACCAACATCTTCACGCAGTAGCAAAACTGAACAGTAACAGTAATGGAAAGACATGCATGGGAAGCAGAGTCATAGATTGCGAGACCAGAGGAACCATTAGAGTCACCTAGCCTGATTTCCTGTGTAACACAGCCCATAAAATCTCACCTAGTGATTCCGCTATCAAGCCTAATAATTTCTCATGCATCTAAAGCTTATCTTTTAGAAAGACATACATTGTTGATTTATAGACTCCAAGAGATGGAGAACTGAGCACATCCCTTGGTAAGCTGTTCCAACATTTAATCACCCCCACTGCAAAAACTCTGCATTTATTTCCGATGTATATTTGTCTGACAAACTTCCAGCTTCTGAATCTTGTTATGCCTTTGTCTGCTAAATTAAAAAGGCCTCTAGTATCATTTATCTTATCCCCATGTAGCTACTTATAGTCCATGATCAAGTCACCTCTTAACCTTCTCTTTGGTAAGGTAAATAGATTGAGCTCCTTAAGTCTGTCACTGCAAAGCAGATTTTCCAGACCACCAATCATTGTTGTAATGATCTAAGCAGCTTCAATTCTCGGTGCTACAATAAAAACAATCACGAAGGAATAACAGAGCAAAAAGCACAGATATTTCCACAGACTGGTTAAAAAAATTTATATTTACCCTAGACATTTCTGAAGGGAACTCAATCAACACATTCACACAACTTAAATGATTTAGCTGACAACAGTAGATGCAACTCAGATATTGGATAAATTATTAATTTTCCCATAACACAGAATCTATTCCAATAGAAAAAAAAAAAGATCAGTTCTACTTTAAGAGCTTTGGCATACAAGTTAGTCCAATACAATCTTATATAGAACTCTGATCCTTCTTTAATGACTTGGGAAACCTAATTGGGATTGAAACTCTCTTCTTCCGATAGAAGTGAGATCCTTTAATTCATGGATGAATTTCCTATCTCACAATTTAGATATTACTCCTACAAATGTTCATAAGGAAGACCCAAAGATTTGAAATGTCAAGATACTATATTGCCAAAATGTGCATGTCTTAAAATAAGAGGCAATAAGTTATAAACACCACTGTGGAAATTTTACAGTGTCAAGCTGAAACTGAATTATCCACAGCACTGCTGAGAAATAAAACTAAAAATTGCTCTGACTGAAGATATACAGACAGTACTTTGTTATCTGAGGTGTTTGGAACTAGATACAACTTTACATAATAAATGTCCTCAAAATACATCAGAAGAACTTCAAACACCAAAATCATATGGACAAGCTGACTCATTAAATTAACCCTCAAATAATAGCACCAAAAATACTACATATGGATGCTATTTCCTCTGACACATATGTTAAATGAAAATTTCAGAAAGCTTGTATTTGCTTGATTTTTGGCACTCTTAACCCCACACAATAAATATGTAATTAGTATAAGCATTGTGAAAGCTGTACAATTTGTAACAATACAAAGTTTTAAGTATATAAAAAGGAGACATTGTGCAAAAGCAAATGCCTCCAGTCTTCATTTTCTGGGACTCAGTCATTTTTCCCTTACCAACATAAGCATCAACCCACCAATTGTTCATGACAATTTGGAAGATCAGTCCTCTTTGCTTAGAAAACCAAATTATGAGATGAAAAAGGCATCCCTGCTTTAGAGGGTTGAAGAGGGAATATCCCATTACTCTGAGCAGCAAACAGTCACAGAAACAAGTGGAAGCAATTGAAGACAGTCATGCCAAAACTGGTAGTAAATGTTATTCAGTCCCCACTACTCTGATCATGCAAACTGAAAGAATCTGTTAAATCCTACACAACATAAATCGGAGAGATAGCCGCTGAAATAAGTTGAGGCCATTTCCTTTTCAGGATGATAGGCTCAGAAGAGAGTCTGTTTGATGACCTGAAAACCACCCATAATAACCTGACGGGCCAATCAACAGCAAGATGGAAATCCTGCTGTCCACCTCAAAGGAGGTTGTGTGATATCTTGCTAGGGCACAGAAGATGCATGGGACACACACCAAGAAATGTTCAGATTCCACCCTGACAATTTATTTACTCTATATATAATTTGTTTCTCTACATGTAAAGTAATGTTAGCATAATTTTAATTGTTAATTATTACTTATTATTTTAATTATTGTTAAACTGTTCAGAGCAATAGATAGGCCATTTAAATAAAAGTAGAATTAGAAATGAATAATAATATTTAGGGCCCTACCAAATTCTCGACCATGAAAAACACATCACGGACCATGAAATCTGGTCTTTCCCCCATGAAATCTGGTCTTGTGTATGTTTTTACCCTATACTATACAGATTTCAGGGGGGAGACCAGTGTTTCTCAAATTGGGGGTCCTGACCCAAAAGGGAATTGCAGGGGTGGTCACATGGTTATTTTAAGGGGGTCACAGTATTGCCACCCTTGCTTCTGCGCTGCCTTCAGAGCTGGGCAGCCAGAAAGCAGTGGCTGCTGACTGAGGGTCCAGCTCTGCTCTGCAAACAGCAGTGCAGAAGTAAGGGCGGCAATACCATGTCATGCCATCCTTACTTCTGCGCTGCTACTGGCAGAGGCTCTGCCTTCAGAGCTGGTCTCCCAGCCAGCAGCCACTGCTCTCCAGCTGGCCAGCTCTGAAGGCAGCGCCGTCACCAGCAGCAGTGCAGAAGAAAGGGTAGCAGTACTGCAACCTCCCCACAATAACCTTGTGACCCCCCCCCCGTGACATTCTATGCCTTGGGGGAGCATACTGTAACCCCCATATTCCTCATTTTCATATAATTGTGACCTTGCATATAAAACATGCCTTGTAAGGTATCAGGGGAAAGGTTATGATCTGCTGAAAGTCATTTCTCTAGCCACATATGTGTATCATATGAAGTTTATATTAAGTTCATATGAAGTTATGAGAATTATGTTGTAGGGTGGTCACTAAAACATGCTGTCAGTGGGGAATCAGCCAGATATTAGCTCCCCAGAGACAACAGCAAGGAAAGTAGCCAATGCCCGGGCGGGGTGTCAAACAACCCACCAACAACCACTGTCCAGCAAGGGAGCTACAATGAAATGACTCACCTGCATGAGGCCACACCAGGGGAATTGCTCAACATTGCTTGGAGAGACTCAGCAATGCCCCCAGACATGCCTGGACTTGTGCTCCCCAAGCACATGGACTGAGGGTATAAAACAGACAGAGTGGACACATACTGGGCTCTTCTCCTGCCCCCACCTTCACTGCAAGCAACTAAGACACTGAGAAGAAGACTCCAACAGAGGAGATTGGCCCAGGTTTAAGGAACAAACATGTATATTAAGGACTGCAATATCCAGTGGGGTGAGAAAAACTGCTTTATCTAGATGTTGCCCAAGTCTAATATGGTTGAGAGTTTAGACTGCGTGATTATATTTTATTTTATTTTGGTAACCACCCTGACTTTTTGCCTATCACTTAATATCACTTAAAATCTATCTTTGTAGTTAATAAATTTGTTTGTTTATTCTAACTGAAGCAGTGCATTTGGTTTGAAGCGTGTCGGAGACTCCCCTTGGGATAACAAGTCTGGTACATATCAATTTCTTTGTTAAATTGATGAACTCATATAAGCTTGCAGCGTCCAGTGGGCATAACTGGGCACTGCAAGACGGAGGTTGCTAGGGTTGTGTCTGGGACCAGAGATATTGGCTAGTGTCATTCGGTTGTACAATCCAGGGAGCAGCTTACATGCCAGAGGTGGTCTGTGAACAGCCCAGGAGTGGGGTTCTCACAGCAGAGCAGGGTTAGGCTGGCTCCCAGAGTCAAGGATTGGAGTGACCTGGCACATCACCGGTCCGGATAACACTAGGGGAACGTCACACACACACACACACACAATTCCTTTTTGGGTCAGGATCCCTACAATTACCATACTGTGACATTTCAGATTTAAATAGCTGAAATCATGAAATTTACTATTTTAAAAATCCTAAGACCGTAAAATTGACCAAAATGGACCATGAATTTGGTAGGGCCCTAATAATATTTATGGAATGCAAACTTAAATCACAAGAGTTCAAATGGGAAGATGAGTCTAAGTTACTCTCATCCAGTCAGGGGACAGAAGTATACCATGTAAGCTATGTACCCAATCAAATGATCTAAAATTTCTATTTTTAATATCAAATACACTAAGTAATATTAATAGTTTACAAGTGATCCACTGGGTGAAATATATACACATTCAACCTGAGCTAATAGTTTTAACAATAAGCAACTTATGAAATTCAACCTTTGTTTACAGATATTCATAAACAAAAAAAAGTTACATTTGATTAATATATGATTTGCTGTGAATTATTTACCTCACTCTTGTCAAGAGCGAATGGAATTGAGATGAAAGAGGACGGGTCACCTCTTACATTTTCATTTCTCTTATAGCCCTAAATCAAATCTAAGTAGAAAAGGCTACACGCTACATTTGTCTCCAATATATAGCAGTTAACTGGGAAGCTTAGGCCTGGTCTACACTTACCCCCCAATTCGAACTAAGGTACGCAACTTCAGCTACGTGAATAACGTAGCTGAAGTCGAAGTACCTTAGTTCGAACTTACCTCGGTCCACATGCGGCAGGCAGGCTCCCCCGTCGACGCCGCGGTACTCCTCTCGTATAGCTGGAGTACCGCAGTCGACGGCGATCACTTCCTGGTTCGACTTATCGCGTCCAGACAAGACGCGATAAGTCGAACCCAGAACTTCGATTCCCAGCTGCCGAACTAGTGGCTGGGTGTAGACATACCCTTAGAGACTAGCTCTGCTTCCATCTTCAAAAATGATGTGAAGAATACATTTGGTTTATGTGCTATGTTGAAGAAGTTTTTTTTTATAACAGGACTATTGCCCCTGTAAGGGGTCAATATACAACAGTTTGCTACTTTAAATGGAGTTACAACACAGCCCAGTTTAATCACAACACTGGATTAGTTTTCATTAAAGAATAAAACAAGTTTATTTAACTACAAAGAAAGACTAAGTGAGTACAAGTACAAGGTATGAAAGTCAGAAATGGCTATAGGAGAAATATAGTCACTAAAACTTAAACTAGACTTGCTTTAAGGTAAAATCCTTACATGTTTCCAACAATATTGATAACCAAATTTTCATGTCAGGATCCTTCCCAAAGTCAAAAGGCTGGTTCCTTTGTCTTCTTAGGTGAAAGAGAGAGGTTGGGAGAGAAAAAAAAATACCTGAGGTGGTTTTGCCTCTCAATTTTATAGCCCAGTCACCCTTTAAAATGCATTTTCCAGAGGCTTACCCCTAGATAAAGTTCCTTCCCACTGTGAGGACAGAGACATGGAGTCTCATGGTGAAAGAAGTTCCATGTTGGTGTTTGTTAAAATGCAGATCGTTCTGTTCCTGCCCCTTTCTGTTTCCGAAGAATGGCCACTTGACTGGGGTTGCCAATCAACTTTGATGACTCCTGGCTTGAGGCATCGGTTTGTGCTTTTCTTTGAGAAACAGGTTTACCCCCTGCCCAGATTTGTCCAGTAAACACATTTCAGTCATAATTTGAGTTTCTGTTCATAACTTTATATATGATGATACTACACACATTTCACCACGATATTACTGACCAGTGAATTATTAGTTTTCAAATGATTCCTCACAAGGCATATTTGGTACAAAGATTATTGCAATAGTGTGTAGGATGTGAATACAGAGGTACATTCAGTCACAGCCTACTAAAAACAATGTAATGTGTACTGTTTTGTCTGTTTTATTTTTTAGCACATACCACTCTGAAATACTAGCTTAATTAAGAAATCTAACGTTCCAATTTACCATGGCATTTATCACTGCTGAGATACAAATTAAGTTACACAGATAAAGCATACTACGACCAAAAGATTTTTATACTGCTTGTTCCAGACGTTTCTGAGAGCTCAAGAAAAACACCAGCAGTAGCAACCAAAGTAAATATCACAAAATGAACACTGTTCTTATTGTAAGGGTGAACAAAATAATAAATAATGGTATCCCACAGGTAAAATTGGCAGACCACTTAATTCTTGGTGATAAAATTATATGGGCTAACCCTTTTTTTAAAATGCCCATCACTATTGTCTAAGCTCCTTTTTCCTCTCTGCCTTTTCCCTTTCCTTGCCATCTCTTTCTCTCTCCTGCTGCCTTTTCTGTCTTCAACGAGCAATTTATCTTGGGTCACCATGGATTCTTCTATAGCAGTTCACCAAGGGTCTCACTGGTTTGGGCCATATTAAGTTCTAGTGCTTTATAAGTTTTGAACAATTTCCCCAAGATCAAATAGGTTTTTTCTTTAATGCCTCTTATGCCAGGCATTGTTTGTTCTACTATATTGTCCAAGGTCATTCCTTTAGAGATTTTTACCCTGAGAAGGTGGAAAAGCTGTTGTGACCTACTTTAAAAGATTAGTATGCTGACATTGCTTTCACATAAACATCTTCTTAATACGATTAATGACATAACCAAACAATGTAATGGGATGTTGGAATTATTTACCCTCATCCGAATGAAAAAAAAAAAAAAAAAAAAACATGTTCAAGTAAGAGGTACATGAGATTGGTAGATGTGAGTGTGGCAGGCCTGAATTTTGTTACAATAAATTTTTTGTTTGTGGCTTCTCCACGGTTTGTTTTTTCATGCATAATTTGATTTCATTTTAAAATCAAAACATGGAGAGAAATGCTGCCTTCCTCTTGGATTAGGATCTGACCACAGTGATGCTTACATGTATCACCTCCAGGCTAGCTTGTGATTTGTTGTATCTAGGATTGAAGATGGAAAACATATAGCACTTGTGTAGAAAGCAGCAGCTCATCTCCTCAGTTGGACAAGAGCACTTCAGACCTGTGCTTTGCACCCTCCATTAGCTCCTACCTCCCTTTTATTGACAACTTAAGACTTTTCAAAAGCACCTACGTCATGTAGAGGTCTACGTTCTATTGACTCTTCTGAGACAACATAAGTCCTACAACATAAGTTGTGGAAGCTCGAGATGTAGCATTCTTGGTAAACAGCACGTGATTTTGGGATAAGCTACTAGAGAAGGCTACGCCCAAACCAGGCCATCTTCAGAACATACTGCAAGACCCACTTACTTGTCAAAGCTGTCCTGCCATAACAGATTACAAGAAATGCTAATTGAGAGTGAGGGGGTTAAAAAATATAACGCGCGTAGAAGAGGCTCCTACAGCCTGCGACAGCCTGTGCAGAGTCCTCTATCATGTTCACTATGAACAATACCTGTTCAATGCTGAGATACTACTATAGTGTCAGGAGTAACAAGACATTCTGGAATACACAGACATTTAACATGAGCAGAGACAGTATGAGGTTTTTGGGGATCCTCAGCTTTTTCCCCCCTACTTTACACTCTGCTTCTGAAGGGGCAGCAGAGGGGGTGGCGATTGCAGGGGTATGGATGAAGTAACTTGTCTCTTATGCTCATCCCTTCCCAACTAGCGGTCAGCTTGCACAGCCTCTTCTCCCCACAGGCCCAGGCCACCTCATTGTCTACTCCATGCCGGAGTATGTCTGGAGCACGCAGCTGGCACAGTTCAATTGCACACAACAATGGAGAGCTGCTAGGTGTGCTTGCCAAGCTAAATAATCAGGAAAAGGCATTTGAAAAACTTGCAGAGTGCGGCGCGGCTGATTGGGCGGCTGGGCCTGATTGAGCCGCTCCCGTTGGCCTCCAGCAGCCAGAGCCCCCCCCCCCCCCCTGCCTGCAGCCTGGTGTAACGACACAAACAGCCCCACCGGCAGCGTGTTTTGCCTACACGTGGAGCCAGCATCTGACCGGCATGGGCAGGGTAAGGGGAGTCCCGGGGGGGCAGTCAGGGAGCAGGGGGATGGTTGGATGGGTCGGGTGTTCTGGGGGTCCTGTCAGGGGGCGGGGAGTGGTTGGATGGGGCGTGGGAGTCCCAGAGGCCTGTCTGAGGGTGGGGGTGTGAATAGGGGGTGGGGGGCGGCGGGTTATATTCTTTTGTGGTGTCCGAGCTCCAGCAATATCCAGGGCCGGGGGCCCTGCTCCAGCAATATTTGGAGCTGGGTCTCTCCCCCGGCCCTGCCTGGAGCAGGCCCCGGCCTCCAGCTGCCACCCCATCTCCACGCGGGTTCCCCTCCCCGGATCCCCCCCGTCCCTGCCCGAAAGAAAGCAGCGCGCCCCTCTCCCCTGCCTGCTTGTGCTGCCAGAGTAGCACATTCCTACCCTGCTCCCGGCAGCAACTGCTGCCCCAGGGTCCTAGTGCCCCCCAACCACTAATGGCAAGGCAGGCTGCCCTTACCCTGCCCTTCCACCCTAGCCCTGAGCCTCTCCAACGCCCCAAACCCCTCATCCCCAGCCCTCATCCCCCCGCACCCTAATCCTCTGCCCCAGCTCTGAGCCCCCTCCTGCATCATGAACCCCTCACCCCCCTGCACCCTAATCCTCTGTTCCATCCCTGAGCCTCCTCCTGCACCATGAACCCCTCATCCTCAGACCCACAGCCCTCACCCCTGCACCCCTTTCTATCCCCAAACTCCCTCCCAAATCCCCTCCCCCTTCCCACACACCCCCTCCTGCCCTCAAACTCCATCCCAAAGCCTGCACTCTCTCCCTTTGCACCGCCTCCCACCCCCAAACTCCATCACAGAGCCTGCACTCCTCACCCCCTCCTGCACACCCACCCCCTACCCCAGCCCGGAGCCTGCACTCAGCACCCAAACTCTATCCCAGAGCCTGCACCCTACACCCCTCCTGCACCCTAATCCCCTGCCCAGGACCTGCATCCCAGACCTCCTCCCCCCACCCAACCCCCCTCCCAGAGCCTTAGGCAGGTGGCGGGGGCGGGTTCTGGGCACCACCAAAATTTCTACAAACCTGCCACCCATGGATAAGGGTCGGGGCAGTCAGGGGACAGGTAGGGTCCTAGGGGGGCAATTAGGGTGGGGGCAGTCAGCGGACAAGAAGCGGGGGGGGGTTGGGGGTTCTGAGGGGGGCAGTCAGGGGGTGGGAAGTGGGAGGGAGTGGATGGGGCAGGGCAGGGGTGGGGCTAAAGCGGGGCTCCCCCCCCCCGTGTCCTCTTTTTTGATTGTGGAAATATGGTAACCCTAGATACTATATAGTGTTGTACAAAGTCATATTTTTGTCAGCTACCACAAAATATAGTAATTGACAAATATATGATGGTGTAAAATACACAGTAAAGATAAAGCACAAAGTTTTCTTGGCATTAGTTTGTAATGACTGAATGAGTCAGCATAGCAGTGTAATATTTTATACACATTAAATAAAACAGTTTTCTTTCAAGATTCATAATTTTGAGTATGAAACTTAGGCCTTAAAATGTTCCAACAAAATATTATAATTAAGGCTACGATTTAGTCTTCCACGACCTCCGTGACAGACAGGAAGCCTTAAATATAATTATATTTTCGTATGGCAGTGGTCACCAACCGATCAATCGCGATCAACTGGTCGATCCTGGGGACTCACCCAGTCGATCACGATCTGCTCCCTGCCTGCCGCAGCCCCACGCCGCTCCCGGAAGCAGCCAGCATGCCCCCACTGCCCCGGAGGGGTCAGGGTTCTCCGCGCACTGCTCCTGCCTGCAAGCACCGCCCCCGCATCTCCCATTGGCCGGGAACGGGGAAGTGTGGCAACTGGGAGCTTTGGGGGCAGTGCCTACAGAGAGTGGCAGCACACAGACCCACGTGCCCCCCTCCCCACTCCCAAGGACCACAGAGGCGTGTTGGCCCCTTCTGGGATCGGTGTGGGGCTAGGGCAGGCAGGGAGCCTGCCATAGTCTTGCTGTGCTGCCGACCGGGAGCCACCCACGGTAAGTTCCGCCTGGCGGGAGGCTGCACCCCAACCCCCAGCCCTGAGCCCCCTCCCGGAGCCAGCACCCCGTACTCCCTCCTACACTCCACCCTGCTGCCCCAGCCCAGAGCGCCCTCCTGCACTCAAACACCCTCCCAGAGTTTGCACGCCTCACCCCCTCCTGAACCCCAAACCCCTGCCCCAGGCCGGTGAAAGTGAGTGAGGGTGGGGGAAAGCGAGCAACTGAGAGAAGGGGGGATGGAGTGAGCAGGGTGGGGCTTTGGGGAAGGGGTGGGGTAGAACCTGGGTTGCCCTTAAATTCAGAAAGTGATCTTTGGCATAAAAAGGTTGGAGACCACTGTCCCATGGTAACCCATTATTGGTTTAGATAAGATAATTTGGAAGAAAAAAAAAGCATTTGCAATAAATCTATTAAATACTCTAAAAATGGTTGGTAGATAAGACTAGCGTAATACAGTATGTTGTCCTACTTTAATGGTAGAACAGTGTTTAATGAAGCAGTGCAGGGTCTGCATTATCCAATTTACTTTCTGTGAGAGATTACCATCTTTGATTATGAAATATAATCATAGCCACATTCACACTGAAAGAGGAATGAATGCACCTCATAATCAAGAATTGTTGACCTATAACTACTGTTCAAAAGGAGAGTATTGGATCTGATTGAGAAATCCTGCCCCACAGTTCCTCTCAATTATAAATTCTAAGACAAGGAAAGCAAATGAGGTCATGCCAACAATACTCCCTTGTAAAAGATTAAGAGGTCTGTGGCACCCAAAGAGTCACATTCTATGCTTCACAGGCAGGAGGACGGTTGCCTGTAGCAAGTCTTCAAGGGTGGGGTGCTTAAAAGAGATGGAATCATCAGCTGCAGCAATGTGCTGGCTATCAAATCCAGATATAGATTTGTAATCATTGCTATCTTCCCAAACCATACAAAAAAAGAAAAAAAATCAGCGAGCCAGTAGGGAGGTAGTATTTTGGGCAGGAGAGAATGAGAATGTTTTCTGTTTATTTACAGATTTTTCCTGCTGTACTTTGTACAATTAGTCTAATTTTCAGATGTCTAGACAGGGCTGAGATTAAGTCAGAAGAACCTGAAAATATAATGAACTTGTGTGCTGACCACCATTCAATGGCTACTGTCATACCGTTATGGCATCTGGCTTTAGATGCAAATCCTGTTTTACTTTCTATCCATCTAAAGTTTGTTAACAGAATGCGGGGTTTCTAGAATCTCACAGCAGTAATGCTACATTTTGTGTAATAATTTGGAACCATTCTTTATCAGATAAGTAGACACCATATTTAATTTGCCAAAGCTATTCTCCCACCATCTGATTCACTAATAATAGAAAATATTCTAATCCTAGACTAATTCCCCAAAACCATGTTGAGATTTTATAATTCATAGACATTTAAAGTAGATTGCTGTTGACATGCTTGGTGAAAAAAAAATCATTTCACACAGCATTGCAGAAGCCTCTACTGGCATATATTGTCAAAATAATGGAAATATGTTAAAGGGACACAATCAACATGAAATCTAGTCAATCTTTTAAAAAATTAGTTTAAGTGGTTCCAGATAGCACATCTGCCCCTAAATCTCCCCTGCCGTTTTTTTAAAATCCATTTTTCCTCTTCCCTGCTGCTGTGTGAAAATCATAGACAAAGAAGGGAGACCCACGATGGTGCTGTCAAATGTACAAAGTAATCAAACTGAGAATGTGAAGACAAATGCTTTTTCTCTCATCAGTTACTCTGAGTCATTAGCTGTAAATATAGCAGGGAAAACACTGTCAGACCCAAACAAAGAACTGTTCAAGCTAGCATGCATGGTGCCAGCAGCCTCTGCAAGTACTTAGGTGGCAGAGCAGCCATCCTGCTCTGCCACTCCCATTGTAGCAGGATCTGTAATTTTGTGTGATTTCTCCTGAGCAGGGAGTAAAATTTTCTCAACTGCCCTAGGGAAAAAAAACCATGACAGCAATTGCCACATTTTCATGAATTCAATAGATGTATGGCCAGCAATGCTTCCACCCCCCAGCCCTGAAACTTTTGGTTTGAAATCGAGGTCCCATTGAAGTCAATGGCAAAACTCCCACCAACTTAACCAGGGCCAGGATTTTAGCCTAGGTTTGTAAACTTCAATGCATGTTATTTGGAGAATGGTGTCTACCCTCCCAGATCACGTCTATTTTAGACATTTCCCAAAAGCCTTAAAGGGTGATGGTAACTCCACATTTATACACTCATGCAGTCCTTCCTTGAGAGACTCCCCACACCTTTCACTCGTCAGTGTTGTTAACTCTTGTGATATTTGGTAGGGTCTTCTTAAGCCCCCCAGCTCCATGGTTTCACTGGATTACATGACAAGCTCAGCTTTGAGGAGTTTTTTTGGTTTGGTTTTTTTAAGTAAATTTTTATGCCTCACAGTTGGGGAGAAAAGTTTTAAAAAATGACACGAATACACCCTAAAGATTCAAAAACCAGAAAGCAAAGACAAAGACCCTAACATGCATTATTTTTTCAAAACCCCTTGATTTTAAGCCAATCTCATGATTTTTGGTGTGTGTGTGACTCATGATTTTTGAATGTATGGGGTTGGTAACACTGATTATCTAAAGTAATACCAACAAACTTTTTTTTATTATTAAGTAACATTTCTATCATTTTTAGGGCCATGTTAGACTGCTATCAACCTTCCATAAAACTTCAGGGGAAACTCTCGAAGGTCAATAAGCAAAGTCGTGGTTTAGTCGTGTAACTCCCACTGACGATTGCACATGGGTAACTTCTGGTTCCATTGAAGGGAACAGGAGTTTGCCATTCACTTCAGTGGGGCCAGGATTTCATCTCTGATGCAACACGCAGATGATACTGTAATGGAATACACCCCTATATTCACACCCTATACACTACTGTAATAATCGTTGTACAGGTATGCCTTGTAAGTTATTATTTGAAAACTCAATCTGCTGGTCAGTATTGTCCTGAAAAAAATGTGTGGCAACGCTGTATGTGAAGTTATAAGATTTTCCTGTATTATGTTATTAACATATGTTCCAACTCCCACAGGCTTGCCTAGGCAGAAGTTGGCAAACAGATCTGCCGGACACAAAGGAATGTGTGCTTGCCTTAATTTTCATTTAAATAGTAAATAGAGTCATCAAGCAGGAAGGAAAAAATTAAGAAAGCTCAAACAGTTGAAAAAAATCCAGCAGGAACATCCTTCCACATAGACACTGTCTCTAGGTTCTCAGCTGGAAATGTTTTTCAAGAGGGGGACTGGAACTGTAAAATGGAGGGACAAAAACCACAAGACAATCCTCTCTCTCTCCCTGTCCATCACATTCTCTACACCTGAAAAGACAAAAGGAAATAGCCACTGAACTTTGGGGGTGGGGTCCTGACCTGAAGAGTTTGGTCAATAACTTTGCAGGAAGCATACTTGTTTGAATCCAACAGGGTTTGTTCAGTTAGGCATTAGTAAACGTTTTATCTTTATTTTTCTTGTAACCATTTCTGACTTTTTTGCCTCAATAATTCTACTTACTTAAAATCTCTCTCTTTGTAGTTAATAAGCTTGTTTTACTGTTTTACCTAATTCAGTGTGTTGAAGTTCAGGTGTCTGGCCAACTCTATTTAAAATAATAAACTGACATATTATTCCCTTAAAGGAATAACAGACTTAATAAATTTGTACTGTCCAGGAGAGGGCTGGGCAGTACAGGACATACTTTTCTAGGGGGAAATCCAGGACTGCAGGTGTGTTGGGATCACCCTGCAGTATAACCAAGGCCGGTGAGAGCCAGGATGTAACTGGCAGGCTGCAGTTACACACATACACTTGCATGCTGTGAGCAGCACAGGTGGGAGCTACTTTAGCAAGTTTGACGGGCAGGGATGACACAGTCCCCCACTGGTCTGTACTGTACCTGATGTGTCACAGAAATCAAATATCACACTTCCAGGAATAAAGTGTAATTACTAATGAAGCATGTTGATTTCCAGTAATCAGCTTCCAGTTTATAATACATCTGTAAGACAAAATGTTAACTGAGGGAGCACTATACAATATTTTATATGCTTGGTTTATAAAGTTTGTTAATAATCTATGTTATTAATTACTTGCATTGTTTATCTATGTTTGGCATTCTGCAAATGCCTATCACCACAGAATCTATTACAATATATACAGTTCATGTGGTTATGGAGTTAAGTTCTGTCTCTCAGTTGCTCTTATTGCTGTAACTCATTTGGGTTAATCCATGGATGCAGTTAGTTTTAAAAAAAGAACAGGAGTACTTGTGGTACCTTAGAGACTAACAAATTTATTTGAACATAAGCTTTTGTGGGCTACAGCCCACTGCATCAGATGCATAGAATGGAACATATAATAAGAAGATATATATACATACAGAGAACATGAAAAGGTGGGAGTTGCCCTACCAACTCTAAGAGGCTAATTAATTAAGATGAACTATTATCAGCAGGAGAAAAAAAACGTTTGTAGTGATAATCAAGATGGCCCGTTTCAGACAATTGACAAGAAGGTGTGAGGATACTTAACATGGGGAAATAGATTCAATTTATGTACTGGCTCAGCCATTCCCAGTCTCCAAATCCAAATCCAAGGCACAAGTTCAAGATTCAGAGTAGTAAGATCAAAAGTTATCTGGATTTAAAGGCATTTTGTAAAAAAAACAACCAAACCCAAAAAGAACATTACTTCCCTCCTGCCTTAGACTTGTGTACTGGGACACAGAAGCAGTATTATTCATGTGTGTTTTACTGCCTAAAGCTGGAACACAGCTCAGATCAGTTTATTGGGAGCTGGGAGAGGGGGGAAATATTTTTGATAGTTTTCAAATTCCATTTTTGACTTATTGTAACATATCAAGAGTTCAGCCATCATTTTGTGATTATAGGATCATTTGTTGATGGGATAAGGGATTGAAGAACGAATTGGTACCACACTGAGCTTAATAAGCTCTCTTGTTGCTAAGCGACAATGTAGTTTGGTGATAATATAGGATTACGTAACATGATTGCTCCTTGCATCAGCAGACAGGCAACATTATACATTAAAATACATCAAGTACCCATATTTACAATAATAAAAAAACAAAAATTAAAAGCTCTAATGGCTATATCTACTAACCAAGATGTAAAGGAATATTGTTACTAGTATCTTCTATTCACTTACACATCTAGTTTGTCAAACACGCTTCTGTTTATCATGTCAATATTATTATATCTTACTAAATGAAAGCAAAAAGATAAAGGGTTACAGTGAAGAACGTGGAAATAATTTGCATTATTTTTGTGAATGTTTATATATCTAGATAGATATCTACGTAAATATCTGTGGGTTCACTGGATCATGGTATTGCTGGCTTAAAGGTAGCTCAGGGCTAAATCCTGCAAGAACCCACACACAATGGTTGTAGACAGAATTCCATTGCCTAGTGCTCAGTGGGACAGTACCACGAATCCACTGTGTCAAGGTACCTCTGAGACAGTCTGAAGAAATGCATAAACCAGTCTGGTCAGGTTAAAGTCTTTGCTCAAAATCCCTGGGGATCTTTGGGTCAGAACTCTGGACAGAGCCACTTTGAATTGGTACAAAGACAACCTGTGAGTTCAGTAAGTAGAGAGGCTAACTGGGAATCAGACTGTCCAAAACATAACAGTTGGGGGTAGTGTGGGAAAGAAACTGTCTCACACAAACCAAATGCTTCAGGATACCTGAGTTAAACTGAACATGCTTCAACTAGCAAGGAAAGGCAAGACAGAATGTGCTTAGGCTTATACTGTCTTAACCCTGTATTTCTCTGCTTGTTAAATTTCTATGAACCAACAAAACTCATATTTGTTTTTGAAGTTGAAGTTGTCCTCACTCACTATAAGCTCATACCAGTCATGAGAAAGGCTACGATTTAGTCACAGAGTGAGGTCACATGAGCAGTTTACCCTTGAACACTAAGTTACTTTCTAGCTAAAAGAGTATCTGCAGGTTTTGCTGTTAAATCTTTCTAAATTTTTCATAAATCATAAGACCAGAAGGGACCAACGTGATCACTAGACTGACCTCCTGAATAGGGTGACCAGACAGCAAATGTGAGAAATCGGGACAGGAGGTGAGGGGGTAATAGGAGCCGATTTAAGAAAAAGACCCAAAAATCGGGACTGTCCCTATAAAATTGGGACATCTGGTCACCCTACTCCTGAATAACGAGGGCCAGATCATGGCAGTAGGGTAGAAGAGCATGCTTTTTGTGCACACCAGCAGGTTCACATGACCAGTTAGTGCACAACATACCAGCGCGCACCAGAATTTACACCCCTCCGATGTGCACTAAATCATTATGTAGGCGGAAAAAGTCACGGAGGTCTGGTAAATTAATTCCTAATTGAACAAGAGGCCTCTCTAGTTCAACCGCCTCGATAAATGGGACCCTGGGCTATGACTGGGGCCCTTAGGTGCTACCACAATAATAAATAAAATAATAAATAAAAATAAATAATGAAATCCTAATCCTGATTGGGCCTCTGGGAGTTATTGTAATATAAAGTAATATCAATCATTCAGCCATACATGATGGTCTCTATTTTTTATCTCAACTAACACAATATAACCAGCTATGTCAAGTAGATTGAGAGTTGTACAGTTTGCTTCAGAATGAGAGCCTCAACCACTTGATGCTAACAGACACAGCAACAGAAGAAAAAAAAAGTGGAAAGTCCCAATTTCATTGCCTAACCAGCTCTAATCTGTGGGAGAATACTGAATTATTTTTATACTCTAATTACCACTACCTGGAATTTTAAATTGAAACTACTGCATCCTGTAACTGTCATTTGTTATGATGTTGGTTTTGTTTGGTTTTTAGTAACTGTCTATGTTTTGACTCTTTCTCCTTTGCTCCATAGCTAATATAAACATACAGGAATATTATTAATTTTTCTATAATAACTACTACACGGTACAGTAATTCACACTACTGATGTTTCCAAGACACTAATTATTTTACTTACACACACACACACACACACACTTTCTTTTCTTTCTCGTCTCCTTTTTGTTTGTATGTGGATTCTTCACCACACCTTCCAGACCATAGCATGGGTTTGTAGGTCTTGGGAGTCTTTCCATCATATCTTCAGTCTTCTGTGTCCTTTCCATGTTCTTCCTTCCTCCCATACTTCCTTTGCTGGTCATTCTTCTCCTGTTCTTATCACATGTCCAGTCCACCTCAAATGTGAATTCTCCAGCCTATCTATCATTGAGAATTTCAAGCTCATCTTCCCCCCTAATTTCTTCCATGTGCACTCTTGATGGCAAGCAAATGGTGGGTAGACAGTCTCCTCAATAAATTATTTTCTACTACATGTATCATCTTTTCTTCCATCTCCATCAAACCCTCTATTTACAAACCATAGAGTAGGCAGCGATAAATGCATGCAGCATACTCATCCTTTCAGTTTGTTACTTCATTGCTGATCCTACAATACTCCTGTTACCTTTTTCACTACTGCTCATGCACATTGGGTTCTTCTTCTCATTTCTCAATCTCTCTCTCAAATAGCACTATATGTATTTCCAAAGTACACAAATTCTTCTGATTCAACTTCTCTCCTGAAACTTCAATCAACATCTCTTTTCCCACCTTTCCTACTCGCATAATTTCAGTTTTCTTTGTGTTTACCTTCAAACCACGTTCTTCAAACACAGATTCCCACTCTGATAACACATTTACTTTTGCTGTCAGCCAAAAGAGTCAGCATACATTAGTTTTCTCTGTGTATCCACTGGTTTGGTTCTCCTACTAATTAACTCCATAACTAGGATGAAGAGAAGTTGACTCAGAATACTGCCTTGTCTCAATCCCACCACCACCTCAAAATTCTCCCAAATTCCATGTATTGTTACCATGTTAGCTCTTGACCCTCGATATAGCTCCTGTATCATCTCCACTTTTTTAAGTCCCCCTTCCATCCATCTCAAATTCTCCAAACACCAGTTCAAAGAATCATAGAATATTAGGGTTGAAAGAGACCTCAGGAGGTCATCTAGTCCAACCCCCTACTCACAGCAGGACCAACTCCAACTAAATCATCCCAGCCAGGGCTTTGTCAAGCCAGGCCTTAAAAACCTCTAAGGATGGAGATTCCTCCACCTTCCAGTTCCCACAGAATCAAGTCATATAGTTTCTCAAGATCCATAAATGCTACATAGCAATTACACTCTCCATTCATCATTCTTTCAAACTTCTGTCTCATTGCAAATATTGCGTCTATAGTACTCCTTCCCTTCCTAAGGCCATGTTGCTTCTCTTCTATATTTTCCTCCACCTTGAACATCAACCTTGCCACCAAAACATTCTCAAGGACTTTGAGAGGCTGACTTAATAGGGTGATGCCCTGATAGGTGTTTCGATCATTTCAGCACACTTGCCCTTCAAAGAAGCACAATTAATCCCATTCTCCAGTCATCTGGTACCTCGCTTGACCCCAGCAAACACATTGTAAACTATGAAACCATTCTATTACAATATTTCCAAATGCCTCGATCAAATCAACAATTATCCCATCTTCACCAACTGCTTTACCATTCTTCATCTTATACATTCTCAACAGAGATCAATACCTTTTGAGGCTTCCCCATAATTGTTGGTAATACTTGTACTCGCAACTCTCCCCTCCCATTTAACAGCCTTTGAAAATATTTTCCAAACCTCTATCACCTCTTTAGAGTTAGTGACCACACAGTCCCCATCACTCACACAAAGATTTCTTCATATCTTGTGTTTCATTGTTCCTTTCTTTTGCTAACCCAAAAACCAATTTCCTACCATCCTCCTTCTTTAGTGCCTGTATAATTCCTCTGCTGTGTCCATTCTTGCCTTAGCAACTGCCTTTTTAACCTGTTTGTATGCATTTTTGAATGTCTCATCATCATGACCTGCTTCCTCAAACTCCTAGTAGTTCTTTCTTTTTTTGTGTATCAAACTTCTAACAGCAGCTTGTTCTCCGAAAGCACTCCATCTTACCACTCATTCTGCCACATTACCTCCACTGCCTTAATGAAACATATTTTAAACTTCCTATATTCTTCTGCCACTGACTTCATTGTTGTTGGCAAAGCATGAAAGAACTTCCTTCACTTTTTGACAACAAGCTTTCTTTCTTCCCCCACAGCACCGCCACCGCAATTTCTTACTCAATTTCATTTTCTTTCCTGTCTCCTCAGGTTGCAGTCAGATTTTATCTATTAATAATTTATGTTGTTCTGCCGCATATTCACTAGGTATAACCTTTGTGTCTTTTACCATTTTCATATGTTCTCTTCTTATCAAAATATAGTCCACTTGGGCTTTACTTTTTACACTGTAGTATATCGCCATGAGGGATTGTCTTATATGCGTATTCATGCACAAACATATAAAATAATTTGTTTCATATAAATATACACATGTAAATACACAGATATAAATGTAAAGTATAGTAGAAATCTAAAACATGACCATGTTAAAATGGCATTTTCTTATTCAACAGATCAGTTCATTTTGTATATTAAGAGTCATACCTGCTTATTTTAGGGACTAAAATAAATTTTCAACGTGTTTTACTCCTCTTATCCCTGCACAGCCAAAACAAGTTATATTGAAACTTATATTGAACTGGATTCTATTCGGTCTTGTTCATCATTGGCAGAATTATTTATGAATCCTGCAAACACTTATGCACACTTTACAAGTATGAAATCACAGGAGTAAGGCTAAGCATGCGCGTAGGGATTTGCAGGATTGGGGCACAAGTTCCAATCAGTTTCCTTGTGCAATCTCACTAATAGCCATAATGTTTCACAAGTGTCAATAAGGATGTAGTCTGAAGACAATTCGGTTGCAAAGGTGGCCCTAATTTGTCCAATGGAACCTTTTATTAATGGCACTGACATGGTTAAGGGAAAGAATCCACCATGACACTCACAGCCCAGGCTGAGTTTTTGCAGAACAAGATAAATTGTGAGCAAATAAAACTAAAATAAATCACAGTTGTGTCTATTTAGTGTCTTCTCCACAATTCTATCCACGGTGCTGAAACAATTTGTATAGTAGTGGTGCTGAAAACCATTGAACCAAACTGTAAATCCCTGTATATAATGGAAACCACATCAAGTCAGGGGGTACAGTAGCACCCCCAGCAGCCCTAGTTCCAGCACCTATGATTCTAGCTGTACATCCAAAAACCTCTCAATACTCATTTCATTGCAGCTTTCCATTGCAAAGACATATCCAGCATACTGTAAACCATGAGAGACGTCTTCAGCCAAATAGTAGCAGCAATGGAGAGAACACATGCCTCCGATACTCCTCAATGTGGTGTGAACTACAAACCATAACTGAGATATGAATGCCAATTTTATTAAGCACAGGCAGTTTCTTTTTCCTCTTTTTATTTGAAAATACTGGGGAAAATATGAAAAAAGTGTACTGCAACTAAAATATTATTACCTCTTTTTGACCCAAGCAGTTGGCCAATTTTGAGGGTCTTGCGGAGGTCTCCTCTGTTAGGAGGAGAAACTGATGATGAAGTCAAGTATTTATTAGATGCAATCCTGTTTATTTATAGAGAATATACACAAAGTCCCATTCCCCTGAATACTGTAGGAATCAAACAACAAGAGATAGTTTCTTTTCTCACAGTTCTTACCCTCTTCCAGCCAGCACTCTACCCAAAAAGCTCTCTCTCTGGGCTTTTTCTCAGGATCACACTATTCAGGGCTATTTGTCCCTTCTCTGTCTGCTTTGTCTTGTGGTGTTTCTGCTCCCTCTCACACAAATCAATCTCCCAGCTCTGGATTTACAGTCAGCCCACAGTGAAACCCCTCCACCCAAAGTTCAGATTCCTGCCCAGCCATGTATATGACCTGTGTTTGGGGTGATGGTTCCTACTATTCCATCTATCTCTAAACAAAGAGGCATTTAATTGTTCCCTATTTTAGTCTGAATGGAAGGCAGTTGTTGTGCCCACCAGCTTCACCAATGTTTCTCCTAACTTCCAGCATAAGGATAGATTTAAAAAAAAAATAAACGTCAAAAAATGTAAAATTAAATGTTTTAATGCAATGTTAACTCAGCCATGTTGAATCAAGGGAGCTACTTCGATCAGCACTTTTGAGAACCCAATTACTTATTTTAATCACTACATATAGACTTAAAAGCTTACCTTTATCCACACAATTTTGAAAATTTAGGCTTGAATATTTAAACTTTTAAACTTTCTTTAAAAAAAGTCAAAGAGATGCGTGGGGGGTGGTGAGAGTGAGTGTGTCTCAATGTCCCAATAAGAGGCATGAACCAGTGACACTCATTTTGATTATTTCTAATGTTATTCTAACCAAGGTTGAACATTTAATTTTAAAAGTGCTTTCTTTATAAAATAAAAATCTCTAGAGGCCATAAACCTCAACCCAATTCAATATTTAAACTGCGTAAGTGTGAAGGGCAAAAAACATTTGTTTGAGTAGAATCCTACATAAACAGGATTGGGAAACATCATTATCACCTTTTTTCTCATAAAATCCAATCATGCAAATATTTAATCAGGGACATATCAGACTGCTCCTCATAACAATATCAACACCCACAAATGATGCCCTCAGGTTTCAATACTCATTGACTTTTCTTTTACTTTATTGGGTGATAAACTCAGAACAGAACAAAAAAAGACCTATTTCATAGATTTTACAGTGCTCATTTACTGCCTGTAATGATAACCAAAAGGCTGTTCTCAAGGGCCACATCATTGCCTAAGGTACACAGAGTGAAAACACACAATCCCCAGCTCTCAACACTAAACTCTGAATTACATCCCAGACCTGAAGAAGAGCTCTGTATAAACTCAAAAGCTTGTCTCTCACACTAACAGATGTTGGTCCAGTAAAAGATATTACCTCACACACCTTGTCTTACTGACAAAATAACATCCTTGCACATGCTATACAGGACAAACATTTATATAATTTTGCTGTTTGAATAGCTACCAAAAAAATAAAAAAAATCATATAATATAATCTAGAAGCTATTCGTGATAACGCAGAAGACAAACTTTTAAGAATACGAACTATGTGTTATATGATCAACAAAGTAAAAGCAGCTCCCATTAACTGAAATCAAAATGCCTTTCTTTTAAATGAAATATTTACAAAAATACAGGACAAGACAACACTTGGTGAAAACTTAAGAAACCCACATAGTGAATTCTAGGTTATTAAACATGTGAAAAAATCAAGCAGAAGATGTCATTCTAAGGCAGATTTCTATTTTCTTTGCAAACCATGACATTTCAATCCCAATTTGATTTGTGTGTCTTTACGTGCATCTCTTATTTTATATTTTTCTTTCAATAAAGACAGCACCTATCAATGGCTCCAGGTGCAATGCAATCATTCAAAAACAGTGAATGCACTATGCAAGTAAAGAAACATAATTTGCCCCATTAGGATCACCCAAAACAAGCAAAAATAAACAATTCCATGTGACCAGCATTACCACCCACCCCATCATCATATCAAAAGCTTGGGTTAGGGGGAAGAGCAAAGAGCTTTGCAACCTGTCCAGAAAGATAACAAATCCAGGCCCTGCCTGACCAGGATTATCTGGTGAGATTTTGTAAATGCCTCTGTGAGATAAACTGAGCTACAGAGGCAGTTGGACAGAGATAAACAGACAATTTACAGTTTAAGGGAATTTGCCTTTAAAGGAGCGCTGGGGTTTGGGATGTTCCGACCAGTCAGTCTTAGTGTGTTCTCAGAGGTTCCCATGGTAATGACTGAGTTTTTTAATCCAGTCAAGGACTCAGAGGAGCTCCCCAATCTGAACTAGCTAATCAGGCCATTAATATTGGGGCACAGAAGGGTCACGCGATTGTGACCTGCTTTCAAATCATCTGGTAATGAAAGGCTGAAATCATAGTGCAGGATGCTGCTACAACATAGCCCGGGGCAGGTGGGGGGGAGGTGTTTAGAGGCCATTCTTTGGTATCCTCCTGGTCTTTGACTCCTCATTAGAACAAGGATTACTTCAAACACTGAACAACAATAAGCACTAAGGGTATATCTATGCTGCAATGTAAGGGCAGGCTCAGACTCAGGTTCAAGCCTAAACCCCCTTCCATCTACACACAAATCTCACTAACCCAGGGCTCAGACCAAAGGGCCCAGGTCCAAATCCACATCAAGTCGTGGTGCAGGGAACAAGCCCCATTGCTTTGCACTAGAGACGCAGCACTCCCAACTCAGGTTCTGGGAGTCCTACAGAAGTATCCCACAATTCCATGGGCCAACCTCCTTTGTCCTCTTTATCCCAAGAATCTGCAGCTGAATCCAGTGAAGACAGAAAGAAGCTCCCTTGATGTACAGCAGCCGCTCGGCAAGTCAATGTTAACCCTTCCTTTGTCTTCTGACTATTGAGCTGCAAACACACCAGCAGAGAGTCTCGTGTGTTTGCAACGGAGACTGAATAGAAGAAGCCTTTTGCAAAGCATGCTGCTACGTGGTCATGGGAGCACAAACCGATTTTGATTAATCTCTGGTGCAAGGCCTGAAAAACTGTGGACTTTTGTAAGAATACTAGGAATGGCCATGCACACCAGCAAATAGTGAAGAAGTTGGCAGTTTTGCAAATTTACCAGATTGGTGACCAGTGCAGGGAGCAAATTAAGCAGCTCAAGAATGAGTACTGGAAAACCAGGGATCAGAACTGCACCTCGGGCAACTCACCAAGCTTATGCCCACTTTATGAGTAGTTTCACCAGGTGGTAGGCATGTCACCCAGCATGGAGCCAAAGGTGAAGAGAGGAAGAAAGGCTGTGGAGTTCTGCATGTTTGCATGCAGCCATAACAAGGTAAGCCATGTGAAAGCTAATGCAGCATCCTGTTGATTCTCTCATGAATTCTGACCAAAGCCAGGGTGCTGATAGCTGCAAATTTTTCCTGAAGCAGGAACTCCAGACAGGTAGTCACATTTTTGGGAAGGGTGTATTTCCCAGGGTCACCTCGGTAGCTGATCAGCCTGCTGGGCAAAAGCCAGAGGCGACTCATGGTGGGGGCATGTGGGGTCATGTGCCACCCCAGATTTTTGCCAGGGTTTGCTGGCCCCACTGGGTCACATGGTGCTGCCAGGCCCCCACCCTGTGCAGCAGCTGCTGGAGCCGGCAAGTTGGGAGCTGCAGCATTGGGGAGAGGCAGCAGCAAACAGCTGGGAGCTGCAGGGAGAGCCACTGCTTTTGTTGCTGCCTCTTGCTGCAGAGCTAAAGCAGCTGTTCCTCCTTGCAGCTCCCAAATGTTTGCAGCTGCCTCTCCACACAGAGCTAACAACTGTGAGTTTCAGGGAGGGGCTGCTGAGGATAAAAGGGAGACGGTGCTTGGGGGCATGAGTCAGGCTGTGGAGAGGCCAAACCTTTAAATTGTGTCCCTCCCCCCCCCCATTCTCAGCAGGCCCCAGTAATCTTTGGCAGAAGCCCCTAGCTCCATCACCCCTCCTCAGTGAAGAAGCCCTGAGCTTCCCCCCACCCAAGTCTGGTAGGAGAATGGAGGGGGGGAAGCTCCACAAACTGCACTTTAGCTGTAAAAGAGCCACATGCAGCTCACTAGCCACAGTTTGGCCACCACTGTTATATGCCTTTCCCTCTTGTAGTCTAAAGAACTCGTATAATGTTTATAAAATGGGGGGGGAAATGAACCCACATATGCTTTATGACTTTTTATACTGAGCTAATAAAAACATTATATATAGGACAAGTTAATTAATGATGAGATGCTAATAAACTATGATGATGGAGACAATGCTATTAGGGGAGACGGATAGCTCAGTGGTTTCAGCATTTGGCCTGCTAAACCCAGGGTTGAGAGTTCAATCCTTGAGGGGGCCATTTAGGGATCTGGGGCAAAAATCTGTCAGGGATGGTACTTGGTCCTGCAGTGAAGGCAGGGGACTGGACTTGATGACTTCCAAGGTCCCTTCCAGTTCTATGACATAGGTATATCTCCATATAATAATAATAATAATAAAAAAAATAGGATTTTACAAGAAGCCTAGAAGTTCATAGAATCATAGAAGATTATGGTTGGTAGGGACCTCAGGAGGTCATCTAGTCCAAACCCCAACTAAATCATCCCAGCCAGGACTTTGTCAACCATCAAGCCTGACCTTAAAAACCTCTAAGGAAGGAGATTCCACCACCTCCCTAGGTAACCAATTCCAGTGCTTCAACACCCTCCTAGTGAAAAAGATTTTCCTAATATCCAACCTAAACCTCCCACACTGCAACTTGAGACCATTACTCCTTGTTTTGTCATCTGCCACCACTGAGAACAGTCTAGATCCATCCTCTTTGGAACCCCCTTTCAGATAATTGAAAGCAGCTATCAAATCCCCCCTTATTCTTCTCTTCTGCAGACTAAACTATCCCAGTTCCCTCAGCCTCTCCTCATAAGTCATGTGCTCCAGCCCCCTAATCACTTTTGTTGCCCTCTGCTAGACTCTTTCTAATTTTCCCACATCCTTCTTGTAGTGTGGGTCCCAAAACTGGACACAGTACTCCAGATGAGGCCTCACCAATGTTGAATAGAGGGGAATGATCACATCCCTCGATCTGATGGCAAAGCTCCTACTTATACAGCCCAAAATGCTGTTAGCCTTCTTGGCAAAGAAGGGCACACTGTTGACTCATATCCAGCTTCTTGTCCATTGTAACCCCTAAGTCCTTTTCTGCAGAACTGCTGCCTAGCCATTTGGTCCCTAGTCTGTAGCAGTGAATGGGATTCTTCCGTCCTAAGTGCAGGACTCTGCACTTGTCCTTGTTGAACCTCATCAGATTTCTTTTGGCCCAATCCTCTAATTTGTCTAGGTCCCTCTGTATTCTATCCCTACCATACCAGCGTATCTACCACTCTTCCCAGGTTAGTGTCATCTGCAAACTTCCTGAGTGTGCAGTGCACGCCATTCTCCAGATCATTAATGAAGATATTGAACAAAACAAGCCCCAGGACCAACCCTTGGGGCACTCCGCTTGATACCGGCTGCCAACTAGACATGGAGCCATTGATCACTACCCCTTGAGCCCAACTTTCTATCCACCTTATAGTCCATTCATCCAGCCCATACTTCTTTAACTTGCTGGCAAGAATACTGTGGGAGACTGTATCAAAAGCTTTGCTAAAGTCAAGGAATAACACGTCTGCTGCTTTCCCCTCATCCACAGAGCCAGTTATCTTCTCATAGAAGGCAATTAGGTTAGTCAGGCATGACGTGCCCTTGGTGAATCCATGCTGACTGTTCCTGATCACTTTCCTCTCCTCTAAGTGCTTCAGAATTGATTCCTTGAGGACCTATTCCATGATTTTTCCAGGGACTAAGGCATGGCTGACTGGCCTGTAGTTCCCTGAATCCTCCTTCTTCCCTTTTTTAAAAATGGGCACTACATTAGCCTTTTTCCAATCATCCGGATCCTCCCCGGATCACCATGAGTTTTCAAAGATAATGGCCAATGGCTCTGTAATCACATCCACCAACTCCTTTAGCACCCTCAGATGCAGTGCATCTGGCCCCATGGACTTGTGCTCATCTAGCTTTTCTAAATAGTCCTGAACCACTTCTTTCTCCACAGAGGGCTGGTCACCTCCTCCCCATGCTGTGCTGCCCATTGCAGTAGTCTGGGAGCTGACCTTGTTCGTGAAGACAAAGGCAAAAAAAGCATTGAGTACATTAGCTTTTTCCACATCTTCTGTCACTAGGTTGCCTCCCTCATTCAGTAAGGGGCCCACACTTTCCTTGACTTTCTTCTTGTTGATAACATACCTGAAGAAACCCTTTTTGTTACTCTTAACATCTCTTGCTAGCTGCAACTTCAAGTGTGATTTGGCCTTCATGATTTCACTCCTGCATGCCTGAGCAATATTTTTATACTCCTCCCTGGTCATTTGTCCAATCTTCCACTTCTTGAAAGCTTCTTTTTTGTGTTTAAGATCAGCGAGGATTTCACTGTTAAGCCAAGCTGGTCGCCTGCCATATTTACTAGTCTTTGTACACATCGGGATGGTTTGTTCCTGCAACCTCAATAAGGATTCTTTAAAATACAGCCAGCTCTCCTGGACTCCTTTCCCCCTCATGTTATTCTCCCAGGAGATCATGCCCATCAGTTCCCTGAGGGAGTCAAAGTCTGCTTTTCTGAAGTCCAGGGTCCGTATTCTGCTTGTCTCTTTGCGTGTTTTGTCCTTCTTTCAAAAATATGAGAATTATGAGTAACTACAAACATAGCCCTGATCGTTGAAAAAAACCTACCCAATGTTATTAGTGACCTCAAATCAGTACAGTTTTATGGTCTATGAGTAGGGCCCTACCAAATTCACAGCCATGAAAAACACATCACGGACGGTGAAATCTTCTTCCCCCTGTGAAATCTTGTCTTTTGTGTGCTTTTACCCTATACTATACAGATTTCACGGGGAAGACCAAATTGGGAGTTCTGACTCAAAAAGGAGTTGCAGGAGGGGGTCACAAGGTTATTTTAAGGGAGTCACAGTATTCTCAACCTTACTTCTGCGCTGCCATCAGAGCTGGGCGGCCAGAGAGCGGTGGCTGTTGGCCGGGCACCCAACCAGCAGCAGTGCAGAAGTAAGGGTGGCAATACCATATCATGCAACTCTTACTTCTACATTGCTGTCTTCAGAGCTGGGCGGCCAGAGAGTGGCAGCTGCTGACCAAGGGCCCAGTTCTGCAGGCAGCAGTGCAGAAGTAATGGTGGCAATACCATACCATGCCATCCTTACTTCCACACTGCTGCTGGTGCTGGCTCTGCCTTCAGAGCTGGGCTCCCAGCCAGCAACTGCTGCTCTCTAGCCACCCAGCTCTGACAGCACTGCCACCACCAGCAGCAGTGCATAATTAAGGATAGCAGTACCACAGCCCCCCCACAATAACCTTGCGACCCCCCTCCCACAACTCTTTTTTGGGTCAGGATCCCTACAATTACAACACACTGACATTTCAGATTTAAATATATGAAATCATGAAATTTACTATTTTTAAAATCCTCTGACCATGAAATTGACCAAAATGAACCATGAATTTGGTAGGGCCCTATCTATGAGAAGAGAGTTAATGGTCACAGTCCATTCAATGGTAGACAGGTTATCATAAATTAGTGCTAATTCTGTTACATTTTGTTGCCTAGCTTAAAGTGCCCAAGGACTGAACAGGCAGTAACACAATCTTTAAGATTCTGTTTGAGGTACTTTTTACTGCAGCACTTTGAATATACAAAATGCTGCTTCACACAAGTGGTTTCATTATCCACAGAGGGATACTTGCACTGCTTCTGACTTATTTTGGGGCAGATTATTCTATCCTTAGTTACAGTGTATAAGTACTACCTTGGTCTGCGAGTTGTCCCATTGAAATCACTGCTCAAAATACCAGTGGAAGAATCCATGCCTTTATGAACAAACCTCACACCCGATTTACTTTATATAATGTTTTTCATCTTTAAGGAGCTTTACAGACATAGAACTACTTAAATCTGTTTTACCCCAGTGCCACTCCCTTGACTTCATCCGTTAGTCCCAATTTACACCACTGTAAATGAGATTAGTCATATTAACCACCGAAGTAAAAATAGAGGATTTCATACTCTAACTCTGCCAATAGGACATCACAAGCACTACATTTGCAGCAATTTTTTTTGGTAGGAATTATAACACTGCTTTGGACAGGATGCACAGTAATGTCATTAGAAACAATGAGATTGAAGTTACTCTGCCTATTCTCACTGGCAAAGGGAAGATTTCACAATAACCTAAAATCCATATGCAGTACTTGGCGCTATATTATGAAAAATTGCTAAAACAAAATAAATTATTCACAATTTTAATTCAGAAGGGGGTAAGAGATATAATCTTGAAATTATACCATTAGGACTAAAGTAGAAAAATTCATTCAGTAGAAATATTTCACTCAAAAATAGTAAATCTGAGATATTTATAACTCCATTAAAACAATACAAATGAGTTTTAACAGGCAGCTAGAGAAAATGGGATGAAACACATTTAAAGTGATAAAGTCAGTTGTTTTCCTATCTTTGTACCAGTTCATTAATGGGCTTGAACTTGGTGCAAATGGAGTCCACAGCAAAACTACTATGAAAGTAGGTTTCGAACCAATACCAAGTTTCAAACTAGATTGATTGCAAACAAAATACAAGTTAAGAATAGTCTAAGTTTGAAAAGGGCTGAGAGGGAACGCTTCACAAGGTTCCTTTGGAAAATTCACATATTAATAGTGATATTTCTGTAACACCTGCCCCCTCTTCTTCCCCCACCCCCGAGATCAGGGCCCACTGTGCTAGGCATATAGACATACATTTCAACACCTACACCTAACATTGTTTTATTTAAAGCATCAGCATTGTTTACTTTAACAGGATTTTTTTTCATTTTGATGGAAAAAACTTTTTGAGGAAAAAAATAGTCTGTCATCAGTTCTGAAGGATGCAGCACAATAAGGGTGCTGTGAAAGTAGTTTATTATGAAACAGAAGGGGATGCTTTACAAACTCTAAGCCATCATCTGACCCCAATCCTGGAACTCATGTGGACTCTTGTGATCTCATGGAGCCCCACTGATTTCTGTGGAAGCTGAGATATCTAACCTACTTTGTGATTATGTATACATTCACTCAATGTGCTTCAATTATTGTTCAAGGACTAAGACCTTAGCAAGTGTGTTTCAATGGTAGAATCCTGCAACTTGCTGTGTGTAGGCGGCAGCGTTCACCCATTTGTGATACGTTGTACAATCAAGGCCATAATGCTCTTCTATTGAAAAACACTTACCAAGATCTCATTCCTCCAAAAGGAAAGTATTCTGCACTAGAGTGATGAGGATGTTGTGGGATTAATACAAGGGCATAAAGTATTCACAATGGACAATATATGTAGAGTAGCAACATAGGAAAATGCACACAGACACAAAGCACTTCAAATCAGAATTCAAGCATCTAGAGATGCAGCTTTTGAGGAGAGAATAATTTATGCTCCGGTCCTCACCAATAAATTATGTTCCTTTAAATAAACAATCAAGATAGGAGTAGTATTTTGTAAATATTTCCCAACCTGTATTAGACATAACCCGTTAGGTTATTAAAGGTCAAATTTAAATTATAATTTATTTGGAGAAGACAGGAAAAAGTTACTCTTGTGTTCTGCGAAACCAAGAATTTACCTTGGACATCATCCATTCTAGTGAAACTCTCAGAACCAATTTTCCTAATGGAAGCTGAGGAAGAAACCTCAGTGCATTCTATGAGGATAATGTTCAGATATTCTTTTCTTTTCCACTCATACTCTTGTGTTATTATTACTATTATCATCCCCCTCCCTCTCCTTGAATTTCTATACTCACTTGCGGTGTCTCATCCTTATTTAGGCTATCATTTATATATTGTATGTTTGTTCAACAACCAGCACAATGGGGCCCTGATTCAGATTGGTGCATATAGGAGCTACCGTAATACAAATAGTTTATAAACATATTTCTTACAAATCTTCTTAGAGACACCAACACCTTTAAAAGTCTCAGAATAAAATGTTAATCATAGTAAATCACAGACACTTTCTCTCCCTGCAAATTAGATCAAAATTGAACCCTTTTTTCATAATAGGCAACAACAAAAATTGTAGCACCTTGAGGTACACATTATACAGAGTCTCTCAACAGAGGGGTTGTCACTCTATATTTGCAGCTGACAAACTACTTTAAACAGAGTGTGTCATTCACTCTTCTCTCACACACAATCTCTTTCTCTCTATTTTCATATATTATATAAAGAGAGAGAGAGAGAGAGAGAGAGAGAGAGAGAATGAATGAATCACAGGACTGGAAGGGACCTCGAGAGATCTTCTAGTCAAGTCCCCTGCACTCAAGGCAGGACTAAGTATTATCTAGACTATCCCCGACAGGTTTTTGTCCAACCTGCTCTTAAAAATCCCCAATGATGGATATTCCACAACCTCCCAGGGCAATTTATTCCAGTGCTTAACCACTCTGACAGTTGGGAAGTTTTTCCTAATGTCCAACCTAAACCTTCCTCGCTGCAATTTAAGCCCATTGCTTTTTGTCCTATCCTCAGAGGTTAAGATGACCATTTTTTCTCCCTCCTCCTTGTAACAAGCTTTTATGTACTTGAAAACTGTTATGTCCCCTCTCAGTCTTCTCTCCTCCATACTAAACTGTCAAGGCTGCTTCCCCACTCTGAACTTTAGGGTACAAATGTGGGGGCCTGCATGAAAACTTCTAAGCTTAACTACCAGCTTAGATCTGGTCCGCTGCCACCACTCCCAAAGTGCTAATTCCCTTCCCTGGGTAGCCTTGAGAGACTCTTCACCACTTCCCTGGTGAATACAGATCCAACCCCCTTGGATCTAAAAACAAGGAAAAGTCAATCCGGTTCTTTAAAAAAAGGCTTTTAATTAAAGAAAAAGGTAAAAATCATCTCTGTAAAATCAGGATGGAAAATAACTTTACAGGGTAATCAAACTTAAAGAGCCCAGAGGAATCCCCTCTAGCCTTAGGTTCAAAGTTACAGCGAACAGAGATAAACACTCTAGCAAAAAGGTACATTTACAAGTTGAGAAAACAAGGATAAAAACTAACACGCCTTGCCTGGCTGTTTACTTACAAGTTTGAAATAGGAGAGACTTGTTCAGAAAGATTTGGAGAGCCTGGATTGATGTCTGGTCCCTCTCAGTCCCAAGAGCGAACAACCCCCAAAATAAAGAGCACAAACAAAAGCCTTCCCCCCCACCAAGATTTGAAAGTAGCTTGTCCCCTTATTGGTCCTTTGGGTCAGGTGTCAGCCAGGTTACCTGAGCTTCTTAACCCTTTACAGGTAAAAGGATTTTGGAGTCTCTGGCCAGGAAGGATTTTATAGTACTGTACACAGGAGGGCTGTTACTCTTCCCTTTATAGTTATGACATAAACAAACGCAATTTTTTCCAATCTTCCCTCATAGGTCATGTTTTCTAGACCTTCAATCATTTTTGTTGCTCTTCTCTGGACACAGAACTTCAGTTGAGGCCTAATCAGCACAGAGTAGAGCAGAAGAATTACTTCTCGTGTCTTGCTTACAATACTCCTGCTAATACATCCCAGAATCTTTGCTTTTTTTGCAACAGCGTTACACTGTTGACTCATATTTAGCTTGTAATCCATGATGACCCCCAGATCCCTTTCCACAGTACTCCTACCTAGGCAGTCATTTCCCATTTTGTATGTGTGCAACTGATTGTTCCTTCCTAAGTGGAGTACTTTGCATTTGTCCTTATTGAATTTCATCCTATTTATTTCAGACCATTTCTCCAGTTTGTCCAGATGATTTTGAATTTTAATCCTATCCGCCAAAGCACTTGCAACCCCTCCCAGATTGATATCGTCTGCAAACTTTATAAGTGTACTCTCTATGCCATTATCTAAATCATTGATGAAGATACTGAACAGAACCAGACCCAGAACCGATCCCTGCGGGACCCCACTCGTTATGCCCTTCCAGCATGACTGTGAACCACTGATAACTACTCCATCTAGGTTGTATTTCCCTGGTTTGTTTATGAGAAGGTCATGCAAGACAGTATCAAAAGCTTTACTAAAGTCAAGATACATCACATCTATCGCTTCTCCCCTAACAAGGCTTGTTACCCTGTCAAAGAAAGCTATCAGGTTGGTTTGACATGATTTGTTCTTGACAAATCCATGCTGACTTATTTATCACCTTATTATCTTCTAGGTGTTTGCAAAGTGGTTGCTTAATTATTTGCTCCATTATCTTTCCGAGTACAGAAGTTAAGCTGACTGGTCTGTAATTCCCTGGGTTCTCCTTATTTCCCTTTTTATAGATGGGCACTATATTTGCCCCTTTTCCAGTCTTCTGGAATCTCTCCCGTCTTCCATGACTTTTCAAAGATAATTGCTAATGGCTCAGATATCTCCTCAGTCAGCTCCTTGAGTATTCTAGGATGCATTTCATCAGGCCCTGGTGATTTGAAGACATCTAACTTGTCTAAGTAATTTTTGACTTGTTCTTTTCCTATTTTAGACTCTGATCCTACCTCATTTTCACTGGCATTCACTATGTTAGACGTCCAATCGCCACCAACCTTCTTGGTGCGACTGAAACAAAGAAGTCATTAAGCACCTCTGCCATTTCCACATTTTCTGTTATTGTCGTTCTCCCCCTCATTGAGTAACGGGCCTACTCTGTCCTTGGTCTTCCTCTTGCTTCTAATGTATTTGTAGAATGTTTTCTTGTTTCCTTTTATGTTCCTACCTAGTTTGATCTCGTTTTGTGCCTTGGCTTTTCTAATTTTGTACCTACATATTTGTGTTATTTGTTTATATTCATCCTTTGTAATTTGACCAGTTTCCACTTTTTGTAGGACTCTTTTTTGAATTTTAGATCATTGAAGATCTCCTGGTTAAGCAAGGGTGGTCTCTTGCCACACTTCCCTACGTAGTGGGACAGTTTGCTCTTGTGCCCTCAATAATGTCTCTTTGAAAAACTGCCAACTGTCTTCAATTGTTTTTCCCCTTAGACTTGCCTCCGATTGGGTTTTTACCTACCAACTCCCTGAGTTTGCTAAGCCTGCCTTCTTGAAATCCATTGTCTTTATTGTGTCCCTCCTACCTACGTTATTCACGTAGCTGAATTTGCGTACCTTACTTCGACTTGGGGGGTAAGTGTAGACCAAGCCTAAGAATCATGAACTCTACCATTTCATGATCACTTTCACCCAAGTTGCCTTCCACTTTAAAATTCTCAACCAGTTCCTCTCTATTTGTCAAAATCAAATTTAGAACAGCCTTCCCCCTAGTAGCTTTCTCTACCTTCTGAAATAAAAAAATTGTCTCCAATACATTCCAAGAACTTGTTGGATAATCTGCGCCCTGCTGTGTTATTTTTTCAACAGATGTTGAGATATATATCAATAAAAAATAGAAGATTTTCCATTTTGGCAGCCACTTTAATTTTCAAACACTGTTGGATCAATTTTGAAAAGAAACAGATCTGCCCCTCAGATGAACACGCACAACTCAGAGGGCAAGTATGTCTTCCTTACTTTATTTGTATCTGTGCACATTTTCTTTTAGAGATAGGATAATTGCTGATTTCCTCTGGAAAGAGAACAGGCGAACTTGTCTTAAAAGACTATATTGTAGCATGACAGAAGGGGGTGATTTCCTTACCCGACTTCTATGCCAATCATCAAGCAGCAGCTTACAACTCTTACTTATTGGGAGCTAATACCTGCCTACTGTCACTGGATCAAGAAAGAAAAACAGAAATACAGTAATGTATATAGTTTTGCAGCTAATTATAGTGTAAAAACAACAAAATTCCCCATTCCAAATTCAAACCATCAAAAATGTAAGGGAAACATTCTGTAAAATGTTGAAAACAAATTAAAGCACATGTGGTGTAACAGGCAATTTACTCCAAAAGATATGGGTCACTGATATAGGGAAATGAAATAAAATGGTTTCCTTTATTGTCATCAACTCTTTTTGAGAAGCCTTTTAGACTTGGATAAGTGAAAATTAGAGTGGAAATTCTGATTATTTCCATTTATCTATATGCAATAATGTAGCTTTGCTCTCCAATAGCTGCTTGTTATTATAATTGTTATATTTTAAAAGAGGATACAGGAAGTTACATTTCCAGCAATGAGTGCCAAGCATCTCTCTCATTACTTTGCCTATTTAATAGGAAAAGCATCTTTAACAAACAGCCATTCCCAGATAAGTGGGAGAGATGAAGAAATCCAGACTGATGAAGGTGACTTGAGGGTCATAAGAGGCTCTCTCAGTATCTGTGCATTTTCTTATACACTGGTTGAAACATAACATAAATTAACTGGCAGAACTGATATGATCCCTGAGAGAGTGGCTTAAATATACACCAAAAAGTCACATAAATGCTAAAGGCAGTTTGGAAGATCTGGAAATGTTCATGAATACAACACTTTAGGTAAATATAAGCAAATGAATACAAGATATTATACCACTAACTGACTACTTCTAGTTAAGAAAGAAGCATTAACTTTATATTCACCACAGCAAAAGAATCTGGCAAAGATATACAGAGTGAGTACACTTAATCAGCAAAGAGCTTCTGATTTGGTTTGTATAGGAGACTTAAGTTCACTCATTTCTTCTGAACTTGAAATAGGGATTTCTTACCATGGTCTACTAATATGTATAAAGTGTGTGTTGGGTTTGGTCACATGTTATTACATTTAATATAGGAATGTCTGCATAATTATCTTCAGATGGCAGATTTTCCTTTGTTTTCAATTTTTGTTATTTTGGGGTCCTTTTGAGGGGGTCATAGATGAACCTACTCTATGAAATGTGAATTAGAGACTATGAACAACTGCCATTGTTTTCCAGAGTAAGGGGACTGACAGTATGTTAAAATATGAAGAGCTAAGTGCATGTTTGTATCATTTGTCTGCACAGACCCTTATGGGAAAGGTCATACAGAATTTAATAAGGATGAAATCAAAAAGGAAAGAAATATTCTTTAAAACCTACAAAATGAAATAGAGTGTGTGTGTGAATATATATAGCCTTTCTATGTGTATCTTGATACATCCTATAAAATTATATTACAGGTGTATACTTTTCTTTAAAGTCTATGAGGTGATTCCAAAAAAAACTATACAAAGATTGTCATTTTCTTTTAAACACTACAAACCTTTTCTATATGGGGCTTGTCATTCCAAATCAAATTTAGTGGCTGGAAGACAGAGGTTAAAAGGTCTACTTCTACCTGTATACAGATTCTCCTATAACTGTGTTTAAGAGCTGAAGGGCATTCTGTCTTCTGCCAGGAAGTACTGCCATGGTGTGTGATCTAGTGATGATCCAGAAGTCCTGGGTAGCTGTACTGAGCAGGGTGATTTTCCCTTAGTTGTCAAAGAAATGTTACAAACTTGAGTGCTCTTGGAATGACACCCTGTATTTTATGAAGCCAGAACCTGAATTACTTTGTGACAGTTAAAGTTCCAAAATATATATTTTGTAAGAATAGAACCATAGGTATATAAACTGCCACATTTTTCCTCACTGAATTTCCCTTTGAATTGTTTTGTAATTTCAAAACACGGTAATTTAAAAAAAAAAAAATCAACAAATTGCTATATACTTCTTCCTTGGAGGCATATTCTACTCATGTGTTATCCATGTACTGGGTGCTTTACTCTGTGTACAAAACAAGACACGGACGCATCAACCAAGGGTATTTATCTGCAATGATACATACCTTCTATAATTTATATAGGAACTTGCTGCCTCGTTATGGACTGGCCAGCAAAGAGAATATTTATCAAAAATTGCTGGACAGACCATAACCAGGCATATATTATATAAGGTATGTACCATTACAAATAAATACCCTTGGTTGATGGGACAATGTTTGGTTTGTACACAGAGTAAAACACCCAATACCTGAGTAATGGATTATTGGACATGCTTCATAGCAAGAAGCAGTCATTCAACCGTTTGCTGGTTTTCAAATTACTGTGCCTCTAAATTATTAAACAATTAAAAAGAAAAATCTTAGGGGAAAAATAAGAATCTGTATCTATTGTTCTTAACTTATACATGTACACTATTTACATTTTCAGTAATGTACAATAGGTAAAGGATCCAATCCCTCTGTTCTGGATTTGGGGACATGCCTTTAAAAAAAAAAATGCAGTGAGGCATCGGTTTTTAAATTAGCATCACTACAGACGGGTTTGAAAACCAAACATACAGCATGGGTAAAACAAGACACAGAATTCAAATGTATACAAGTATGAAAACTGTAGGATTCACACTGCATGACAGTTTATGCATAACTGCACTTTGCTTGCAAACATTTAGTTTTAGAATCTGGGTGGTTAGATAGAAGTATATCGACAGTTATGTCTATCTATAGGTTCGCTGGGGTATCAAATGATCAGCTAGAGTTATGGGCCTAACTGCAGGAGCATAAATTTCATTTCAGGTGCTCCTCCGTTATGACTATTTGATCCATAGATACCACTGCAGAGAAAGCCTGCAAACTATGTATTTCTGCTACATAAAGTGCCTAGAACACTTAAGGAGCTATATTTAAAAACAAAAAAACCAAGAACAAGAATTTTGACATGCCAAGTGGTTTTCATGGGTTTCCCAGATGTGCCACACAACATAATTTGTTTGAGCAGCAGCCAGAAGTCTATGTGAACTCCCTGTGTATTCTCCTTTCCTCTCATGTCAATGTAAACTTATTTGGCACACAAGCTTCAGCAAGTGTGATTTGAGTAAATCAGCATATAACATCAATATAGCACTACTTGCAGGTTTTAGCTGACCATAAAGCTATTGTTACTTGGCAACATTGCCAGGGACCTGACCAACTTGTGACTGATTTCAATGCCATTAAAACATAATGTGGCGGGAATGTAAATAAGACCGAGATAATGGAAATGTGAAATATGGTATTTGAGCAGAATCCCTAGTGGCACCACCAACATTACTGTCCATCCTGAACTCTCGTGCTTTTGATATAAGGATAATCCAGGTCTGACATATATGAAACAGTTGAAACTGCTGTAATTTTTAATTAATTAGAATAAATTAAATTAAACTTCTTCTGGGGCCATGTGCACTTAAAGTGTGCTTGACAGAAGTGGAGCTAATCATTCTGGAATGGTGGGTGGAAGGGAAAGGAGTATCCATATTCTTTGAGATCTTCAAATATGATCCCAAAGCAATAGGAAAAAACAAGATTTTATGGTTCAGCCATATTTAAAGACAGAGTCAGCTGATTTGTAGAAACCCACAAAACATTTGACAATAAGAGAGACTGAACAGAAATGAAAACAGGTGTGCTTTATGACCATCCTTGGGTTGTTTTAACAACAAACCTTTCTTGAAGCTTATAAATTTCTGTAGCATTTCATGCCATTCTGAGAAGCAAAGTCAAAGCTTTCTGATCTCCACAACAAATATACTTGATCAAGTCAGAATGTCAGATTTATCTTTTACTGTGTCTCATGTACATAACTAAGTGCAAATTAATTTTTCCTCTCAATAGTTGCGCTTCCCTGCCAGCCCTATCATGTAGTGTAATCACGTCTTAATAAAAAATAAACTGACAATGTGTTGGTGAGTGGAAATGCATTCAAGCTTTTTATTTCAAAATTTTCCACTAGTCTGAAGTGTTCTGAAATGGTAAAACTATCACTATTACAACCTAATGAAAAAAAAAATCTACCCAGTTTTTTAAACCACTCCACCATTTAATATACTGAAGCTGATTAACAAAATTTAACCTGCTCTTACTCATATGTTTGTAAAAGCAATATAATTCTTTTTGTGTTTTAAATATTGGTTTAATGTTTAGTTTTCCTTGAAAAGGCAGAGAGAGTGCAGCTCAATTCAACCCCACAATAACAAGTCAGTAATTCATGTGTTTAATGAAAAAAGGTGCCTATATGAAAAGAACTTGCCATTTCAAATGTCCAAAGGGTTATTATATTTATATTCCTGTTCTGTTGCTTAATAATGTCAAACACTTTCATGTAACATTTAGCTCAAAATTCTGTTTTAGGGTTATTAATGGCCAAACTCCTTACTTTAGGAACAGATAATTTATATAGCACTCTCTTATGATTCAAACAACAATACTGCATACCAATCTTCATGCTATCCTATCCTCTGTTACGGTATGTTGCATTTTGCTCTTCAAAAATCAACTACTGCATGTGCATGCCCAAATGCAGTGGCTGATTTTCAAAGATAGGTGGCAATGCAACCCTAATAATAGAGGTATTAAATGACATTTCCTCAAGTATCTTAAGACTAGATGATTACCAAAGAACTAATGACTTGAAAAAGAAAACATATAGTATATGAAAATATGGCTTATTTGCTAACTAACAGATGATTAGTCAGGAATCCCGTGCTGTCACTCTATACTAATACTATGCCATGAATCCTAAACAAGGAAGGTCTGTTTCTTCTTTCCTAAAAAGGCTTTCCTTCTCTCAGTATTGCTGTATTAACACTCTCTTTAAGACATAATCACCTTCCTAAGAAAAGGTGCAGATTCACACATGTCAAGACCACAGATTAGAGTGATACTTGTATTGATGTTCATACAAATGAATGTAATCAATATAATGTATCAATACAGGTAACCCTGGTGCATTGGTAAGTCCAGATCAGTCCGATTAAGTGATCTGTTTTAACTATAAGTGTCATTGTTTGTATTTTGAAATATTTTTGTCCTATGCTATTCATACTTTCATTTTACAATTACTGGCTGTTCTGCTCAAGAGGAAATTAACTCTGTCTAAATCTGAATGCTAACAAAGAGGTAACAGGGGAATCCATTGCATCACTGAGCTATTTGAATTTAAGTACTGTGCAGATAACCAGACAGTTAATAAAAGTTGGATACATTTCTGGCACGTAGGACTGTATAATGAAAGATTCATTTTTCAGCTAATGCACCAATAACCTTTGCAAAAAACTTACCTCTCCAATTGGGCAGGTCCACATTAAGAAATAAAAGATGTAATGAACTAGCATGATGAACCAGGGTCTTCAAAGATCATATTCAGTATTAAAACTCCATAACTGTGAATGTAGTCTGTTTCTGCTAGACTGATTTATTTATTTTTTTTTAAAACAGTACTGCATTTGTCCTGCAAGACCTAAGGCAAAACTGAAATGGAAGATGTTTAAGTAGCCAAATATCACTGAGCTAATAATTGGAATGAAAGTCAGCACTGGCAATGTTATTAATGGTTCCCAATCCTGCTGGAAAGGTATAACAAGTGGGGTTCCGCAGAGGTCTGTTTTGGGACCGGCTCTGTTCAATATCTTCATCAACGACTTAGAAATTGGCATAGAAAGTACGCTTATTAAGTTTGCAGATGATACCAAACTGGGAGGGATTGCAACTGCTTTGGAGGATAGGGTCATAATTCAAAATGATCTGAACAAATTGGAGAAATGATCTGAGGTAAACAGGATAAAGTTTAATAAAGACAAATGCAAAGTGCTCCACTTAGGAAGGAACAATCAGTCTCACAAATACAGAATGGGAAAAGACTGTCTAGGAAGGAGTACGGCAGAAAGGGATCTAGGGGTTATAGTGGACCACAAGCTAAATATGAGTCAACAGTGTGATGCTGTTGCAAAAAAAGCAAACATGATTCTGGGATGCATTAACAGGTGTGTTGTGAGCAAGACACGAGAAGTCATTCTTCCGCTCTACTCTGTGCTGGTTAGGCCTGAACTGGAGTATTGTGTCCAGTTCTGGGCACCGCATTTCAGGAAAGATGTGGAGAAATTGGAGAGGGTCCAGAGAAGAGCAACAAGAATGATTAAAGGTCTAGAGAACATGACCTATGAAGGAAGGCTGAAAGAATTGGGTTTGTTTAGTTTGGAAAAGAGAAGACTGAGAGGGGACATGATAGCAGTTTTCAGGTATCTAAAAGGGTGTCATAAGGAGGAGGGAGAAAACTTGTTCATCTTAGCCTCTAAGGATAGAACAAGAAGCAATGGGCTTAAACTGCAGCAAGGGAGGTTTAGGTTGGACATTAGGAAAAAAGTTCCTAACTGTCAGGGTGGTTAAACACTGGAATAAATTGCTTAGGGAGGTTGTGGAATCTCCATCTCTGGAGATATTTAAGAGTAGGTTAGATAAATGTCTATCCGGGATGGTCTAGACAGTATTTGGTCCTGCCATGAGGGCAGGGGACTGGACTCGATGACCTCTCGAGGTCCCTTCCAGTCCTAGAATCTGTGAAACAGTGTTATACTTTTTCATGTTGGTTTGATGAAAAAAGGATTCAAAAATCACCCTGAAGGTCATTTTTCACTGTTCATAGTTCATAGACTTTAAGGTCAGAAGGGACCATTATGATCTTCTAGTCTGACTTCCTGCACAATGCAGACCACAGAATCTCACCCACCCACTCCTGTAACAAATCCCTGACCTATGTCTGAGCTACTGAAGTCCTCAACTTGTGGTTTAAAGACTTCAAGGTGCAGAGAATCCTCCAGCAAGTGACCCACGCTGCAGAGGAAGGCAAAAAAAAAACCAGGGCCTCTGCCAATCACTGGATTGTCTCGCCTTTCTTCACACCACTTTTGGAAGAAATCTAAATACTCCAGGTATGTCTACACTAAGCCCAGGTCTGCAGGACCTGGTCTGCATGCTCCAGCCTGGGACTGAGCAGGACTTCCCTGCAGGGCTGGCTCCAGGCACCAGCCAAGCAAGCTGGTGCTTGGAGCGGCAGATTGAACAAGGCGGCATTCCGCCCAATCCTAGGGCGGCACGGCCGCTTTTTTTTTTTTTGGTCCGCTCCAGCTGCCCTGTAGGGGGCGGCAGCGCGGAGGACGGGAGCGCCCTGCAGCAAGCCCAGCAGAGCAGTCCTCATCCTTCCCTCCCCGCCGACCGGAGCCCTCCCAGCAGCCCTCCTGGCCACCCCCTTCTCTCTCTCTCTCTCCCGCCTGCTCCCTTCCCCTCCTCCCCGCTAGCCAGTCCCCCTGCACCCATGCTCCGGCACACAGATCACTGTTTTTGTTTTTTGCTTTCCAGTTCTGGCCAAACCCCCCCCCCCTTTTTTTTTTTTTTCTTGGGGCCGGCCCTCTTCCCCCTCCGGCCCTCGCTCCGCAACTGCAGCTCCAGGCTGTTTCAGGCCTGGACCCAGACATCTGAACTAACAGCCGGGAGCCTGGATCTTCTGTGCACTCAATGACTCTGCTGCTGGGCCCAGGCAGTGTGAAAGAGGAAGTTACCTGATTCAAATGCAAATAGGACAAGTGTTAGCCCTGTGGGGGATGAGAGGAAATAGGTGGGGACAAGAGTCTGGGGATAGGGACAGGGCCACCCGGGGTGGGGGGGGCGCAAGTGGGGCAATTTGCCCCAGGCCTGGGGCCCGCAGGGGCCCCCACGAGAATGTCGGAGGCTCCCCCCGCCTCAGCCTCCGCCTTCCCCCGGCGCCTCAGCGTGCCGCATCCAGGAGCGGCCCTGGACAGCGCTGCAGCTGCGTGGGCTGAGCTCCTCCCACTCGGAGCTGCGTGGTAAGGGGGCGGGGCTCCGAGCTCCAGGCTGAGCGGTGGGAGCTCAGATCCCGTGGAGCCACAGCACTGCAGCGCTGTCCAGGGCCGCTCCTGGATGCGGCGCGCTGAGGCTCCGGGAGAGGGGGGAGGCGGGAGTAAGCAGCATGGTAAGCCCCTCTGAGCTGGACACCCCCTTAACTCCCCCCCCCCCCACAGCCCTGACCCCCAGCTCCGAGCCCAGCCCCTCTGAGCCGGACACCCCTCTGACCTCACCCCCCCACAGCCCTGACCCCCAGCTCCTGTGAGCCGAGCACCCCTCGACCCAGAGCCCAGCTCCCCACCCAGCCCTGGGCAACAGTAGCGCCACCCCCAGGCAGCGACAGCCCATTGGCACCAACCATCACCATCACGCAGCGACAGCCCATTATGTAATTGCAAATGTATACATACCATTAAAGCATTTAATGTTTTTAAATAATGTATTTTGTGTATTTTCAAATTATTTTGAATGTATTTCACTGGTTATATTTTACATTTCCAAATACATGTTACTATAGTATTGCAACTTTTTTTTATGGAAGGGGCCCCCGAAATTGCTTTGCCCCAGGCCCCCTGAATCCTCTGGGCAGCCCTGGATACGAAGGCAGAAGCTGGGACTGATGACTGCTGAGGGTTGTGGGGGACAGGCAGACAAGGATTTAGGGGTAGGGAGGGAGTGTGGGATTGGCTAGATACCTAAGGAGCCAGACACCGAAACTGGGACAGATTGGGCAAGGAGACTGGGACTAGGATCTGTGGAGAAGAACTGAGGAGCAGGGGAGACAGATCAGCTGAAGAACCAGGGGGATGACTTGTCAAATGGACTAGGACTGATAACCAGTGAGGAGAAGCAGACAAGTCTGATGAGGAGTTGGGGTGTGGAGGGAGAACTGGGAATGATTGGGCAAAATGACTTGTACAGGGAGTGTGTGTGTGAAATGGGGAGAATGGGACTGCAATGAAGATTCAGGGTGGGAAGAGACAGGAGTGAGATAGGAACAGGAGGGATGGGATTGAGCAGAAGGGGTCATGCTTGAAGAGAATGGCAGAAAACTATGTGCCCACTAGAGAACACTCCCCTCTAGAGCCTGGAATGGAACCCAAGATTCCTGAGTCTCACCATTCTTCTGCTGTCAGCAAATATCTGTGAAACCCACTGGCAAAGTGTGTCCCCCATCTTCCTCTGGTACTGATGACAACTTACTGCCGCTAAGAGTTACTCCATTAGCTCAAGTGGCAGAGGTCTGTGCAGTGGACTTAAGGTTCCTACCCTACGGAGGACCCATATAGGTGTCAATATGATGCCACATACCGGATATCCATTTTTCCAGTTTTATTTTTTTAAAACCTAGGAAATCACACACAAAAAAATATGTTGAAAGAATTTTATTAATGTTCCAAAGTCAAGTACACAAAAATTAGGAAATACCAGAATGAAGGCTGCCTGGGCAACTTTCCCTTGTGCATACGCATTATGATATAGTCTTAAATTACATGATCACATATGATTTTTTCCACAGGCCTCTGCCTCATTCAGTGAACAGCACAGACCGGCTCTGAGGATGGAGCACTGCTGTGCAGTGAAAGAGACGTTGTCTGTACCACCCCCTGCTTCATTTGTTGCAGAAGTTGGAAGGTGTAGAGTGAATAAGTCAAAGAATAGTTTTAAGAGAAAGGATGGCCTCAAAGCTAAGGCAATTGAATGCTGCTCTTTGGAACTGGATTCTGTTCCTGCCTCTAACAGAGCTCCTGTGTGATGCTAGGTAAGTCACACAAACCAAACTTTTCACAGGTGGTCAGTAATTGAGTGTTCCTCATATTTCGTAGGTGAGCAACATGAGACCCTGGAGTCAGATTTGCAGAGTGCTGAGCACTCAGTGAAGCAGCTGAACTTCGAACAAATGAAGTGTTATATAATGCTAAGCATTCTGAAAAATCATGTCCTAGGTCTCTCAGATTAGGCACCCAAAATTAATGCATACTTTTGACCTTAATCTTTCTATGCTCAGCCATTTCATAGGGGTGTTGTACAAATACATTTGTTAATATTTGTGAAGCACTGAGATACTATAGTGATGAATTCTGTCTTCAGGACAGAGTTTGAATAGTATGTAGTAATAAGCAATGAAGAGAAAATAAAATGTTAAATAGCAGCACCTTAAATGTATGTCTATACTGCTATTAGACACCCACAGCTGGCCCATGCCAGCTGACTCGGGCTTGCAGGGCTCAGGCTAAGGGGCTGTTAAACTCTGGTGTAGACATTTGGTTTAAAGCTGTAGCTCAAGCTCTGGGACCGTCCCACCTCATAGAATCCTAGAGCCCAGGCTCCAGCCCAACCCCAAACATCTACATAGCAATTAAACAGGCCTGTAATCGCAAATCCAAGTCAGCTGACACCAGTCAGCTGCAGGTTTTTAATTGCAGCATTGACCCTAAGTGAGCATCTTCCATTCTGTGCACTAAATGAGGCAGGGTCTTGTGGAAAAAAAATGTATGTGATCATGTCATTAAAGACTATATCATAATGCATACACACAAGGAGGCAAATTAAACTTGTATAGGCTACAGCATTGTAGTCAATACGAAGGTGGAAAGGAAACCAGGAGTCTTCCCCCTTAACTTCTTCCTATTTCCAAGCTTTTAAGTTTGGGGTGGATGAGGTATGTCCTGAACTGTCATTCAACATAGTTTTTGTTTGTTAATCTCTCGAAGTAATTGTTGCTAGTGGAAACGAACAACTTCCAAAAAAGAGAAAGAGCACTATTGACCAGGTCCTGGAAACAAGGGAAAATTTTAATTGAAGTCAGTGGGAGTTTTGCCAGATTAAGGATGGGTACCTACGATCATACTGAAACATCAATTTACAGAGATTTTTATGTTGCAAAACATATATTATAAAAAAAAAAAAACTAGTGATGCGAGGGGATTACTTTGAGATTTTTAAAACTTCTCAAGTCCAACCTTGTTACGAAAGACCTCCTCCTGCTGTTTAATAATAATTATACTGAGGCAGAAATTACCTATGTTTTTAAAAAGTTATTTGCTGATACTCATCTTAAATAATGGATGTTTGTTAACATCTTCTTTGTTTCAGCTAGCACTGCACAGAAATATATAGCCTTCTTTAGGAAAAAAATGTCTGCGTTGTACATAATTACATAATGGCTGATAATCACAAACTGGAATTCAATTTAAAACGATTTTTTTAGCTCAGTGATACTCAGAGTGCGGCTTGTGAGCTGCAATTGGCTCTTTAATGTGTCTCCTGCGGCTTTTTGCTACACATGATATTAAAACACTGTGTGATTTAATTATTAACCAACCTAAGTTATTAACCAATCAGGATGACTTTACTATGTTATTAACCAGTTATGAACTTTCACTAAGTTATTAATTTATTTGCTGTGAGAATTATATAATAAAACTAAATATTTCCCCTGTCATACTGCTTACATATGACTAGTACTATAGTAAATGAAACAGTGAATTCACATTACTGTGGCTCTTTTGGGTAATGTTGATCGCTAATTTGGCTCCTGAACCACTAACATCAGCTTATCACTACCTTAGCTTAAGGGTCATGGCTCATTTTAATTACTAAATGGACTGTATTTATTAGTTACATAGATAATCTCTAATACATGTCAAAGGCAGAAGTTCTTGCTTTCAGACATAATTAAATAGCACTCCACCCAGGAAGCTAAATTCCATAAAAAGACGGTCATTTCCCTTCTGCAACTTAGTGATCAGAAGCACTTAAGTGCTCATCCTCTTGAAGTGACTTTTAGCTGAGCTCAGCAGTGACAAAGTCTGCAAAAGATCTCTCTGTTTTCATCAGCAGGTGTTACTACAGTCAATGTGAATTACTACTGTTTATACATAAAGTGCCAAAGAAAAGGAAAGTAACTAACATTTTAAAATAAAAACAGTGAAGTAATGTAATTGTAACTGTAATAAGAGGTAATAAAAAGGTCTTGCAACCCGATTACCATAAATACATGCAAACAGTTTTATCTCAAATAAATAAGACGGTGCTACCTTCCTTTGTGTAAGCAGACTGGCTCCAAAAGATGCCTGCACAGCAGCAACAGTAGTATGAAAATAGGAGTGAGTTATAAATGTAGATACATTTTTCACAAGCTTCCAAATATTCATTCACATGCCAAAAAAATTCCTAAAAATCAATGACAGAAATATATCTTCTGTACTGGGTCTTTTTGTCCAATCCATGCCAATGCATATTGAGAATGAAGAATGTATAATATTTTTTTATTATTTTTGGCAGGGATTGGGACAGAAAAAAAAAGCTGCATTTTACAAAGGATTCAATAGGATGCACATCCTACTTCCTGCAGTAGGAGTCTGGTGTTCTGAGACCACCCTGTACCCACTATTATTAGTACAGAGAAGGCATTTTGTAACGTGGGCATGGTAAGTCAAGAGTTCACTTGGCTGGCCTTTCCACATGTTGTGAAAACTGATCTGATTTCCATATTCTGGCCAATGCCCTTAGTACACATGTGTCATCTCCTGTCTGCCTTGCTTGGCCCATCCATAGCCAATGCCAGCCTGGACTAGTGACTAGGAACAGTCTCCCTCCTCCTCGGCTGTCTCTGCTGCAATTCCAGACACTCATGAACAGAAAATGCCACTGACTTGTCACTTCTCTGAACCCATATGGGAAATTATGATTCGGTTTCAGTGTTCAGGCCACAGAATAATGTACTCTATGCTTCCTGTGTAAGGAGAAGAAATGGCTGGACTGCAGGGCTAGGGAGGAGGAGAGCTTCTTCTACCTGAAGATACATAGGGAAGGAAGGGGGGGGTGATTGGTCTCAAATATGCACATATTTCTCGGGTATCCTGGATATACAGGTGGCTCCTAGTCCTCCAGCACAGGTTGCACATTATCATCATGCCAGTCACAGATTAGTGCTACTGCTGCAGCTGCCACAGTAGCGCGGCTGCTGAATCCAAGGGGAAAGTTGACTTGTCACCATCCCCATCCTCCCTCTGTTGAATGCGTTGCACCAGGCAAAGCTCTGCCTCTTCCCAAGACATTTCCCCACTACCTACCTTGAACCCTCCCCTTGCCGAGTCACACTTCACCCATTCCGTCCCTGCCGCCCCAGCGTGCTTGCTCCCCTAACAAAAGCTAATGCAACAGGATCTTTTTATTGCTATTATTTTACAGCATTTGCAGTTTTTTTTACTATGAAGCAAATATTCCCCCGCGCGCAGAAGACAATAAATAAATAGCAGGCCATGTCCTACCTGTGCAATGCTGCTGCTGCTGCACAGCGGGACTGTCACCTAGAGGAGCCCCCACTTCCGCTGCAAACATCTGGGAGCACCCTGCCCTGCTCTGCGCGCCCAGCCAACCTGCGGGACAGCGGCCCGCCCTTTCCCAGCCCGCACTGGGGGCTCGCGACTAGCGGGGCCGATTGGGGTAGGGGGAGCGGCGGGCACTGATTGGACAAGGGTGATGTCACTCCCAGGCTGCGCGGCGGGGGGGCTGGGAAGCCGCCCAGCTGCAGCGGGTCCGCAGTCCGAGGGGGCAGTGGGCGGGAGGCTGCGGGGCGCTGAGCGCTGGCCCGGTGCAGCCCGTTAAACCAAGGGAGGGAGAGTGGGTGGGAGACCGATGCTGGGGGCCGGCCGGCCGGCGCGCTCAGCATCCCCCACCCAGTCCTGCGGGGGGGTGTCAGGCAGCGTGTGCGCGGCCCTCGCACATGCCCAAAGCGGCTGCCCTTGCCCAGCCCTTTGCCCCGAGATTCACTGTCCTCCCCCCGCAGCCCCACGGCTGGGGGTGTGGGGTACGGGGAGTGAGGAGAGGAGCTGCTGGGGAGAGAGGAGCAGGCTGGCAGGGCAGGGGTGATGCTCAGAGGGTCAAAAGGGCACACCCAGGATTACCACCTTCAAGATTCAATAAGGACTTGGCCACTGCCAATCATGAGATTGGGTCAAAATCACTGCGGGTTTTAATACTGCATTTTGCCTTCTTTGCTTTCTGGGTTTTGAGCCTTTGGGTTGTATGGAGACCATGTTTTCAAGCTTTTATCCACAGACATAAAGGCCACATGTTTACTTAAAATAAAAGCTCAGAGTCTTGCATATTCAGATGACTCCAGAAGCTGGGGATTGAGGAAAAACAGCAAATATGGTGGGAGACCAGTCAGGGATCAGATGGGCATATGCAGGAGAACGTAGTGAGGAGGTTTGCTGAACAGTGAGTGCAGGAGAACAAACAGGACCAGTGCTGGGATGCAGCTGTGACCAACTACCCTACAGGGAGTGGGGAAGGACAGAGTGGGAATTGAACTGCAACCTTTAGAGCTCAAAGAGTAACTGCTACATCTTGAGCTAAAAAGCCAAAACACATAGGGTGGGACTGTAACATCTCTTGTCCTCTAGATTTACACAGAGTGGGGACCTGCACTACACATTCACCACAAGGTTACACATACATGAAAATAGATCAGGCTAGGGCAAACTGCATGGGAGGAGCTGAGTAGATGAGTCATAGCAGGGATAAATTAAGGCAATCTGTGGCCCTAGGACCCCCAACATGGGGTGCCTGTAGCTCCAGTTCCCCAACCTTGTCCCCTCCCCAAGAGGCAGAAATACCCTTATTTTCACTAGAAGTGGCACTGCAGAATCCCCTCTGCCTCCTGGACAAACAAGGGTGGCAACAGGGGCTTCACAGTGCTTATTCCAGCAGCAGGGGTATTTACTTGGGGGGTCTGGGCCTGCTTCACTCTTCTCCCCCTACCATACACAGGGTGCATCTATGTTCCAGCCTTCTTCTGGCAGCATGTAATCTACATATACACACAGTCCCTCAGTAGTGTAGATGATGAGGCACAGCATCTGTGAGTAGAGTAAACTCACCTGAAGAGTGTGGGTATGTAATTGAGTAGATATTTTAGAGAGCTCACTATTTGCCCAAGCCATCTACACAGCTGTTTGTAGCGGTGTTGTGTCCTGCTACGTCCCCACTGCTGGAGCTTTTCCCACTGCAGGAAAAGACTAGCAGTAGGGAAAAGCTCCAGCAGTGGGGAGGCAGAGCCTTTCACTGTTGCCTCTCCCTGCCAGAGCCTTTCCTCACTGCGGTGAAAGGCTCTGGCAGCTAAAGACTTTCTCCACTGTCTCCCCCCTGACAGAGCCTTTCACTGACCTGCATAGGTAGACATTGCGATATGGACATGGTGTGTTTTTCACTGCAGCATGTAGATGTACACGCCACAGGTGCAGTGTAGTAGACACAGCCACAGAATTCTCTGTTGGGGTGGTGCTGGCAGAGCTCTCTTGCTGTCCCCTACAGGGGGTCTTGGAGTTAGTACTGCACTGAAATGCAGAAAGCACTTCACACCCCTCAAACCTACTGACTCAGGCTGACAGGTCTGCAGACTAAGGCAGATATCACTGCATCAGTTATGCTCAGGCTCATTGTCACAGGTTGCGTGCAGGCTCTCCCACTTTTGTGCCTGCAGCCTGTGTTTAGGCTGGTATAATAAAGAGTCTTCCACACCTTCTTTTGCTGGATCACCCAAGTGTCTTTATTTACAGCATTCATACAGTTCCCCAGTCTCCCAACAGCTAGCACCCCACAGACCCTCCCCAGGGTCTCCTACCTTTGAGATGTCCCACTTTGGTAAGGAGACAGCAATACTACCCTCCTGTCTCCTCCCAGTCTAGTCCCCTCTCTGAGGTTTGTTCAGGGTGTTTATAGCCCTCCCGTGCCTCAGCCCAGCTGTCAGCACTCAGCTCAGCATGTTCCTCTGAGCCAGCCCTGATTAGGGCTTGCAGCTGGGCCCACTGCTGAAGACCTGTGTCTCTACCTTGGTCTCCTGCCAGAGAGCAGACTGCAGCCAGCATTTTGGCAGGGCTTTAAAGGGGGTTTTACCCCTGCCCTGCCACACTCATGCTTTCAAGGTTCTCTTTGCAACCAGGGGGTAAAAACTTACTTTTTTTATTTTATTGTAATAAAAATATATTCTGATGTAATGACATGACTCCAGGATCTGAGGGTCTAGGCTTAGACCTTTAATTTCTGTGTCTTAATCTGTGTGCAAAATCATGCAGAAGAGCAGGTCAGAAAAGGACTGGGGGCCGTATGCATGCCAGGGAACAGATTGGGTGAGATGGGAAATGTGGAAGTAATGGAAAATCAGATGGGTATGGAGTAGCAGATCAATGGAAGCAGGTCAGGTGAGATCAGAAGGAATTTGAAAATACTAATAGGTAAGGACCTACTTAATTTGTGATATTGCAGAAATTGCAGACCCTGCAATATTAGGCTTCCACTACAATTTTGATTTTAATTAGCTTACTTTGCAGAGTCCACAATTTTGCATACATTTTGATGTTTGCAACACTTTTCTCCCATTAGTTCAATAGAACCCCATTTATCTGAGCTGATAGCAGCTGGGGCTCAGGCTGTCAGCCTCACACATTAATGATTGCAATATAGTTACAGCAAAATGTCTGGGTTATCAAAAAAATTAGCAGGCATAACATACTTTAGTGTTTATATTGTTCTAGCAAAATTTCCTTAAACAAATAGGTCTTATCTGGCTTTTCCAAATTACCGCAATTAATAAAGGTCTGTTATTACTTTTCCACGATTTTCCATGTCTTGTCCACAACTCAGCTGCCATTATTTGAGAATCATCACACATCCCACAGTTCAAGTAGGGCCTAATTACTAGACTTTGAAACCCCAGACCCAGATTTCAGCTGCAGCAGAGTTTTCACCACTTTTGCTTTGTCCCATACCGAGGGCGATGGGGCCAGTTCAGATTCCGGCACAATTCACTGCAGTTTTAGGATTGCTATAAATGACCTTTAGCTACCAAAGTTCCCAGGGGTTAGCAGCTTGTTGCTGGGGCTCACTAGAAGGCCGTGCACACTAGTCATGCCTCCTGTGCTCAGGATATTGGCAGGCAGGAATAAAGCTAGCTATGCCAGTAACATGGAAAGTCAAAATGCCTCAATAAATATCCCCATGTGTTTAAAATGGAGTGTTCCCACTACTGTGATTAGTTGTTACAAGCACAGTGAAGCTATGGTATTTTCTCCTGAAGGCTGTCATAGAGTGAGTTCTGGGTTGTTAATAGTTGATGCCTTCCACAGTCTTATATTTGAATACATTTATAGTTAACTGTATCAATGTGGAAAAAAGAAAAAGATTTGATTTGAAAGATAGCTGATTGAATATGTATATATTCATGGGTGCTGACTTCTGTTACAATATAACATTAATTCTTAGAATAAGCAACTGGTGGAAGGGGGATGAAAATCGGTGGGTGGGGCAATTTCAGGGGTGCAACATAGCCTTCACAATGTGCCTCTCAGTGCACAGGGATGGTAACTTTAGGATGGGCACTTTCTGAGGGATGTACCATATTGCTCTCTGATGCCCCACGTAGTCAAACAGGAAGGCAGACACGTTCTGAGGTTTGTACCATATCTCACGGCCATACATTTAATGTTTAGAGTATTTTCTGAAGGCTGCTGTTCCATGCCCTTCAGCATTTCCAGTCATAGATTTCATTGGCAGAAGTTAAGATGGCTAAAAGGCACATTTTAAGGCAGGGCAAATTTTTGCTGTCACGTGTGCCAGTAAGATGGGGTCTCTGCTCTGCACTGCACACCATATCCCCCCTCCTACTCCACTAGTATGACCCAAACAGTGATCGCCAGATCCAAGGATTCACCAAAACAAAACAGTGATAAAAGAAGCAGTAGACAGAGTGGATTCAGTGTACTATTCATTCAAATAATAATCTGACAGTTAGTGTATGTATCATGCTAACACTGCACCCTAGCTCTCAGTTTCTGCAGAGATCACTGTAATATAGATGACATATGCATGTAAATCACTAAATACACCCATACATATGTCTAGCTGTACTTACTTGATTCCTCAGAGGGATCTGCTGACTGGAAAAAGGTACAGGTCATTTAGAATTCAGTCACAGGTGTGAAACAGACTTGAATCCATCCATCCAGCAACCCATTGACCTCACTGTACACATTCTATAACTAAGACTTTACTATCCACCATCTAGGGGGAGGATGAACCAGGGACAGCAGCTTTTTGTTATTATAATAAAACAGAGGCACAGGCCAGCAGCAGCAGCTTTATACACACTACACATTCTCTGCAATCTTTCAGCGGATTAATAAGATTAGAAGCCCCATTGTTTAGCTAATGGCTGTTTATTTGAAAAGGGGCTTTTCTTGTCAACATACAGAAATGGCCATATGTTACTCCCTACTCCAGCACCGCCTTGAAATACTGCTAGAGGTAAAGATCAAAAATCACATTTCCAACTGCAAATGTTATGTAAAAAAACAAATTCCCATTCCTTTGGACTTTACTGTATGGGTCCTTTCCACCAAGGAAAAGGGTATTTATTAATATTGATGTCAGTATATCCTTTGAAAAAATCTTTCAGCAGCTCAAAGCAACATAAAAGGGCTAGCAAGACAATACATCATTTTAAAATGATGGTATTTTGCTTATTGAATGCCTATATATATATATACACATACATACACACAAACCACACACACACAGGGTTTGAACCCTGAAATATCTGAACATAGCACAGGTGCCCAAGTTAGGGGGACCAGATTGCAAGAGTGAAATATCAGGACACATTGGTCGAACAGGGGGCAGAGGAGAGGCGGGGGGACAGACACAGGTGCACAGCCCTGACCAGAGCCAGAGGCACACTGGTCCACCTGGCCCTGTGCTACCAGCATGCCCCTTCCTGTTGAGGGTGGGCCCATGCTACGCCGCACAGCTCCCCTGCCCAGCGCCCCCTGGATCCATTATGCCCAGAGCCCCCCTACAACCCTTCCACCACAAATGCACAGTGTTGTGTACACACACCCCGCACAGCGCCCCCCTGCCCACAGCCCCACCACAGCTGCCCAGCACCCCGCACAGAACCCCCCACTCGCTAGTTTCCCAATACACACAGATTTCCCCTCCCTCCCTTCCTTCCTCCCTCCCAGTGCCCTTCCCTACAGCCCCACCACCACAACTACACAATGCCCCACACAGACCCACATTGCCCAGTGCCCTGACACACGCTGATCTCCCCCACTGCCCAGCACCCACCAACAGGCCCCCACTGTCTAGCACCCCAAAACACACAAACCTCCCCCACTGCTCAGCGCCCTCCACACCCTCACAGGCCAGCACCCCACACACACCTCCCAGACACTCACTCCATCACACCCTGCCCCCTTCCCTGGCCACACTCACCAGCCCTGCTGGGAGGTCTCTGGCTCCTAGGGTGAGAGAGGTGAGGGGAGTCTCCAGACTCTCCATATGCTGCACGTGCCACAAGCACAAGCTCTGTGGCTCCCATTGGCCGGGAAAAGCGCCAGTGGGAGCTGCGGAGTGGGGCTTGCAGGCGCCAGCAGCACTCAGAGCCCCCCACCCTAAGAGCCAGAGGGACCTGCCAGGAGGTGAGGTGGGGAGTCCCGGCGGTGCTCAACTGGGGCAGCTCCCATCCCGGGAAGCATCCAGTAGGCTGGTCCCTCTGGCTCCTAGGGTCGCAAGTCGGGTTGGGTGGGGGTGGGGCGGAGGGCACTCTGCCCGATCCCGGCGCATTCAAGCCCCGCCCCTGCAGCACGCCTCAGGAAGCGGTGAGTGGCGGTGCCGCGGCTGTGGTCTGGACAGCCCCTGAGAACGCGACAAAGGGCGTCCTGACCGATGTAAGGTCGGGACACAGGACAAGTCCCCTAAAATTGGGACTGTCCCGATAATATCAGGATGTCTGGTCACCCTAGCCCAAGTTCTTTTTTGTTGCTTCCAAAGGATGCCAAATATTTTCCTTTATATTAAAGCATTATTAGCTGAAAATAAAAGCTTTGGAACTGGATCCAATTATGTTGAATCCTATACTTGCTGAATCTTAACCTATCCAAAGTGGTTGAAAAGTGGCAGGAAGCCTCTAGCAACACCAAGAGTCCAGGGTACCTTCCATGTCTCATTGTAAGTCTCTGTTTTCAATTGCTTATAAATGTGCTGAACTTTAAACATTCAGGCTGAAATTTCCCATGCTTGAGCTCTTCCTCAAGTGGAATGTGTTTGCAAAGTTCAGAATATATATATATATATATTTGGAATGAGGTTAGAGAAATATGGGTAATTTTTGTGAATGAAAAAATATTCTAACCATTTATTTGAATATGTGCATGGTTTGGAACAGGAACTTGCAATTGAAGTGGGGGGGGGGTAGTCCTAAACTCAGAGAAGAGCCTGTGCTATCCCTGTGAAAATCCATCCAGATTTGGTCAAGAAGCTGGCCAGGCCAGGGCCTTAGCAAGTGGAGCCAGAGCATGCTGTGGTCTCTGCACAGCACAGCAATTTCTAGGGAACTTACAACCTTTTTAGGCTGCTTTAAGTTACACTGGAGTTTGGCTTAGCCCCCTGTTCAGGCGAAGGCTAAGGGGTGTAGAAAGGTGGCTTAGCTTTATCCTGTATCCTGCACCAAGTGCAGCTCAGCCACCTCTTGAATCTAACCCCATGAGTTCATAACTTTATTTCTTCCAGTGATTAGTTTTTAATCTTTCTGTGAAATAACCCATAGTATTAACATTCCCCACCCTAAAAGGCAGGCAAAGCCTTTGCCCGCTGCATTACTGAAGGGGTAACAGATGTTGCACAAAGTCACTTCTGAGAGAGCTAGAAACCAAGCCACTGAAAAGGCATTTCTAAGTTTACTTACCAACAGTTTTTCTGAATGAATGCATTAAATCTACATGTCTGGCTATGCTATTCTTTATCACAGCTTTAACAACACTCTCCTCCCAGAGCCAGGAACAGAACCCAGGAATCCTACTGCGCTTCTAGCATAAAGCTCTGTAAATCACTTCCAAAATATGTGTTGTGTCTCCCTGTAGTGGCTGTTTCCCATACAGGATAACAGCATATTGCGTCTAACAGTTACTCCTTTTAACACAAGTGGAAAAGATGTTGCTGTGGATTTGAAGGTCCTGAGTTCAAGCTCTATTGACAGTTTTACATGCTGAAATTTATGCTACTTCAGTTTTCTGTAACAAAACAACCCCCCCCCCCCACACACAGGAAAATTCATATAAAACACATTTTATTTAATATTAAGGTTGCAGAGTCAAGTGAAATATGCCATGAAAACTTAGTTTTGTCCCCTTGCATGTATGCATTATGATACCATCATTAATCACATGATCACAAAGTTTTTTTCCGGAGAATTGCAGCCTCGTTCAATACATGGGATGGATGATGCTCAGTAAATATGGCATCTGTTTAATATTTCTTTTTATCCTCATCGTTCAATGTGTGGCTCTAGTCCTTATTTACTGCATACTATCTAAATATTAATCTGAATAAAAATATTTTATTTCCTCATGGGCTTTTCTACAGTGCTCATCACTATACTAAGTGCTTCATAATGCTTAATGAATTTATCTTGTGAGATAGGGAGATATTATTATCTCATTTCACAGATAAGAAACTGAAGTACAAAATTTACAAACATGTTCACTAACGTCCTAGTGAGTGGGTGACCATCTTGAGATACCGAGTTCTCATTCTTCGGAAATGCTGAGCACCGAGAGGATTGACTTCAGCTGGAGTTGTGAATGCTCAGTACTTCTGAAAAGTCAAACCCTAGTTCTCAAGTTGGGCACTCAAAAAATGAAGAACACACAATTAGTGCATTCCTCGAAAAATTCTGATTTACGTGACTGGCTTAATATCACACAGGAAGTTTATGGAAGAACCAGAGATAGGACCCAATTGCAGTCTCCTGGGTTGCAGTCAAGTGCCTTAACCACAAGATTATCCTTTTTCTTCCTGCATACTCGATTTATTCACTACTTACCTTTCCAGCCTTTGCAGTAAATGAGGCAGAGGTCCCACAGACAACAGCCTCACACATTATACAATATAATAGGACACAGACAACCTTAATACTGGCATTCCCTAACTTATGCGAGCTTGGCTTTCCAACCTTGCTATTCTTTCAGTGTTTTGATTGTTGAAAGAAAGTATTAAATGGAGTCAAACAGGAATAATAAGCTGACTTTGGACTAAAAGAACTGTTGTGAAGGGGTCTTCAAAGTTTCTGGTGAGATTGCAAAATGTTATAGTAAGACACCAGAATTTCCTAAAGATGAGAGAAAGTATTCATAGATAGGACTATTGGAAGTTTATTTACACTGGACCAGTGGTGGGCAACCTGTGGCCTGTGGGCCGCACGTGGCCTGTCAGGGTAATTCCCTGGCGGGCTGCGAGACAGTTTGTTTACATTGACCATCCACAGGCATGGCCTCCCACAGCTCCCAGTGGCAGCAGTTTGCTGTTTCTGGCCAATGGGAGCTGCGGGAAGCAGCGTGGGCCACAGGGACATGCTGGCTGCCGTTTCCTGCAGCTCCCATTGGCCGGGAATGGCGAACCACAGCCAGTGGACTCTGCGGGCGGCCGTGCCTGCAGATGGTCAGTGTAAACAAACTGTCTCGCAGCCCGCCAGTGGATTACCCTGATGCACCGCAGGCTGCCAACCACTGCACTGGGCACTTTTGATGAAACAACATTGCCACTTCTTTGGGGCATTTGTTTTCTGAGGCATACTTAGCAACTTACTCACTGTGGTGTGGCAGACTACAATATAATTGCCACATCTACTATCCTCTGCAACATTCTCAGGATCACCATGACATGCTGTGACCCAAAGATTTACCTCCACACTCTTTCCTGATTCTGAAAGATGTTCTGGCTGGACCAGATGAAGAAAGGAACCAGATGATACCAACCATCTCCATGGCTGTGTACTGAGCAATCCCAAGAAGTGAAAATAAGGTTCTTGATACTCATCTCTTTCCAGATAGTTAATTCCCCCATATACCCACCCCTTACTTCTCTTCATTTTTCTTTTTGCACTCTATTTAATAAGAGTCCAACTAGGACAAATCTAACCTCACCTCTTTGTGCTATGACCACTTTAGCAAGTTGAAAGCAATTCTCAAGAAGCCTAATTCTAGTGCATCACGTGCCATATATTACCCAGAGTAAAATAAAGGCTACTTAGCCTAATACATTCCATAGCCAGTGGAATAAAACCAGGATCCATGAGTGGCTAAATGTGTTCTGTGCTGTGCTTGTGGTCTTCCAGCAACTGAACTGCAACATAAGTAAAAGTGGCATTTTCTGATCTTTTGCCACTATTTTCTCTACCCTTATGTGTGTGTTTGCCTTGTTTTGACTTTTAAAAGTGTCTCCTTGAAAAGAAAGATGGCAAGTCTTATGTTATTGATCAATTTGCATAGCATGGGATTTGGCTACAGGTGAGGTAATATCAGGAGGTAGCAGGTCCTAACAGTTACACAAAGATCACTTCAAGAAAAGAGTTGTAGGTGACTCCTGGGTGGTATCATGTGGTGTGTTCCTGCAGACAAGCAAGAAATTATCCAATTTCTGCTGATGACTCAAAATAGGCTTGTTAGCTCCTAAGACATGCTTAAAAGTCTGTAGAATGTGTTTTGCTAGTCTGTCTGTAGCAGGATGGTATGGAGCAGAGTGTATGTGTTGACTTCCATTTGAAGCTAGGAACCTCTGAAATTCTTCAGAATAGAACTCATTTCCAGTGTCACTCATCAAGTGTAATGGTAAACCAAATTGGCTAAACAAGGTACGAAGATATCCAATGGTCTTGATAGCTGTTGTAGAAGTCATTCTGAACTCTTCTGGCCATTTCAAATGGGCATCAGCTATGACCAAAAACATATAATCTTCTAAAGGTCCAGCAAAGTCTACATGAATACATGTTCCAGGAGTCTGAGGCCACGACCAAGGGAGTAGATGAACTCGACCAGGATAATGCTGAATTTGCTGACATGTAGCACAGCACTTATAGACTCATAGACTTTAAGGTCAGAAGGGACCATTATGATCATCTAGTCTGACTTCCTGCACAACGCAGGCCACAGAATCTCACCCACCCACTCCTGTAACAAACCCCTAACCTATGTCTGAGTTATTGAAGTCCTCAAATCGTGGTTTAAAGAGCTCAAGGTGCAGCGAATCCTCCAGCAAGTGACCCGTGCCCCACGCTGCAGAGGAAGGCAAAAAAAATCCAGGGCCTCTGCCAATCACTGGATTGTCTCGCCTTTCTTCACACCACTTTTGGAAGAAATCTAAATACTCCAGGTATGTCTACACTAAGCCCAGGTCTGCAGGACCTGGTCTGCATGCTTCAGCCTGGGACTGAGCAGGACTTCCCTGCAACTGCGGCTCCAGGCTGTTTCAGGCCTGGACCCAGACATCTGAACTAACAGCCGGGAGCCTGGAGCTTCTGTGCACTCAATGACTCTGCTGCTGGGCCCAGGCAGTGTGAAAGAGGAAGTTACCTGATTCAAATGCAAATAGGACAAGTGTCAGCCTTCACCTGCCTCTTAATATCTTTGTCAATTCCAGACACTAGACATGACTCCATGCTATGGCATTCATCCATACAGTGACAAAATGACCTTCATGAAGAGTTTCCAAACATGAGAGTGAAGTGATTTCAGAATGATCACTTGCATTCCCCATAAGATGAAACCATGATTCACAGATAATTCATGTTGATGTAACACAAATTGTGCAAACTGAGGATTCTTTTGATCCAACACTGTACTTTGTAGTACCATTCACTTCACAAGAGAAAGCACGTCATCCATAGCGGGTCTTTTTGTTGGTGTCTTTGATAGTGATGGTAACCTATCCATGAAACTGAGATAGAACACTTTTCCTGAAGTCTCTTTGGGTTGATGGGAGTTTGGGCACGGACGGAGTGACAGCCCATCAGTACTGCTGTGCTGAGTTCTTTGAAGGAATTGAATAGTATAGGAATAAGCTGAAAGTAGCAATACTCATTGTTGCATACGAGCAGCAGGTAATAATGGAATTCCATGTTTTAGTCCAAAAATTGAAAGTAATGGCAATAACCCATCAGATCATCAGATAAGTAAGGAACTTCTGAATTCTGAAGATAATGCTGAAAGCTTCTCACTCTATTTGCACACAGTCCTTCTCAGGAGTGATTGTTCATGAGGCAAAAGTAATTGCCATTAGGAAAAATGTGGGAAAGAATGGAACCCACTCCATATAGTGAAGTATCACAAGAAAATTGCAATGGTAGCGAAACATCGAAGTGTGTAAGAACTTCAGCTGATGTCAGCAGTTTCTTTGCTTCCTTAAATGCACATACACACATTCTCTTTAGTCCATTTCTATTTTTTATTTGCTTGTAACAGTTCAACTAAAGATGCCAATACTGTCTCCAGATTAGGCAAACATTTACTGTAGTATGTAAGCAGTTCTAAGAATGAAAATTATGACACATTCTCTGGTGGTAGTGCTTCAAGTGTTACCTCAAAATTTGGACCCAAAGCACCTTTATAATTGCCTGCCTATAACTGTAAAGCAATTCTCAATTTGACCTGTCTAAATGGGTAATAGGAGGTGGCCCGGCCTAGAGGAATTACCCAGGTTTTACCAGGGAGTTTATAAAACTCGTTTTCAAGACAATTCATTAAAATAAACAAAAATTTTTTTTATTGCTTGGTGCCTATCATTCACCTATCCACTAGGGGGAGCTGTATCTTCCCATACGCGTCAAATAACACTGTGGGCTCACCCAGGGACACCAAGTTGTTACCCCAAAATTTGGACCCAGGGCACCCTAATAATGGCCTCCCTATAACTGGGAGGATATGATACAGTCCTCCTCTCAAAGTGTTGACACTCAAGCAGTAATTCTTCAAAAACAGAACAACATAACATAATATTTAATTACAGTGCACTTAAGAAAGCCTTACACAATATTACAATACTACACATTAAATGGCATTACTAAGTAATAATATGAGTGGTGATCAGGCAATCAAAGAATGTGTGGGGGAAGAATCCATTTAGATGCAGGCATCCAGCTTTATTTACAACCATGCCCATGCATTCTTTATAATTTAACATAATTATACTTACTCCTATTCTTTTCGGAATCTGACTCGTCTCAGGTCCTCTGCTCTGTCAGGTACAGTTTTCAGCTGTTCTTCTTTGATGCCTTCCACCTGCTTCTTCATCAGTTTCTCTGTTTTCCGCTCGCTTTTACTGCACCTCTAACTCTTCTCCACCTTCTTCTATCACCGCACACCCACACTGAAGCCTGTCAGCCCTCTGCCTCATATACGAATTTTGACCCTTTCTGATTGGTTGCTCTCTCAATGCCAGCTATTAGCATACCTGTTTGGCCAATCAGGTTTACCTGTCAATCAAGATAGACCTGTTTGAGAACCTGCCTCTTACTTGACTGACCCCTCCCTTCAGGTTTTTGGAGTGAACCTAATCTCAGCCTAGTGAATACTTCACCCGAGTTACTTGTCTGCTATTGGTCAATTCAGCCCGAGAGAACCATTTTGATTTCCTAAGAAATCATTGCGGTCGTCATTTTGGATTTCTAGCTAAACCTGCTTAAACTATCACTATTTAATATTAATAAAAAGCCTTAAATCTATAACTAATTACATTTTTACACGTCTAAACATTATGATACTGTCACCACTTTTGTTATGCTAATTGGGACAGGTGACATTTACCATGTTTTTCTCCCTCTCTGCCTGCTTCCAGCTGTGTGGCTGAGTGCTCTCCATGGTGCTGCTGCTTTTCTCACACAGGCTAATGCAGCTAAAAGCCTCTTGTATCAGTCCCCTCCTTATTTATCAACCCCAATACACATTTAATTAGTGAGGTCAATGGATGTTCGGTTTAGTCCAGTATTGGCTCAAGGCTCTCCCATGAGACCAAGCAGATACCTCTTCTTACTGGCACATTTCCTCACCATCCTTGATTCTCACCAAGGTCACATTTTCCTTTCAATATTTGTGGACTATACATGCTTTAGCTGCATAAATTTTTGTTTGACCCAGCATACCAAGACAATAAGCATCAGTGCATTACAATCTGAAATGCTGAGATTATTATAAAAGGATATAAAATTGTATTAAAGGATCCTGTTGCTGTAGGGGGCCCATCCTAAAAATACTTCCCACCAGCTACGTTTGGTGTCCCTTTTTATACGCTCAATGATTTGTCCAATTTTGTTAGTTGAGTGATGAACAGTAATCATAATCTTCTGAGTTTTCCTGGGCTTTTTTAGTTTTTGTAAATCAGGATGATCTATTAGCTGTTTGACTAAACCTATATCTAATCCCAAAGGCACTGGGTCAATCTGCCTGTATATCTGATACTCATCTTTCATTTCCTCATTACCAATTTCAGGTAGCCTGAAATTGAAATCGCAACCAATCATTAAGGTGATATTACAAAAACATTGGTTTTCATAAGGGTTATGAGTTACATTGAACAAATGATTAACTTTAAACAGCTTATACCAGCTTCTAATACATACTCACTTGTTTCCAATATACACAACCACGGATCTGTTAAACGGGAAAGGGTCTAACTGATAATGGCATTTCTCCTTTCCATAGTTAAACACACATCATATGGCTGGATTGTATCACTATTACAAACATATCCGAATCCATGTTCTTCCATACAAGCCTCAAGTTCTACAGTTTTCCATTCAGAGTTTTGTCTTATTGTCCATAGATTGTGTTCTATTTGTTGCATTATGCTATTGTTCATATTTATCTCTAGCACTACAATAGGAGATATCCATTCAATTTGGACATTGGACATTATGACTATATATGTGGTAATTTGATTTATTTGAGGATTGTATGTGAAATTCACCATTTTCCACAACTTTTGTTCAGCCCTAGGGGCATGTTTCCACATTATGCTTCTTATTTAAAGATAAGATTCCACTCATTCCATCTCTTATAATGTCTTTTACCACATAATCAGTCCAAGCCTATGCTGGTATGCAAGCCAATGCCATGGACAGTATGGCTAAATGATCAGCTCTTTGTAACTTTTCCCAGCCAGAGAGTAAACTAGCTATTAGCTAATGGCTAGTACTAATGTAATTTAAACATGTTTTTAAAGGCTTGGACAAAACTCCTAAGTGTTGTCCTACTGCATTTAACTTGTTAGCCAATACCTCTACATCTATACTATTCAACACTCCAAGTCCTGTATCTGCTTCTCCTAGAGCTGTATCTATTAAACTTATTTTCCTCCTATTAGTAGGGGCTTTTAATAAGAGCTGGGTTTCTATCCGTCTTTTCCATTCTACAAACAGAGGTGCGATGTATTTGTGGTTGTATGGATAAAATGTTCATGGAAGTTAAGTCTACTACTATTGTTTTAGGGAATAAGTGGGATCTATTATTAATTGTCTTTTAATGTTCTCTTTTACTAGAAGGATCAACGTTAATGGTTTTAAGTTCGGATATCTGTAGATTAGTAAAAGTATAATTGAGATAAGGGCGAGTAATTCGCCATGTCCCACTTCCATGTTTTCTTGTTATAACTGTATTACCTTCCCCTCCAATAGGAAAATAAAACTTGGCCTGTATCATTTCTCTTACATTCACTACCCCCTACTATTTGTCTATACCAAGGTGTGTGCAGGCTTAATTGATTTTTAAATAGAACTTTTGGTTGTGCTACACACTGAATGCTTATTCTACTATATCCTCCCTGCAGATCAATGATACTATATAGCATCCCTTATTTTAGCATTGTTCTGAGCCCATTTTAATAATATCGGTTCTTTATATCTTCTTTTGTCCATTTGGCAGCATACCATGCTATGAAAGCACATGAAGGGCTTTCCTTTAAAACTTGTATACAATTATTTATTCCTTATAGTTCCATACACAAAACCCCTCCACCTTTGTACCATAGCATAAGTTTATCTTTTCCTGGGCCATCATTTATAAGTGTCATATTTTGTTGTGTCAGTGACCTATCAATCACATGTGCCCATGTTTTTCCTTTCTTTACTCAACTCCATTGATATTTTTGTCCACTTAATATTACAGAAATTTGGATAATTTTTTCTTCATCACATGGATTAGGTGGGGTTGTCCATTGGGAATGGCCCTCTTTCATATTTACTACCTTGGTATGGTGTACTAAACTCCATGTTTTCTTATCTATATCCAAAGACCATTTACATATCATTGTAGTATTATTTCCCCCTTTTTTTTGCCTGTATACTGTTTGTTGGTATTGTAATTACAAAAGGGGTACTAGTTATTCTTTCTGTGGCTACCAAGAGACTATTGGAGTGTGCAGGTGTTCCAGATTTGTCTACTAGCACACATTGCCATTGCCCAGTTCTTACTGCCTTTCCCCATATTGAACCTTTTCCTTCTTTAGCTACCTATTCACATTTTATTGGCCCTGGTGAGGGATAGCCATGGGAACTCAAGGTTCCCTGGGTTAGAGAGGAGAATGTAATAAAACACCTCTGAGAATTTTCTGTAATAGGCATTTTGCCTGAATTATTTTGTACCAGAAAATTTATAACCCATACAGGCCCCATTATGACCTGTACCATTCTGTTCTCAGCACTTAGTTCTGGAACTGTAAAGAAACAACCCACATTAATTTTGGCAATAGCTGTTTGATTGGACTTGGTCCATTGAATCGTCATTATTGATTTCTCTGCATCCAAATTTGCACCACTATAGCAGAATCCAGTAGCCACAAATACCCGGAAGAGGCTGGATGAATAGAACTGTATCTTCCACCATCTGGCTTTTTCCTGAAAAATACGAATAATGAAAGACCCTTTCTCCTTTAAAATTATGTAAATATATGTTTTATTTAAGTAACACTTATTATAAAAAGTGATTGAAAATAACATTTGTACCGGGTATATGTTTTTTTTCCTCTTAGCTCTTTTTATATTATTTATCCTATTTATTTTATATCCTAATTCTACTTTATACTATCTATAGTATCTTTAGCTTATATTCTAACTATTATTATTTTCTTTTTTTTTTAAATTCTACCTATTATTACATATATAACTATTTACTTGTACCTTTTTCCTCCTCCCTTTTTCAACTTTTATGCCATATCTCACAACATTCTATTGTTTATGTCTATTACACAATTTAATTGTAAAATAACGTCCACCCCAATGATTCCATACCCGTCATTTCCAAAGTTCATCATACCAAATTGTATATTGTTCAGTTGCCTTAGCCCCACATTTATAGACAATGGCACATTTAAAGGAATTAATACTTGGTTTCCTAGCATTCTAGTGATCAAATATATGTTTTCTGACATTATTGCAAAAGATCAAAGTCCATTGCAGTATTTAACATTGAAATTGTGGAGCCGGTGTCTGCATAACATAGCATCTCAATTTCTGCCATGTTGATTCAGACTTGGACCAGGGGCCTTCAGAAATAGTCTATGGATAATTGGGACAATATCACTGGTGGTATTTCCTCTTCCTCGGACTCCTCTATCCCGCTGTCCACTTCCTCTTCTGCTGCCACTAATGTCATTAACTCGTTTAATGGAAAGTCTAAATCCAACAACTCTCCCATCTCTTCCTCATACAATCATAGAATATCAGGGTTGGAAGGGACCTCAGGAGGTCATCTAGTCCAAACCCCTGCTCAAAGCAGGACCAATTCCCAACAAAATCATACCAGCCAGGGCTTTGTCAAGCCTGACCTTAAAAACCTCTAAGGAAGGAGATTCCACCACCTCCCTAGGTAACCCATTCCAGTGCTTCACCACCCTCCTAGAGAAAAAGCTTTTCCTAATATCCAACCTAAACCTCCCACACTGCAATTTGAGACTATTACTCCTTGTTCTGTCATCTGCTACCACTGAGAACAGTCTAGATCCATCCTCTTTGGAATGCCCTTTCAGGTAGTTGAAAGCAGCTATCAAATCCCCCCTCATTCTTCTCTTCTGCAGACTAAACAATCCCAGTTCCTTCAGTCTCTCCTCATAAGTCATGTGTTCCAGCCCCCTAATCATTTTTGTTGCCCTCCGCTGGACTCTTTCCAATTTTTCCACATCCTTCTTCTAGTGTGGGGCCCAAAACTGGACACAGTACTCCAGATGAGGCCTCACCAATGTCGAATAGAGGGGAATGATCACGTCTCCCAATCTGCTGGCAATGCCCCTACTTATACAGACCAAAATGCCGTTAGCCTTCTTGGCAACAAGGGTACACTGTTGACTCATATCCAGCTTCTCGTCCACTGTAACCCCTAGGTCCTTTTCTGCAGAACTGCTGCCTAGCCATTCGATCTCTAGTCTGTAGCAGTGCATGGGATTCTTCCATCCTAAGTGCAGGACTCTGCACTTGACCTTGTTGAACCTCATCAGGTTTCTTTTGGCCCAATCCTCTAATTTGTCTAGGTCCCTCTGTATCCTATCCCTACCCTCTAGTGTATCTCCCACTCCTCCCAGTTTAGTGTCATCTGCAAACTTCCTGAGAGTGCAGTCCACGCCATCCTCCAGATCATTAATGAAGATATTGAACAAAACCGGCCCCAGGACCAACTCTTGGGGCACTCTGCTTGATACCAGCTGCCAACTAGACATGGAGCCATTGATCACCACCCGTTAAGCCTTATGATCTAGCCAGCTTTCTATCCACCTTATGGTCCATTCATCCAGCCCATACTTCTTTAACTTGCCGGCAAGAATACTGTGGGAGACTGTATCAAAAGCTTTGCTAAAGTCAAGGAATAACACGTCTGCTGCTTTTCCCTCATCCACAGAGCCAGTTATCTCCTCATAGAAGGCAATTAGGTTAGTCAGGCATGACTTGCCCTTGGTGAATGCATGCTGACTGTTCCTGATCACTTTCCTCTCCTCTAAGTGCTTCAGAATTGATTCCTTGAGGACCTGCTCCATGATTTTTCCAGGGACTGAGGTGAGGCTGACTGGCCTGTAGTTCCCCGGATCCTCCTTCTTCTCTTTTTTAAAGATGACACTACATTAGCCTTTTTCCAGTCATCCGATCACCATGAGTTTTCAAAGATAATGGCCAATGGCTCTGCAATCACATCCACCAACTCCTTTAGCACCCTCGGATGCAGCGCATCTGACACCATGGATTTGTGTTCATCCAGCTTTTCTAAATAGTCCCGAACCACTTCTTTCTCCACAGAGGGCTGGTCACCTCCTCCCCATGCTGTGCTGCCCAGGGTAGTAATCTGGGAGCCTATCTTGTTCATGAAGACAGAGGCAAAAAAAGCATTGAGTACATTAGCTTTTTCCACATCCACTGTCACTAGGTTGCCTTCCTCATTCAGTAAGGGGCCCACACTTTCTTCTTGTTGCTAACATACCTAAAGAAACCCTTCCTATTACTCTTAACATCTCTTGCTAGCTGCAACTCCACGTGTGATTTGGCCTTCCTGATTTCACTCCTGCATGCCTGAGCGATATTTTTATACTCCTCCCTGGTCATTTGTCCAATCTTCCACTTCTTGTAAGCTTTTTTGTGTTTAAGATCAGCAAGGATTTCACTGTTAAGCCAAGCTGGTTGCCTGCCATATTTACTATTCTATCTACACATCGGGATGGTATGTTCCTGCAACCTCAATAAGGATTCTTTAAAATACAGCCAGCTCTCCTGGACTCCTTTCCCCCTCATGTTATTCTCCCAGGGGATCCTGCCCATCAGTTCCCTGAGGGAGTCAAAGTCTGCTTTTCTGAAGTCCAGGGTCCGTATTCTGCTGCTCTCCTTTCTTCCTTGTATCAGGATCCTGAACTCGACCATCTCATGGTCACTGCCTCCCAGGTTCCCATCCACTTTTGCTTCCCCTATTAATTCTTCACGGTTTGTTAGCAGCAGGTCAAGAAGAGCTCTGCCCCTAGTTGGTTCCTCCAGCACTTGCACCAGGAAATTGTCCCCTACACTTTCCAAAAACTTCCTGGTTTGTCTGTGCACCGCTGTATTGCTCTCCCAGCAGATATCAGGGTGATTAAAGTCTCCCATGAGAACCAGGGCCTGTGATCTAGTAACTTCTGTTAGTTACCAGAAGAAAGCCTCATCCACCTCATCCCCCTGGTCTGGTGGTCTATAGCAGACTCCCACCACGACATCACCCTTGTTGCTCACACTTCTAAACTTAATCCAGAGGCCCTCAGGTTTTTTTGCAGTTTCATACCAGAGCTCTGAGCAGTCATACTGCTCTCTTACATACAATGCAACTCCCCCACCTTTTCTGTCCTGCCTGTCCTTCCTGAACAGTTTATATCCATGCATGACAGTACTCCAGTCATGTGAGTTATCCCACCAAGTCTCTGTTATTCCAGTCACATCATAGTTCCTTGACTGTGCCAGGACTTCCAGTTCTCCCTGCTTGTTTCCCAGGCTTCTTGCATTTGTGCATAGGCACTTAAGATAACTCGCTGATCGTCCCGCTTTTCAGTATGAGACAGGAGTCCTCCCCTCTTGCGCTCTCCTGCTCGTGCTTCCTCCCAGTATCCCATTTCCCCACTTACCTCAGGGCTTTGGTCTCCTTCCCCCCTGTGAACCTAGTTTAAAGCCCTCCTCACTAGGTTAGCCAGCCTGCTTGTGAAGATGCTCTTCCCTGTCTTCATTAGGTGGAGCCCGTCTCTGCCTAGCACTCCTCCTTCTTGGAACACCATCCCATGCTCAAAGAATCCAAAGCCTTCTCTCTGACACCACCTGTGTAGCCATTCGTTGACTTTCACAATTCAACAGTCTCTACCCAGGCCTTTTCCTTGCACAGGGAGGATGGACGAGAACACCATTTGCGCCTCAAACTCCTTTATCCTTCTTCCCAGACCCACATAGTCTGCAGTGATCTGCTCAAGGTCATTCTTGGCAGTATCATTGGTGCCCACATGGAGAAGCAGGAAGGGGTAGTTATCCGAGGGCTTGATGAGTCTCGGCAGTCTCTCCGTCACATCGTGAATCCTAGCTCTTGGCAAGCAGCAGACCGCTCGGTTTTCCCGGTCTGGGAGGCAGATAGATGACTCAGTCCCCCTGAGAAATTTCTTGAAACCATTCTGCCACCTTTCATCTACTCTCCTTTCTCTTTTTTTACTTTCCCTATTAAATTAATCATATAAAAAGGTATTACTACATATTATATTAATTATTATTATCACTATTACTATTTTACATTTTTTTAACTTACTCTAATGACCACAGAACATTCTTCACAAGATCTACTGAGCACTGTAATACTTTAAGCATATCTACCCCTATTATTCCACATCCATTGTCTCCATTTCTTGAACCCAAAATGCACATTTTCCACCCTTTTCTTTCCTATACTGACTTCTAGTGGAATGCTTAGTGGTATTTCATTTCTTATCTCTTGTACTCCCTGAATCTCTGCTGTTTCCAAAGAAACATACGGGATAAAGCTTGTTGCATTTTGGAACAAAGTAAGTGGATCCTGTATCTAAGTAGCATAATTGGTGGACCTTTCCATTATCTATACTTGTATCCACTATAGGTCTTCCATGTCGGTCCTTCCATAATGGTATTATAATTTGGGGTGATTTTCCCACTACTTGACTCAATGGTGTTATAACTTGGGGTAGCTGTTCTATTGTTGGATTCAGATTAGACATTTCTATTGCTGCTAGATTCTCAAGGAAATCATTAATGTCCTGTGCCATGAGTTCTGGAAACTCATGCCATTCCCTTTCATCTCACACTTCCTTCTGTATTCCTTCTTGTTGCAATTTCCTTTTTTTTTATTTTATTCTTTTCTCTTCCTATAAAAGAGATAGTATTGTTACTATTTTGACTCTCCCTTCCACCTTTTCAATTGTGAGGAATGGAACCATTTTGATACTTTTCTTTTTCCTTGTCGAATATCTAATTGATATAACGTGGTACTAGCTTTAGCAGATGACCTTTTTCTTTAATTTGTCTATACATAACCATATCACATATTTGCCATTCCTGTGGGTGTATGATTGGTCCCATTTTCTTATCCATTTGTTGGATATTCACATTAAGTGTGATTGCCACCTGTTTATGTGTTTCAGCGATGGATTTCAGCAATTGTTGCATCCGTTGATCAGTTAGCACCTGAGATTGCAATCCATCAGGAGGTGTTCCAACCACCTACCATTGTTCTGGCAATCTCATATTTTGCCCAGTCATAGCTTTAAATGGAGTCACTCCATGTGATGCTATTGTTCCTCTGGATAGCCATCAATATTAGTTTTTGATCCCAATCTTTACCCTGTTGATTTACTACTTTTCTTAGGGCTGTTTTCAATGTTCTGTTAGTTCTTTCTACTTGTCCTAAACTTTGGAGAGGTCCAGCTATATGCAATCTTTTTTGATACCAAAAGCTTGATACCTTTGTAAATCCCCCTATAAAATGTGGCCTTTGATCTGAATCTATTTCCTTAGGAATATCCCACCTTGTAATTACATGATCCACCAAAACCTTGGCTGTGGTTAAAGCAGTATTATTTCTTGTGGGGATTGCCTCCACTCATTTAGTGAAAGGATCTACTATTACCAGACAATATTGATTTCCTTCTTCAGTTTTTGCAAGTGGACCAATATAATCAATTTGTAATCTGTTCCAAGGACCCTCTATCCATTGGTGTCCCAATGGTAATTTCTCTATTTTAGTATCCACATTGTTAGCTGCACAGGGTAAACATTTGTTTCTGTATTGTTCTACATCTGCTTTAATACTTGGCCACCATCCAGTCATCTGTAGCCTTTTAAGAGTTTTATCTACTCCCAAATGTCCATTATCATGAACTAAAGCTATCATTTCAGATCTGATTTTGGTTGGAGCTACCCACACAGACATATTATCTAATTAGCTAATACTAATCCTTTTTCATGCTGACAAATTTTCCATCCCTGGTATTTTTCTTTTGACACTAACTTCTTTATTTCAGGATCCTTCTTTCTGTAATGCTACTAAATCAATTTGTTCTACTTTTTCTCCTTCTATTTTAGTTATTGGGGCTAACTGAAAGTGTGTCCCCCATTCTATCCCCTCCTTGGCTCCTTCCTTAGCCTGTTCATCTGCCTTGCTGTTCCACTGAGCTCCTTCAGCATTTTTCCTATTTTACCTTTCCCATTAATACAGGTTGTATTCTTTGCTGTGCTAAGTCTCATAAATAAGATCATTTTTTAGTATGAGCAACGTGTTTACCATCTGCTGATTTCATTCCCCTCTTTTCCCATTGAAGCATCCAATCCACTATAGCTCTTAATACCAATTCAGAGTCTGTGAAAATAGCCCTGGTCTTATCTGTTGGCATATTCTCCAGTGTTACCACCACAGCTACAATTTCAGCAGCTTGTGCTGAATGTGGTAAGCATTGTCTCTTAAAAACCTTCTCATCAGATATTCTCACTTCTGCATATCCAGTATATGGTTTTCCTTCTTCATAATAACTGGACCCATCTATGGACCAAACCTCATCTATGTTTTCTATTACGTCTTTCAGTATTGCTCCACCTTGAAACAGGGTAGGTCCTTCAGGAGGAATTTCCAGTAAGGGACACTCATGCTATTCTCCTTCAATTATGAGGGCATATGGGACTGGGGATAGACTTGGGACCTTTTCCATGGTCACATTTTTATTTAACAAAGCTAACATCTATTTTGCTAAGCTAGGACTAGATACATGTCCATCATTAATTTTTACTGTTAGCACATATTTTACAGGTGAGTGGGATGTTTTCAGGAGCACAGAGGATACTCCATCTAAATATCCCTAGTGTTGCAAAGCCCAAACTAAGGCTAACACCACTTTTTCACAAGGAGTGAACCTTTGTTCTACTCCTTTTAGAACTTTAGAGGCATATGCCATTGGTTGAAGACCTGTACCATAGTCTTGACTAAGGACTGCACTCATTCCAGTACTAGTAGTAGCTAATTGAAGCACAAAAGGTTGTCTTACTTTCAGGTATGCTAGGGCTGAGGCTTTTGCCAATGTTTGCTTGAGCTGAATTAAAGCTTTCTGCTGTTCCAGTCCCCATTCCACCTTATTACCTTTCTTTAATAACTTATATAGTGGACTGACTTTTTCCATGTATTTCTCTCTAAAATCCCTTGAGAAACTGGTCATTCCCAAAAAGAATCTTAACATTGATATATCTCTGGAGGCTGGTATTGTTTGCAATAATTCTATTCTCTATTTGTCTGCTGACCATCCCTCTTGCCCTAATGTTACTCCTAAATAATTTACT
>NW_020664419.1:47238290-47528381 GCF_002925995.2 Terrapene triunguis | reverse complement strand
CACTGCCCAGGGCGAGTGGAAGCTCTGGGGTTCACCTGCTCCCCTTGGTGGCTGGGCAGCTATGGGGTGCTCCCACGGCCTACAGGGGTGTGGCACTCCAAGGGACCCCCACCACCCGTGGGGACCACTAGGAGCTGCTGGGGGACCACTGCAAGCAGCGGCTGAGAGCTGTGGGTCGGCTTGCTGACAGCTCCGGCCCCAGGCAGAAAATCTCATGGCGGTCTCTGGAAGACACGGAACAACAATCCATGAAACAGCTTTAGCTACATTTGGGGGAAAGAGACCATCAAAAAATGACTGAAGAAAATAAAGCAGAACTATTACCTCTCATCAACATTAAGAACACAGCCTATCTGGAACACAACAAGAAGCCAACAGAGAGTACCAAAGTGAGACTTTGACATGCAAAAACCACAGTACAGCGAACAAGCAGACACTGCAAATCATTACTGGATCAAGCTCTGCGAAGAGATACAGACAGCTTCAGACACAGGAAATCTCAAAGTCATGTATGACAGCCTGAAGAAAGCTCGAGGTCCCACTGTCAACAAGGTTGCCCCTCTCAAATCATACAGCGGTGAAACCATTACAGATAAAAGCAAGCACTTGTCTCATTGGGTTGAGCACTATTCAGAGCCATACACACAAGAAACATCACCAGTGAATCACTGGACCAAATACCAACTCTACAGGTCATGCCAGAGCTAGATGTGGAGCCCGCTGTAGAAGAGCTAAGTAAGGCCATTGATTTGCTATCAAGTGGCAAGGATCCTGGAAAAGATGGCATCCCAGCAGAAATCCTCAAGTGCTGGAAAGAAGGCCTATTACCATATCTTCATCAGCTGCTACTTAAATGCTGGAAAGAGTGTGAGGTACCACAAGAGATGTGCAACACAAACATCATCACCTTGTTTAAAAATAAAGGTGAAAAGGGTGACTGTAACAACTACAGGGGTATCTCACTACTAAGTGTAGCAGGAAAAGCTTTCACAAAAGTCATCTTAGTGCACCTACAACAGCTGGCGAATCGTGTCTACCCTGAATCACAGTGCGGCTTTAGGGCTCAAAGATCAACTATAGACATGATATTTTCTCTGTGTCAACTCCAAGAGAAGTGCAGAAAGCAAAACCGATCATTGTACATCAACTTTGTGGACCTAACCAAAGCATTCGATACAGTCAGCAGGGCAGGTCTATTTGCAATACTAGAAAAGATAGAATGTCCACTAACCCTGTTAAGTCTTATACATTCATTCCACAACAACATGAGAGCAACTGTCCAGTTTGATGGGTCCACTTCGGACAGCTTTGAGATGAAAAGCGGAGTGAAGCAAGGATGTGTTCTTGCCCCTACACTCTTTGGAATCTTCTTCTCAGTACTCTTGAACTGTGTGCTTAAGGACATGAAAGATGGAGTGTATCTCCACATAAGATCAGATGGGGAAACTCTTCAACGTGTCCCGACTTAAGTCCAAGACCAAAGTCAAAAAGGTGCTAATCAGGGAACATGTATTCACTGATGATGCTGCCCTCATAGTCCACAATGAAGATCTATTACAAGAACTCATGGACTGCCTTTCAAGTACCTGTCAGACATTTGCTCTCTCCATCCTCTCACTGGATGAAGAACTAAATGTTCGCATTGGAAAGGCTGCCGCCACCTTTAGCAGACTAACTAAAAGAGCATGGAACAACTCAAAGCTTACCATCAAGACCAAAATGCTAGTGTTCAAAGCTTGCATCCTCAGCACTCTCATGTATTGTGGGGAAACATGGACAACTTATGCTTATCAGGAGACAAGGCTGAACAGTTTCTACCTACGTTGTTTACGCCGCATACTCAACACCAAATGGCAAGATAAAGTCACGAACACAGAGGTTCTTCAAAAGGCAAATTTACCAGCTGTGACAGCCCTGCTCAAGGTAAGATGACTGCGCTGGCTGGACCATCTGAATAGGTTGGAAGATAGATGCATACCCAAGGACATGCTATAAGGGAACTATCTGAGGGAACAAGAACAACAGGACATCCCAAGCTTTGCTATAAAGATACATGCAAGCGAGATATGAAGTAATTTGGAATTGATCCTGACCAATGGGAAATCTTGGCAAGTGATCGTAAAAAGTGGAGCCATCGTCTCCATCAGGGTATCAAAGTCCATGACAGGAGCTGGCTCCTAAAGCTTGAAGAGAAAAGAGCCTGTAGGAAGCAAGCAGCTCCCAACAAAGATACATACATTTGCAATAACTGCCAAAGATCATGCAAATCTCGGATTGGCCTATTCAGTACATGAGACATTGCAAACCATCTACATCATAGGTTGCAATTCCCACTGTCTCTCGCAGATGAAAGGATGCCAACAAACTATTTCCTTTAATGTGGTGGTTTCTGGATGGTCAGAAACCATAGCCATTCTTAATACTGAATTAAACCCCAACAATAAAGCTCTTCTAAATTGTACTACATCATATATTATTACTCTACCTGCTGGGATAATCCTAGAATGTTTATGTAATAATTTATTCCTGGCTATATATGTCTCTGGCCTTTCTCCTGGTTGTTGTTTTTCCCTATGGAACCATAGAACCAGATCTTCATTAAGGAAGAAACATTTCAAGATTTCTTCCTCTATGATGATTTTATCTCTTTGTCCTCCACCCTGTATTTTGTACAGAAGTCCAGCAAAATCTTCTGAACTTATACATTCCTTTATTAGAGCTGAGAAGTCACTACCTGTTAACTCTCAGCTAAACATCCAACTACTGTACTTCTAGTTAGGGGACCAATAGACTATCCCAAAGTCCTAATTTGTGCTGGAGTATAATGTTTTTCTTTTGTTCACTCTTCTTGTCCTCCCTCATTACCATGTGCAGTGGTTTTAACCACTGTGGTTGTAATTCAGGGGTAGGCAACCTATGGCACGTGTGCCGAAGGCGGCACGCGAGCAGATTTTCAGTGGCACTCACACTGCCCGGGTCCTGGCCACCGGTCCGGGGGGCTCTGCATTTTAATTTAATTTTAAATGAAGCTTCTTAAACATTTTAAAAACCTTATTTACTTTACATACAACAATAGTTAAGTTATATATTATAGACTTACAGAAAGAGACCTTCTAAAAACGTTAACATGTATTACTGGCAAGCGAAACCTTAAATTAGAGTGAATAAATGAGGACTCGGCACACCACTTCTGAAAGGTTGCTGACCCCTGTTGTAATGATTGGAGCTAGAAGAGGAGGTCTTTGTAGTTCTTATAGTTCCTCACTTAATGAGCTATAAGGTCATTGGAATAATCATAACAAAAAGGAGGGTCCAAATCCTCCTCATCTGACTCTTCCTTCACCATTCCCAGATTTTATTGCTGCTATTACCCCTGCAGTGCACATATTTCCCTTTTGCAGGCTGCATGATTTATTTCCTTCTTTTTCACCTGCATCAGAGAGTACAACCCTCATTGCAGCTCGCCTATCTTTTGCTTTTTGTTTCCATTCCTCAATTACCTGAACCAATGTTTCCTGCTCTTTCTTTCATTTAGTTTGTTTTGCGAATCAATAATCTGAACCGTCTGAGTTAACATAGTTGCTCTTAATGTATCTGCTTCTGCTTTTAAGCTAACTACTTCTTTATCCTCTGTCTCTTTTTCTTTTCTTAACTCTTCTACTTCTCTCATTAATTTATCTGGTTCTGAATCCAAGGTACTTGCTACAATTTGTAGCCCTTGTAAAGCAGCTTGCTTCTTCTCCTTTTTACTGGGTTTTCCTGAGAAAATTCCTTTTTTCTTAGGTTGAACCCGTTGTTCCCATTGCTTACATCGTAGCTAGTAAGCACCAGGCCCAATGAATGTATCCTTCCAAGGATCACATTCTACCTTTTAAACAAACTCTTCTAATTTATCTCCCAACATTATTTCTAAAGTGCTATTATGCCTCAGTTTCCCTATTGCTGTCATATTAAATTCTATTTAAACTACTTTTGCTAAGTGGAAATGTAGGTTGCGATCCTTGATTTACATCTGCAATCTGTACTATTATCTTTTAAGAAGCACTTCTATTCAAAAGTTCCTATAATTTTTCTTAAAACTAATTTTGTTTCCTAGGGTCTCCTCACTCTTAATTCCTTATTCTGTTTCCTACCAGCCTCCTCACCTGTCTCTTTTTCCTATTTTTGGGCCTCCTCACCCAATTAAGTAGGCTTCCTCACCTTTATTATTATTATTTTTTATTATTATTATTTTCATTAATTGAGCCTCCTTGCCCTTTTACTTGGTTTTGGGCTTCCTTGCCCCCTTTAATCTGACCCTTTTATCAGCCCTCCTTATTCTTCTAGGCTCCCTGATTTTATTATGGTAATCAGCTCTGGCATCACTACAAATAACAATAATTCCTAACAAATACCTTTTTTAATTGCATAACAAAGCTCTCACTTACCTTGGGCTACTTACCCTTAGTGCGCTTTATAAAACTGGTTTTCAAGACAATTCATTAAAATAAACAAAAATAATAATTTTACTGCTTGGTGTCAATCATCGTCCTATCCACCAGGAGGCACCGTACCTTCCCATAGATTTCAAATAACACCATGGGCTCACCCAGGGACAAGTTGTTACCCCAAAATTTGGACCCAAGGCACCCTAATAATGGCCTGCCTATAACTGAAAACCAATTGTCAATTTGACCCATCTAAATGGGTAATAGGAGGTGGCCTGCCCTAGAGGAATTACCCAGGTTTTACCAGGGAGTTGTTCTCTGACCCCCAGAGAACTCCCAAGAACAGACTAATTCTGTTTACCCATGGGATGATACAGATACAGCCCTCCTCTCAAACGATTGACACTCAAGCAGTAATTCTTCAAAAACAGAATAACATTTATTTAAACATGATATTCAATTCCAGTACACTTAATAATCAAAAAAGAATACAGTGTAACACATAACACAAGCTACATAACATAATACAATGTTACATTGCATACAATAACATGGAACAACATACTACATAACGGAATACAATGTTGCATAATATAGTACTGAATTTTACCACAATGTAACACATAGACACATATATAAAAGACTTAAACAACATTACAATATTACACATTAAATGGCATTACTAAGTAATAAAATTCTATGAGTGGTGATCAGGCAATCAAAGAATGTGTGGGGGGAGAATCCATTCAGATGCAGGCATCCAGCTTTATTTACAACCATACCCATGCATTCTTTATAATTTAACATAATTATACTTACTCCTATTCGTCTCAGAATCTGACTCATCTCAGGTCCTCTGCTCTGTCAGGTAGTTTTCACCTGTTCTTCTTTAATGCCTTCCACCTGCTTCTCCATCAGCTTCTCTGTTTTCCACTCTCTTCTGCTGCACCTCTAACTCTTCTCCACCTTCTTCTATCACGGCACACACACACTGAAGCCTGTCAGCCCTCTGCCTTGTATACAAATTTTGACTCTTTCTGATTGGTATTGCTCTCTCAATGCCAGCTATTAGCATACCTGTTTGGCCAATCAGGTTTACCTGTCAATCAAGATGGACCTGTTTGAGAACCTGCCTCTGACCTGACTGACCCCTCCCTTCAGGTATTTGGAGTGAACTTAATCTCACCCTAGTGGACTTTACTTCACTCCGGTTACCTGTCTGCTATTGGTCAATTCAGCCTGAGACCACTATTTTGATTTCATAAGGTAAAATCATTGCTGCCGCCATTTTGGATTTCTAGCTAATCCTGCTTTAAACAATCACTATTTAATATTTATAAAAAGCCTTAAGTCTATAACTAACTACATTGTTATGCATGTCTAAACATTATGACACTGTCCACCACTAATTGGGGCAGGTGAAATTTACCATGTTATTTTCCCTCTCTGCCTGCTTCCAGCTGTGTGGCTGAGTGCTCTCCTTGGTGCTGCTGCTTTTCTCACACAGGATAATGCAGCTAAAAGCCTCTTGTATCACAAGAACCACCTTCTCTTTCTCTGGTAATTTTCTTAAGCACATGGCATCAATTACATGTCCATGGTATTCAACTGAAGGTTTGAAAAACTCACATTTGTCTCAATGTACTTTCAGTCCCTGGTCTTCAAAACCTTGCAAGACAGCATCCAAAGTTTGTAGATGAGCCTCTTGATTCTTTCTTGTAATCCAAATAGAACTGAACTTCATTCAGAATCTCATCCAAGGCTTTCTGAAACAAGACAGGTGCCGATGTGATACCAAAAGGCAACCCATTATAACAAAATAAGATTTTGTATGTGTTTATTATGAGATATTTGCAAGATGCCAGATCAATATCCATTTTTAGGTATGCACTAAGAAAATCCAATGTACTGAAACACTGTCATCCACTAAGAGTGGCAAACAAATCTTCAATACAAGGTACATAAAACTGGATTCAGTGTCACTTTGAAAGTGCCACAAATTTGGACTAAACCAGGGGTCTCAAACTCAAATGACCATGAGAGCCACATGAGGACTAGTACATTGGCCAGGGGGTCAGGGTGCCGGGTGTGGCAGGGGGTCGGGTGCAGGAGGGGTGCGGCAGGGGGTTCAGGGCAGGGGGTCAGGGTGGGGGGTGCAGGGTGCAGCAGGTTCCCCATTCCCATCCAAAGGGAGCTGCTGGGGGTGGTGCCTGAAGCAACAGCGACACACAGACCCTTGTGCCCCTCCTCCCGCAGGTTCCGGCTGCTTCCCAGAGTGGCGCGGGAGCAGGGCAGGCAGGCAGGGAGCCTGCCCTGCCCCCGGTGTGCGTCGGGCTGGAGACGCTCTAGGTAAACGCTAGGGGAGGGCGGGGGGCCGCGAGGAGCTCATGGGCCACAGAAAATAACCCCGCATGCCGCGTGTTTGAGACCCCTGGACTAAACCATCTTTCCTGATCACAATAGGTGTAGCCCACTCACTGTGTGAAACTGGTGACAAGACTCTGATGTTCACTAAATGCTCCAAATCAGCTTCCACCAGAGATTTCAGAGCATAAGGCAGAACTTTGGGCTTGCAATATTTTGACTAGCTATCAGACTTAACATTGAGCTTTGCTGACATGTTGCTCATCTGTCCAAGCTCTTTTTCAAAAACATGGGAGTGTCTGTCCAGTATTTCTTGAAGATTTCAAGGTGCTTTCCTGGTTGCCTTGATCTCAGTCAAATTAACCTTGAACTTCTCAAGCCAAGTTCTACCAGATAATGATGGATACTTTCCTTCAATCACATACAAGAGTGAAATAACAGATTGTCCATCTAGCTGAACTTTCACCTGGAGTATCCCTTTTAGGACTAACTCTTCTTCAGTATAATTTTTCAACACTGTGGCTATTTCTTTCAGAGGAACTTGTGACAAAGTCTGATGACAGGTAGATGCATAAATCAGTGAAACAGCAGCTCCAGTATCAAGCTCTATTCTTGTAGGAACCTCTTCAGTCACGGGTGTGACCCAGATATCATCTCTAATTCCAGCTTCTGATAACATGTGTAGTGCTAGGTCTTGATTAGTGTTACTAGAACTCTTGGCTTTTTCCTCTTTATGAATTCCCATCTTCTGTCCTTTCTTAGGTTCAGTCTTCATATGTGTCTTCTTAGATGAACAGTTATTCTGTGTTGTTGGTCATTGAACTGTGTGACAGGTCATGCAATGTGTCCTTTCTTCTGGCCCTTTCTGCAAATAACCTGACATGCCCAGCAATACTTTTCAGCATGCATAGTTTGTGCACAACTGCCACATTGAAATTCATTATGTTCCCATAGTTCTTTGTCTCACTAATTCAAGGGATGAACTTCTCAATTCACACTAATTTCCAGAGTATCCTTCTCTGCAATCTCCATGGCAATTGCTACTTCAACAGCCTTCTTGAATGTACGTGCTGATACAGTCAATAACTTCTTTTGGACCTGCTCACTGGGTAATCCATAGACTATCTGGTTATGCATTACTTAATGATTGTCAAAACTGACAGTGTTCTGACAACTTCCTTAGAGCAGCAACAAACTGTGCTACCATCTCTCCACTTCCTTGATATCGCTGATGGAACAAATATCATTCTGCTATCATTGATGAGGTAGGAGAGAAATTTTCCCACATTCCTGCAGTAATTGTAGCATATGTGGTAGTTCCAGGCACAGTAGGAGACAACAGGTCATGCAGTAGTCTGTATGCCTTCGACCCATCACTGTTAGCAAGATTGAAACTCGTTGTCTATCTGAAATGGTATTGCAGGTCACAAATTGCTCAGAATGTTCAAGGTACACCACCCACAATTCATGGTTGTTGTCAAATTCACCAATATTGCCCACAAAAGTTGCCATTTCTCTGCTCTCCTATGGGACTTCACACCTCCTGCATTCCTTTTCTGCCACATGGAAGCTGTCTTGTGCTTGATCTGCCTCTTCTGGCTGTGGAGCAACACTGCAAACTGCAAAATTTTTCCTTTGACTGTACTTGGGATCCCTCTACTGACTATAGACCCTCAGTGCAGGCTAAGCTGTTTGCCTGCCTGCTTGCATGTGGTCAGTCAATATGGCTTCTTACTTCTCCCTCACTGCTTTGTTTCTGTAGCAGCTAGGCAGCAATGGCAGAAAAATCCTCACTGCTTTTTGTCTGCAGTAGTTCTGGGCAGAAGCCCATTTCTTTGTTCTGTTTTTAATTGCCAATTCCCCCTCACTAGCTGGGTGGTTCACGGTGTCCCAGCAGCAGTTTGTCACTTTGTGCCTCTATGTGAACTTTCCCCCTTTTTATAATATTATTTGCTTACTGTTTCTTCTTCTTCTGGAAGAGACAGCACTTGGACACTCATGGGATAGAAATCCTTCATCACCAATGTCATAAGTAGAACCTCAGAGTTATGAACATCTCAGGAATGGAGATTGTTCGTAACTCTGAAATGTCTGTAACTCTGAACAAAACGTTATGGTTGTTCTTTCAAAAGTTTACAACTCAACATTGACTTAATACAGCTTTGAAACTGTTCTATGCAGAAGAAAAATGCTACTTTTAACCATCTTACTTTAAATGAAACAAGCACAGAAACAGTTTCCTTATCTTGTCAAATATGTTTTTTAAACTTTCCCTTTATTTTTAGTAGTTTATATTTATCACCATATTTCAATTTTAAGTAATTTCCTTTGCTTCTTTTTTAGTATTCACTATCCAGAGGAAAAAAAATGCCAACACAAAAGCCCACCAATTTAAATGTCCACTCAAATAGCATGGGGGGGAGGGAGAAATGCTGCAGCAAAATGTAGTGGCACTAGTCTTTATAATGACAATTTTTTAAAAAAGTATCCAAACTTAACTTTCCTGCTTAAGTACTACAGGATAAACTATGTAGACTTGAAAAAATCTTTAATGGTACTCTGCTTGAGGTTGCTAACACACTTTTTTGCTGCTAAGGTGCATAGCTCTTGAAGTATCATTAGGTAAATCGGTGTGACTTCAGGTTGTTGTTCAAGCCACTGAAGACAGGTAGCAAAGCGCTCTTCTTCTTGCATGTGTGGATCTTCTTGGCATTCTCCCCCTCCTTCTTGTCACTGTCAATGTCACGCCACTTCACATACCAATTCAATTATCTCAGGGTGTCCGTTCTCATGTTTAGCCATATTTAGCCATTCCTCCTGTTTCTCTGTGGTGATATCCAAAAGCTGTTGCTCTTCAGAAAAATTGAGTTGATTTATTTCCGTCTGATCAATGTTTTCCAAATGTACTGGTTCAGTGTTTTCAATACCTAGCCAAAGTTTATTCCACAAACATCTCAAAGACTCAGAGCCAATCTCACTCCAGGACTCAGGACACATGTAGATAACGTCTTGGATTGCCAGCAGCTTACAAAAATCCATGTAAGATTCAAACTGGATTTATCCCAGTAATAATCACCGTAAGATGTGTAACCTGTATCAATGTTTCATGTTTTCCAGAGCAGCTAGGTCCATTGCCTGAACGAGGCTTGTGATGTTTGGTGGCAAAAACAAACACCGACTGCTTACATCTTCCATCAATAGATTTTTCAATAGCCGGGTGAGATGCAGCATTATCCATCGCTAGCACAGCTCGGATAGGTAGGTAAAGATTTTGATGTAAAGTGGTCTTTCATAAGTGGAACAAAGTGTTTAAAAAAAAACAGTCAGAAAATGCCTTTTCCATCCAAGCACTGGAGTGGCTGTAGTAAAGGAGAGGTAGAGCTGACATAATGACATTTGCAAAGCAGCAAAGTTTCACACTTTTGTGAATGAACCCCAATGGGAGAAGCTTATAAGAAGTGGAAGACTGGAGAAAAGACCAGTGAGGAGTATAAAAATATTGCTCAGGCATGCAGGAATGAAATCAGGAAGGCCAAATCACACTTGGAGTTGCAGCTAGCAAGGGATGTTAAGAATAACAAGAAGGGTTTCTAGAGGTATGTTAGCAACAAGAAGGTGGTCAGGGAAAGTGTGGGCCCCTTACTGAATGGGGGAGGCAAACTAGTGACAGAGGATGTGGAAAAAGCTAATGTACTCAATGGTTTTTTTTTGCCTCTGTCTTCACAAACAAGGTCAGCTCCCAGACTACTGCACTGGACAGCACAGCATGAGGAGGAGGTGACCAGCCCTCTGTGGAGAAAGAAGTGGTTCAGGACTATTTAGAAAAGCTGGATGAGCACAAGTCCATGGGTGCTAAAGGAGTTGGCAGATGTGATTGCAGAGCCATTGGCCATTATCATTGAAAACTCATGGTGATCGGGGGAGGTCCCAGATGACTGGAAAAAGGCTAATGTAGTGACCATCTATAAAAAAGGGAAGAAGGAGGATCTGGGAAACTACAGGCCAGTCAGCCTCACCTCAGTCCCTGGAAAAATCATGAAGCAGGTCCTCAAGGAATCAATTTTGAAGCACTTAGAGGAGAGGAAAGTGATCAGGAACAGTTAGCATGGATTCATCTAGGGCACGTCATGCCTGACTAACCTAATTGCCTTCTATAGTGAGATAACTGGCTCTGTGAATGAGGGGAAGGCAGTGGACATGTTATTCCTTGACTTTAGCAAAGCTTTTGATACGGTCTTCCACAGTATTCTTGCCAGCAAGTTAAAGAAGTATGGGCTGGATGAATGGACTATAAGGTGGAGAGAAAGCTGGCTAGATAACTGGGCTGGTGATCAGTGGCTCCATGTCTAGTTGGCAGCTGGTATCAAGCGGAGTGCCCCAAGGGTCGGTCCTGGGGCCGGTTTTGTTCAATATCTTCATTAATGGTCTGGAGGATGGCGTGGACTGCACCCTCAGCAAGTTTGCAGATGACACTAAACTGGGAAGAGTGGTAGATACACTGGAGGATAGGGATAAGATACAGAGAGACCTACACAAATTAGAGGATTGGGCCAAAAGAAACCTGATGAGGTTCAGCAAGGACAAGTGCAGAGTCCTGCACTTAGGACAGAAGAATCCCATGCACTGCTACAGACTAGGGACCGAGTGGCTAGGCAGCAGTTCTGCAGAAAAGGACCTAAGGGTTACAGTGGATGAGAAGCTGGATACGAGCCAACAGTGTGCTCTCATTGCCAAGAAGGCTAACGGCATGGGCTGTATAAGTAGGAGCATTGCCAGCAGATCGTGGGACGTGATCATTCCCCTCCATTCGGCATTGGTGAGGCCTCATCTGGAGTACTGTGTCCAGTTTTGGGCCCCACAGTACAAGAGGATGTGGAAAAATTGGAAAGAGTCCAGCGAAGGGCAACAAAAATGATTAGGGGGCTGGAGCACATGACTTATGAGGAGAGGCTTAGGGAACTTTGATTATTTAGTCTGCAGAAGAGAAGAATGAGGGGGGATTTGATATCTGCTTTCAACTACCTGAAAGGGGGTTCCAAAGAGGATGGATCTAAACTGTTCTCAGTGGTAGCAGATGACAGAACAAGAAATAATAGTCTCAAGTTGCAGTGTGGGAGGTTTAGGTTTAGGTAGATATTAGGAAAACCTTTTTCACTAGGAGGGTGGTGAAGCACTGGAATGGGTTACCTAGGGAAGTGGTGGAATCTCCTTCCTTAGAGGTTTTTAAGGTCAGGCTTGACAAAGCCCTGGCTGGTATGATTTAGTTGGGGATTGATCCTGCTTTGGGTTGGACTAGATGATCTCCTGAGGTCCCTTCCAACCCTCATATTCTATGATTCTAAGGAAATCCCCACTTGCTTTAGTAGTCACATAAGCGTGACCCAATCTTTTCTGGATTTGAAATTCTTTACCTGTTTTTCTGAACTGTCTGCCAGAGTTTGGAAGCAGGCGCCAGTACAGGCCCATCTCAAAGTTAAACAGTTGGTCCCAGGTTAATTTGTGCTGTTCAATATATGATCTGAAAGTGTTTTTAAATTCAAAAGCAGCATTTAAGTCAGCTGTCAGAGACTCTCCTTGCATTCCTAACTGCCGTATTCCATGCCGATTTTTGAACTGACAGATCCACCCGGTGCTTGCTTTAAAATGGTCCTCACTTTTGTCTGGATATGTTTCTCGGTAGAGTAACTTTGCCTTTTCTGTAAACATCTTACCACTTATAGGACTGCCTTTTGAGCTCTCTTGTGGAAATCACATATGCATTGCCTATCAAAATCAGCAGCAGCAGCTTTGCATACAATACATCTGCTTTTTGCTGCTCCGCTATCTTTGGCTTCTTTTGCAAATTGCTTTATTTTTTCCTGACTTTTCCAAATATCAGTGACAATTGATTTCCTGATACCATATTCTTCTGCTATGTTGCTGAGGCTAACACCTTTGTCGAGTTTTTTAAAATATTTTTAGCATTGTGTAAATTGAAAGTGTGACATGTTTGTGCTTCCCACTGCTTGGCATTTTACTTAGTCATACAGTATTTGCTTGTGAGTTTTGTCTCTGCTGCTGCCTGATTGTGTACTTCCAGTTCCAAATGAGGCGGGGGTTGACTGGTCAGTTCATAACTCTGGTGTTTGTATCTTCAAGGTTCTACTGTATTTGAACGCAGCAGAGGAGGAGATAGATAGTCACAGAAGGAGTTGATGAAAACACACGGCTATCTGCTGTGGTAGCTTTATAGTTCTTGCAGCAAAACTGCAACTAACACAAACATGAGGCAGTGCACTGGCAACAGTGGGAGTGATCAAACATTTAAAGGGACAGGACAGCACAGGTGGGTGACCCTAGATAAGTCACTTAAATTCTCTATGGTTCAATTTTATAATTGAATTACAAATGGTCAATATTCCTGTGATATTACAGAGCCACTGTCTCTAGTGGCTGACTACTCTTACACAGACCCCAAGCACAAGAGAGAGATGAGAATCACACATAGGAGGACTGCTTGTATATTTGACATGCCATGCTATAATTCCAATAAGAGACCTTCCAAAACTGTTGCAACAGGATCACTTGCTGTCTTTCATTTTACAGACCACCTCAAGCTTTGCCCATGCATTCTCAGGTTAAAGAAATGACCATATGAATGATACATCCCTGGTACGAAAGCTGTGCCTAGCATCAAGATCAAGGTCTCCTACCCCTGAGAGATGCAGAGACACAGAAAAAGCAAGGATAACCTTGGCTATTGTAGAGACAGCAACAACTTGGTGAGCAGAGGAGCAACCATGAAGGATCAGGTCATTCAATAAGAAGATCAAGGAATCCCTGAAACAATCCTTCAAGTGCTCAGGTCTATCACTGCTGGTATATCTATGCAGCATCTGTGGAGACAGCAACAGTTAGCTGAAGAAAATTAAGAGCCCCAACGGGCATTTTGATTTTTATTGAAGAAATAACCTTCCTAGGGGGTGGCTCTCTTGGTCATAAGTGATGCCATATGCATTCTGATAAGAATGACCTCTTGTTGCACAGCTGCATCTATGTTAGCAAGTATATCCCTCTGTCTGAAATACTGAGCATTGGAGCCCTCCTCCACAGCTACACTGGCTGGCTTCCCCTTTAAAGGCAGAAATGACGATAATGAAATATTTCCTGTCCACATGTAAGAACCAGGGGCTGCTTCAAGGTAGCCCATTCAGCCACATGCAGGAGCCCAGTTTTCCAGGAATGGATTCCAGCAGTATATTTGGGGGGAACGGGGAGCAGCATGGTTTTATTTTAATAATAAAAAGAAACATATGGAATACTCTTCTTTCCAATGTATGAGATGAGAAGAGTGATACTACTCACTTACAGTGAGTTTGATTTTATATGTTTATGAAATTGAACTTATTACACTGGGATTTTTTTTTAAATAGGAATTTAGATCAGATTACTGATCTATCCAACCTAATATCCTGTCTGAGAGATTCACTAGTACCAGATGTTTAGGAGGGGCTTGAACCCAGTAATAGACTAACATGCCCATGGGCAGGGCCGGCTCTAGGATTTTTGCCGCCCAAAGCAAAAACAATTTTGGCCGCCCCCCCCCCTGTTTTTTAATTACCCCACCCCTGGCCCCGCCTCAACTCCACCCCTTCCCCAAATCCCCAGTCTCCCCCTCCCTCCCAGGCTCTAAGCCTGGGAGGGAGGGCGAGTAGTGGCGCGCGAATCAGCTGTTTCGCGCGCCGTGGCGCGCGAGCAGCGGCAGCAGCAGCGGAGGTGAGCTAGGGCGGCCGGGGCACATTTTTAGGGGCGGCATTCTGGCGCCGGCCATGCCACCCCTAAAAATGTGCCGCCCCAAGCACCAGCTTGTTTTGCTGGTGCCTAGAGCTGGCCCTGCCCATGGGAAATTTCTTTCTAACCCCAGTCATTTAGTCATTGGCTTAAGCGTAATATAATATTTGTATATTTCACAAGATCAAGTAAGTTGTTCTCATGAAAACAGAATTTATCTCTAAATATATTGAATCAACCTGCCTGGACTAGGGGGAAATGTCTTCTTGTCATACAGATGTATACCTGGAATGCATAAATGTCCCATTACATATCCCAGTAATATGAAGTCCCTGGAGTCGGTAGAGAATACACCCTGTCTTATGGCTTTCCCTAACTTCAGCTGTGTATAGGGAATACACATGAAGAAACCCCAAAGATATTTCTTATCAACAGGCCTAATGCATTTCTTGCAACTCCCGGGGAAGAGGGTATGCATTTCATGTTCCCTTAAGGTATATTACTAATAATAGGCAATAAATAGAAGAGCAGCTGTGAGATCTATTACAATGGAACACAGTTTACTGGTTACTATTACTAATGGGATTTTATTGCTGTTATCCCCATCTGTTTATGGAGGATAAAATAGCCTTTTGTAATATTAAAGACAACAAGAAGGTTAGGATGTCATCGAGGCCATGAGGACCTTAATGACCCATATTAAAATGTAGTTTTTCTTATAACATTCACAAAATTTCATCATCTGACCGCTCATGGAAGCATTAAAAATGCCTTAGCCAGACATGCTGAATTTCAGATTACAGAGATCAGAAGATCGATTTTTAAGAAGAAAAAAGTAGTGGTGGTGTTAATCATAATCCAAGAGAAATCAATGAATAAAATTAAGTTTACTAAAGAGCATTACATTGGTATATGAAATGCTGGTATTGGTGATTGTAGCTTTAAATTAACTTTATACACATCCACAGTACAAATATACATCTATATAAGACTTACCTACTTTTTATCCTAAATGAAGTGTTAACTGTGAATTTAAGTAAATTATCTTGGAGAAAAATGTTGCAATAAACCATGTTAAATCTTCGATCACATGAAAACCTAATGTACACTAACAAATTAAGTCATTTATGTTTTGAAAACTGCACTATGTTCTGTGTACCATATGCCAGATACATGTTTTCAAGTTAGGGAGTGTAAAGATTACAGAGAACCAGTATACTATGTTTCTGGTGAATGTAAAACTGACTTTATTTCCTTTTTCCACAGACCCTTACCTTCTTGTTCTATGCCCTTGTGGTAGTTCTAAACATTCACAACTAACACCACTGGGACCTTGTTAAAATACTATTTGCCCATGTGCAGTGTTAGAAAACAAAACTTTCATGATTCTTATTTGCAGCAGTTGTAGCTATAATACCTAGCATACTAACTTTTGAACTATACTTAAAGCAGGAAGATACTACCTTAGGCATTAAAATCTAACTGCTTTAATAGTATTTAAAAGTGCTTTTACAAAATTAAACCATTTAAATTATTCTTTGCAGTATGCCAAGCCAGTAATAGGCATGTGCTCATTAGGTGGCAAAGAGATTGATAACGCTTGTTTGATTTGTAATTTAATTTTTAATGATTTATAGGGATATTTTCCTGAAAACAAATGTTAATATTGTAAAAGCAAAACTTTCACAATATAGAGAGCAAAATCCTGCTATGTCTCTACATGCAGAACTTCTATTTACTCAATGATAGTTTTCTGTGTGATTTGTAATGTCAGACCCCTGCTATATATGCCATATACACATATGCACAGTCTTTGTCATATTCATATGTATGGGAGGGTGTATGCAAGCACACGCATGTGTGTGTGTGTGTGTGTGTGTGTATATGTATACAATCATGTAATATGTACTACAGGAAAAATAATAACTTGATACTGCTTATATCATATCTTTCATTCAGAAGGACCATGGATGTGAAAGTGGTCTAAACACATGCATAAGTGTTTGCAGGATTGGCAACTTTATTTATCTGCTTAGGTAATTTTATTGCAATCATCACACTGGTATCTGAGTATCTTTACAGTAGGGATCACTTAGCCCATCGCTAAAACACATCTACATCTTAAGTGAAATTTGTCTTTGACAGCAATTCTGAACCCAAAGCACCACACAATGAATTTTAGGAGGAGTTGTAAAAAAAATTCCCCAAGAGGAATATTATATTATTATTAATTACTTTTTGAGTACCCAAAATATGACAGATACCTCACAAAACCAAACAAAAACATGGTCTCTTCCCTGAAGAGAATACAGTTTAAATGAAGGTGACGATAATGGGATAACATGGTTACTCAATATGGATTAAACACACCTGAAGGTTCCAATAGGGAGATGATGTATAACTTTGTTACTCTCACACATGACTTAGCATACATGGCAGAAGTGAATGTTTAAGATTTTAGATAGGCAGAATTTATTTTCCCAAGTTGGAATTTGATAAGGACTCCAAAGATGACACACCTGCTCTTTAATGATCTCTGGTTTTTCATTTTGTCCAAAAGGCATCTCTGCCCCAAGCACTGTGCTGGAGGATTGGGTTAGTACTGACTGGAAAGGGAGAGTGCCATATACTTAATCACCAGGACCATTTTGTGCAGTACTTGGGTTTAGCTTGGTCCAATCTACTTGGCTTATAAACTGTGATTTAATCACTACCTAAGGTTGAGTTTGTCTGATGCTAGGACCTAAGGCAATTCCCCCCCTCCCCCATTTCATAGGGAATACATATTGAAGGAGGCATCCAAAAAGTTGCAAACTTTTTTTTTTGCTTATATACAAATGCTAGAAATCTAAATACTAAGACGGGTAAACTTACATGCCTGGAATTAAATGAGGATATTGATATAATAGGCATCACAGAGACTTCGTGGAACAATGATAATCAATGGGTCACAGTAATATCAGGATACGAAATATAAAGGAATGACAGAGTAGATCAGAAATCATCCAGTCAAATACAGGAAAAGTCTTAAATGAATCAAACTGTACCACAGAACAGCAGTTCTCAATTAGGGGTCCGGGACCCTCTGCGGGGTCGCAAGCAGGTTTCAGGGGGTCCTCCAAAATAAACCAGAGATCAGAGTCAGCGTTAGACTCTCTGGGCAGAAAACCGAAGCCCCAGCTGTGTGGGGCTGAAGCCAAAGCCCAAGCAACTCAGCTTTGCAGGGTGTCCTGTGGTGTGGGACTACAGGCAGAAAGAACAGGTTGAGAACCCCTGCCATAGAATCTCTATGGATAGAAATTTTATGCTTAAATAATAAATGTATAGCAGTCGAAATATATTACCAACCACCTGACTAGGATAGTGATGGTAACTGTGAAATGCTCAGGGAGACTAGAGAAGCCACAAAACCAGAAAACTCAATGATAATGGGGAATTTCAACCATCCCCATATTGACTGGGTACATATCACCTCAAGACAGGATGCAGAGATAAAATTTCTAGACATCATTAGTGACTGCTTCTTGGAACAGCTAGTCCTGGAATCCACAAGGGGAGAGGCAACTCTTGACTGAGTCCTAAGTAGAGCACAGGATCTGGTCCAAGAGGCGAATATAGCTGAACCCCTGGTAATAGTGACCATAATGTAATTTAACATCCTTGTGGGGGGAGAGGGTATATCAAAGCCCACCACAGTAGCAAAAATGAGGAGGCTAGTTAAACAGAAATTAAAAGGTACAGTCACAAGAATGAAATGCATGCAAGCTGTGTGGAAACTTTTTAAAAGCACCATAATAGAGACTCCTGCTGCAAATCCTACCTCGATGTCTCAATGTGGCACAGCGGTGACCCTAGCTGTTCGACAGCGATGGTAGCGGAGTGTATTCTCTGGCAGGTCTAACCATGCTATCAAGGTGTCGGACTGTCAGCCCAGCGAGAGGGTTGCTTCCTCTGCGGAGGGGCGTATAATCCCTCTTTCTGAGACTGTAAGCTAGCTAAGTTGAGGAGGTAAATGCACCACTGACAGGCCAGCCAGCAGGTGGCTTAAAATAATGGCTAAAACAACACGGAAAACCAAGTCTCAGTTCTCTGCACATCCCTCGATCCCCACTCCAGAGGCAGTGAGGCATTCGATCGACGAGAGGCTGAAAAGAATCTCAGGTGCCAGGTTGACAAAAGGAAACCGGACGACTCTCTCAGTGTGCACTTACAACTGCAGAACACTGATGAGGGAGGAATTGATAAATCATCTCATGGAGGAAAAGGCAAAAACAGCCTGTGATGTGCTGTGTGTTTGCGAAACACGACGAAAGAAGGAGATGGAGGTCAGCTGGAGGGATGGAAGCATGGTCATTCTAGGGAACGGAGAAGCACGAGGACAGTTGGAGGAGTCGGATTCATCATAAACAAGGAATGGTCTTCGAAAATCGTCTCATGCCATTTGAAGTCATCACATATCAGGGTGCTTTACCTCAGACTGAACCAAAACAGCACCCTCAAAATCATCCAGTTCTAAGCTCCCACAAGTGCATGCGAAGATGATGATGTGGAAGGATTCGATCAGGAGCTGGAGGAAACCCTCCCTCAGAGTTCCACATATATGATTGCGATCGGAGATTTTAATGCCAAGGTTGGAAGAGGGAGAGAAGGCAAAAAGTTCATAGGAAGGTACAGTATTGGAGAATGAAACATGTGAGGAGAATGACTAGCTATATTGGCAGAGACAAGGAGAATGTTCATTGGTAACACCTGGTTCCGAAAGAAGGCCAACAGGAGATGGACTTGGATCACACCGAACATGAAGACAAAGAATGAAATCAATTACTTTCTGATCGATAGACGATGCATTGTGCAGGATATTTCAGTAGTGCCATCATTTAACATCGGTAGTGATCATTGCCTACTGAGAGCCAAACTCATGTTCACTGTGAAGGTGGAGAAAAAGGCGCTGTGTATGGCGAACTGAAGGCACCAACTGGTAGCTTTCAATGAGGAAATCCTGAAGGAAAACATTTCCAGGGAAGACTGGAGCCTCCTGGATGACTGCGACGATTATGAGAACTTCAGCAAGTGACTGGAACGGTGCGTGAAATCAGCTGAGCGTGAAAGACCAAAAAGAGCTAGCGGAAGAATCTCGGAGAATACAAAGACCTTATTGGAGAAGAGGAGGAAAATGAAAAGAAATGGTACGGACAGGCTTGAGTACTCCCTTCTCTGCAAGCTCATACGAATGAAGCTGAAGGAAGACTTTGAGAAATTTCGAACTGAAAAGCTCCTAAAGGCTGCTGAAGATCGTAAACGTCTCAAAAAATACAAACGGTAACTGGCGTTGTACAGGTCATCATTATCGGCTTTGAAGAACAAGGATGGAGAATCAGTAACCTATTGAACAGAGATGGAGGCAATCTGCAGGGATTTCAATATGCAGCTCTTTGCATCCCGTATAGACGTCCCAATGCCATCACTTCAACAAACCGATGAACACATACTCCCGGTTCTCATCAGCGAAGTCCATCACGCAGTCCATCAAATGAAAGAGGGGAAGGCTCCAGGCAAGGATGGTCTGACAGCAGAAGTGCTTAAGGCGGGAGGTCAGGAACTCTGGAAAGCTCTCACCCAAAGGTTCAGCCGTTACCTGGAAATCCAGAAGATACCGTCCAGTTGGAAAGAGTCCAATACTATCTTGCATAAGAAAGGCGATTGAGAAAATCTAAAGAACTATCGCCCGATCTGCCTGCTTTCGCGTGTCTATAAGTTGTTCACCAAAATAATAACAAATCGACTGTCACGAAACCTGGATGACAGCAACCTAGAGAGCAGGCCAGTTTTCAAAGAAATTACAGCACGATAGACCACATCTTCACTCTAAACCAACTACTAGAGCGTTGAAGGGAATACAAGTTCCCTTTGTGCATTGCCTTCGTGGACTACGAGAAGGCGTTTGATAGCGTGGAGACTAACGCCATTCTTGAAGCTCTTTCAGAACAGGGCATCAGCGCAAAATATATCACATTATTAAAGGAAGCGAACTCTGGCTGCAGCATGGATATATTGCTGTTCGACACTCCCCTCTGAATCCCCATCGAGAAAGGTGTGAAACAAGGAGATACAGTTTCACCAAAATTATTCACAGCCTGTCTTGAATTGGTCTTTCAACGAGCAGACCTGAAAGGCGGGATTAATATCAACGGTGAGCGGCTAAAACATCTCAGGTTCGCAGATGATATAGTGCTGGTAGCTGAAAATACAGTCCAGCTTGAGAGAATGCTTAAAGAACTGAACGCGAAAAGTAGACAAGTAGGATTAAAAATGAACCAGTCGAAAACGAAATATATGAGATCGGATGTTCTGCCAAGAACCCAAATAACTCTTGGAGGAGAGCAGATCCAAGAGGTCGACAAATACGTTTATTTGGGCCAGGAAGTCAACATGCGCCATGATCAGAAAGGCGAACTGTCGTGCAGAAAAAAAGCTGGATGGTGCGCATTCAATGACATCAGGGACATCCTCCAAGGAAAGATCAGCAAAACAACTCGTGCAAATGTTTTTAACTTGACCGTGCTTCCAGCGATGCTATATGGCAGCGAAACATGGTCGCTGATGAAGACTGAAGAACATCAACTGTCTGTCACACAGAGGGCAATGGAACGAACATTTTTGGGCATTTCGCTCCGTGATCACATCCCCAATTAAATAATTAGGCAGCAGTCTGGAGTCCAAGATGTTGTTGTCAAAAGCAGGCTCAGCAAAATGCGGTGGGCGGGACATGTGGCCCGACTCAGTGACAACAGATGGACTGCAGCTATATCTGAGTGGTATCCACGAGAACTGAAACGGCCACGCGGTCGGCCTCCAAAGAGGTGGGATGATTTCCTAACAAGGAGATATGGATAAGCATGGTGAAGGATGGCCGGAGCGAGAGAAGATTGGAAGACGAGTTGTGATCGGCTCAGTCTTAACTGATGAAGGACCGACAGTCTACGCAGTCTACATAATAGAGACTCAAATTAAATGTAGACCCCAAATTACAAAAAAATAGTAAGAGGACCAAAAAAATGCCACCAGGGTTAAACAAAGAGGAAAAGAAGTGGTTAAAGGCAAAAAGGTATCCTTTAAAAATTGGAAGTCAAATCCTACTGAGGAAAATAGAAAGGAGCATAAACTCTGGCAAGTCAAGTGTAAAAGTATATTTAAGCAGGTCAAACAAGAATTTGGAAAGCAATTAGAAAAAGATGCAAAAACTAACAGCAAAAAAAAATTTAAGTACATCAGAAGCATGAAACCTGCCAAGCAATCAGTGTGGTCACTGGAGAATCAAGGTGCTAAAGGAGCACTCGAGGAAGCCAAGGCCATTGCAGAAAAGCTAAGTGAATTCTTTGCATCAGTCTTCACTGCAGAGGATATGAAGGAGATTCCCACACCTGAGCCATTCCTTTTAGGTGACATGTCTGAGGAACTGCCCCACACTGAGGAGTCCATAGAAGAGGTTTTGGAACAAATTGATAAATTAATCAGTAATCAGTCACCAGGACCAGATAGCATTCACCCAAGTTCTGAAGGAACTCAAATATGAAATTGCAGAACTACTAACTGCGGTATGTGTCCTATTACTTAAATCAGCAGGTTTAAAACAAACAAAAGGAAGTACTTCACACAATGCATAGTCCACCTGTGGAACTCATTGCCATGGAATGTTGTGAAGGGCAAAAGTATACCTGGGTTCAAAAAAGAATGAGATAAGTTCATGGAGGATAGATCCATCAAAGGCTATTATCCAAGATTCTCAGGGATGCAATCCTATGCTCTGGGTGTCCTTAAACCTCTGACTGCCAGAAGCTGGGAATGGATGACAGGGGATGGATCATTCAATATGGGCCCATTGATTCTATGAGGTTATTTTAAAAGTGACTGTCTTGAGAGAGGTTATTTGGACTGTTGCATTGGACTAACTATCAGAATCTATGCAACTTCAGTGCTCAGAGAGCCATTGCAGATTTTATGCACAAGGGTGACATGGAGAATGCCCTTCAACACTGCTTCTCATTTCTGCTCAGAAAGATGAGATGTACAACTAGTGCAACAGATACAATAGAGATTATGGATTCTAATGTTCTAAGAATTAAATCAGATGTGTTATGAACTAATTAATATATTTACTTAATTTTTACTTAATAATGGAAACATATGGGAGACATACAGATAATAAATAAGACATAGAGATTGAGGCAGAATGATGCAGGCTTTTTAATGCAATGGTACAGAGCTTGCATTTAAATGTTAATTATTAATCAGAGGCTCATATTTCAGTTTTAAGGATTGAAGATATAACATGCACATGTTCTGTGGCAGTAGTGTTATATAGTACCTTTGAAATCAATCACAAGTATCTTTAAAATAAAAAGCTAACACACTAGATTAAAAACAGGGTCTAAACTCAGGATGATTAAATTTTTGTCACATCTGGCATTCAGTAATTACTTCAGGATCTTTAAATGCAAAAGCCCAATTCCATAAAAAATGGATTATCCATGCACATGTCATGAGATAAAACCAGATTCTTCCCTACTAATAAAATCTGTCCCCTTATCTCACAGGCACACAACTCAGTATAGGTTCACCATCGCCCCACATGCTTTTCCATATCTCTTGCAGTCAGAAACACTGAAGAAATGGCAGTCCCACCACTAGGCTAAGGATAAACATCGCTATTAGACAATAGCACCATCTCCTGACAATGCATCTCTTTTCTTCGTATTTTTGGAAGTGTTTGAACATGTTTATCAGGATGCAGCCTATCCCCTCAGTGGGCAAACATCAGTTTGTGCAGCAGTTGAATACAGCACAACACCCAGGTGCATATACCACTAGATGGGTGTCAGGCAGTATAATTTTTCCCCCATGGAAGAAAGAATTCCATGTTCACATCTACAATTAGAATTTCACATAAACTGTGGCCGCATTCTCAGTGCATTAGTTGTTAGCCAAGATAGGGGTTGATGCATCATGCATGCCACATATTTAAGAAGACTGCACTCCTAATGACTATTGGTGAGGATTAGTTATAAGATTAATAATAAATACAATAAGTTAAATGCTAAATAAAAAGGAGTCATTTTATATTATGTCTTTTCCCCATGCAGCCTTACCTTACAAAACTTCATTTCTGGAATGTGTTTCTAGAAACAAACTTGTGGGCATTTTGTATTCTTTTACACTGATATAAACTGCTCTGTGCTGACAAAGCTCTGCAGTGATACTAATCTATATACACCTCACCCTGGAGAAAATCAGGATGTCTGATCCTTTATCACAGTCTTGGCTGGGGTACACCACATATTCCTCCTTTTCCAGGTTTACAGAAACACTCCATCCATTATTCCCCTAAACCCTTTCACAAACACACACAAGTCTCTAGGTGAAAGATTTCCTAGTGTTCTCCCCATCTGTTGAAATTCCTCCAGCTTACATTGTATGGGAGTCCGGAAGACAGTGCTGGATAGAGGGGGTCAGATTCCACGCTACAGATATCACAGTCAGGTGCCTGAATCAAGCAGAAGCCCCTTAATCAGCTGTGCTGGCTCTACTTCCACTACAGCCCAGAATACTTCTCTACAAACTAGGTCCAAGATAAAGTTGGGAGGCTGCAGAAAGAAAAGAAACCAAGGGAGTCTAGATCCCTCCTCCTCCTGGCCTCTTTTTAAGTACACGGTGCAAATTTCTGCATGTTAGAAGATCTTAAAATATATCAAGGCAAAAAGCTGATTATAACCTCCCTTGCCTCGCCCAAAACCCCTAGCAATTAGGCTAGTAGAATAACATGACAGAGTCTCAAGTTGGTTTCAGCTCAAAGAACAATAAATGCCCACCTGATCCCATCAGCTCACCTGTGTTTTGCAGCACAACAACCTGACCCAGCATTCTTCTCCCTCATTCCTACACCAAAGACCCAGCACTCACCAGGCAACCTGCCAGCATGCACTTCAGAATTGGGCAGCTGGCTTTTCTCTAATCTCCCTGATGCCTCTTCTCCTTGCACTTTTTTGCATGGAGACAGAATTGGAAGAGTGGACTACTTCTGGCTGCAGACAACTGAGGGCAGCAGCACAGAACTCCCTACTACCAGTCAAAGATACACGGCTTTTCAAAGACTCTGAGGTCTACCTTGAGCCAAGCCCAGGGCAGTTGTGAGAATGTGTCACCTACAGATGCTTTCTAGCGAGGAAAACGCTACAAACAACTCAGCTTTTTCCCATTCCACACTCTATATGTAAGTGGTGGATTAGTCCCACTATTGTGGGGAATTTTCCTGGCTTATTCACTACCATGGTGGAATTGGCTAGCGAAAGGATCTGAGTCCTCACTCCAATTCCCTTTACCTAGATGCCTGCCTGACTTCGAGGCTCCCCTTCCACTCTCCCGTGTGGCAGAGTCCCTGTAATCCTGACAAGGCTGGGCCCAGGATTCCTGGGAGGCTTAATCCCCAAGCTTGTCGTGGTCAATTAGGACAGAGGCTAGGGTGTCCCCACTACAGGGTACTCTCTTCACGCCAGATGCTTCCCTGACCCGCTGATCATTACATATAGTGCAAAGCAAATACAATTTATTAAACAACAACTAAAAAAATAAGGAAAAAATGGGAAAGGTTAAAGGAGAAAAGTAACCCCGCTCTGTGGGCACAGGGTACCACAAACAGCAATCTCTGAAGTATAAGGAAAGTTCACAATCTGTTCCTCACATGTCCCAGACCCCCTTCCCAGGCCATGGCTGTGCTGCAGTGATAACATGGGTCGGACACTTGCTCTGGTGGTGGCCACATGCCCTCAGGTTCTAGGTGGCAGGACCCTTCTTCCCAGGATCAGCCCTCCCATCAGTGTTATGATCCCCCTCCATGTCCGGCCTGCAAGACCTCTTGTCTGGTGACGTCTTCCTGAGCTGGGCCTTCGCTGACCAGGGTCCCCCCAGTTGCTCACCGTACTTGGCTCCAGACTGCTCCAGCTACAGCTCAACTTTGCCTCAGCGCTGCTGCTGTTCTGCTCCCAGCTCAGCTCTCTGGGCTGCTCTTCTCACCCCTTTGGTCTTGGCTGCTGCTCTGCTCCCAGCTCAGCTCTTCTCTCTGAGCTGCTTCTCTCTGGTCCTTGCTGCTGCTGCTCTGCTCCCAGCTCAGCTCAGGCTACTGCTCACTACTTAGCTCGGCCCCACTCTGGCTCAGGCAGCTCCAGTTCACACAGAGGACGGGACCCCAAGTTCCTGACTCACTCAATGGCCTGCCTGACCTGTCAATCAGGCTGATCTAAAGCGTTGGACTCTCCCCATTGGCCCTGGGGACTGTCAGTCTCAGGGTCTTGATTTCTCATCGCCCTTCCCTTTCTTTTGGTACTGGGAGAGGGTGAACCAACCCCCCAACTAAGTTTCAGTAAGGGGTCAGCAGTTCACTCACATATGCTTGTGACTCCATCCCAAATGATATTAAGGACCACAGATTTTCTGCTATTAGAGGATAGGTAGGAGGAGCGAGCTCCCCATTACTCCTTAGGTGAGAGAAACAACCTAAGAGATGGAGGCCTGAAATGCTCCCTCTATCAGAAACACAAGATGGGTGAGGTACTATCTTTTATTGGACCAACTTCTGCTGGTGAAAGAAACAAGCTTTCGAGCTTACGCACAGCTCTTCTTCAGGTCTGGAAAACATACACACAGTGTTACAGCTAAATGCAAGGTGGAACAGATTGTTAAGCATAAGTAGTTAACACATATTTCAAGGGACCATTCACGGTGAAGTGGTCCGTGGACTGTGAACATCCCTCCAGTCATAGGGGGGGAACAAAAGAGGGGGGAGAAAGACAACGGCAGGAAGGAGAGTTGTTAGTGAGTTATAGATTGTTATGTGTTAACTCCTTATGCTAAACAATATGATCCTCTTTGTATTCAGCTGTGACACTGTGTTTCCCAGACCTGAAGAAGAGCTCTGTGTAAGCTCGAAAGCTTGTCTCTCTCACAAACACAAGCTGATCCAATAAAAGATATTACCTCACCCACCTTGTATCTCTAATATCCTGGGGCTGACATGGCTACTACAACCCTCTATCAGACAAAAAGGATGTCTTTCTTTTTCTCCTCTTTTCCTTTCTAATTTGATTGTAGGTAGATGGATGGAGGGTACACATTCTGCTTCAGGGTATTGTTATGAAAAAGTTAATTGCTGCACTAGTGGCTTTGGAAGCAAAACCAATCACAGACTTCCCTAAAGTAAATGAGCATGTTAAGCACTCAGGCCTAGCTCCACAAAAGGACTTAAGCATTGTGATACATAACAGTGCCTAATTTTTAGGTGCCTAGAAAATCACAGGAACAACACAGTGATTCACAACGCCCGAGTTTTGGCTCCTAGGCTCCTATACAATGAATGGGGAGAGACAAGGGCCTTAAGGTACAGCTACACTTCCAAAAAAACCCTTAAATTAGCAAGTCTCAGCATCTGGGCTCTGAAAGCCAGTGAGGGTGGGTTCCAGACTGAGTGAGAATGTCTACGCAGCTATTTTTAGCCCTGGAATGCAAGCCCTATGAGCTTGAGTCAGCTGACACAGGCTCTGAAACTCACCATGGGGTGAGTTTATTTGCAGTGTAGACAAACCCATAGAATGCAAACCACAAACCAGAAGGCTAGGCAGGGAGTAACCTAATCTAGCCATTAGGAGATGCTGACATCAGAGATGTGTCCTAATCCCTGCCCCTCTCTCAAAGATACACACCTAAGTGTGGGCTGCAGGGAGACACCTAACTTTGTTTAGATATGCATGAACGGGAACCTACTGTGACGCTCTGCATAGGGCGACCAGATGTCCCGATTTTATAGGGACAGTCCCGATTTTTGGGTCTTTTTCTTATATAGGCTCCTATTACCCCCCACCCCGGTCCTGATTTTTCACACTTGCTGTCTGGTCACCCTAGCTCTGCATGCCATATTCACCATAGTGATATGATTATGGTGCATCTTGTATGACATATGTCATGTGAGATGTCAATGGAAAAGTTATGGTTTGCTGAAAATGATTATCCTATTTGTATGCATGTATCATTTTTGTATCCAAAGTTAGGAATATTGACTATGCATCTGTATTTCAAATGTGCTTGCTCCTGGGTACCTCCCACAAGTTAGTTTCCATCCAGTCTATCCAGCACATTGTGAAGGGTCTATTCAAGGTAATGGCCCATCAACAAAAACGATGGGACATGGGAAAAGCTTATCTTCACCTGATGAGCTTTCCTGTGGACACTTCAGCCAATATATGGGTAATGGCTGCTATGACTCATCGAAGCATGCAAGGGCATGTGACTAGATTATGTGATATTAGACTCCATCTTGTCCTAGTACTTTTCCACAAACTGCACCGGGGACTTTGTTTGAGACAATGAAGTTCCCTCCACATGAAAGATACTATAAAAGGGGGAAGTGACATCAACAATGGTCCTCACTCCCCCTCAGGGCTGCCGAGAGCGGGTTCGGGCCCCGGTGAAAAAAAATTTTCAGGCTCCCCAGCAAGGGCGGACTGGCTAAACAGGGCCGACGAGAGGAGGGGGAAGCCGGGGAAGCCGGACCCCAGGCCCCCTTCCAGACCGCCGGACCCCAGACTGGCTAAACAGGGCGGATGAGGGAGGGGGAGCTGGGGAAGCCGGGCCCCCTTCCAGACCGCCGGGCCCCGTAATTTGTAGCGGCTTCCCCGCCCTCTTGTCGGCCCTGTTCCCCCTACAACACAACAGCTGGAAACACCTGAAGAACAAAGGATGAACTGGGGAAGGGTGTCCCAGGCAGGGAAGAAGGAAGCCCTGCCTGTGTATGGAAGACTGGTGGACTGTTTGTACCATCAGGGTGAGACACTGCTTATTTCAAATCCCATCTAATTTATAAATTTTAGATTATGATTTTGTTTATTTCTTAGGTAACCAACTTTGATCTGTGCGCTATTACTTATAATCACTTAAAATCTATCTTTCTGTAGTTAATACATTTGTTTTATATTTTTTACCTAAAACAGTGTGTTTTGCTAGAAGCATTTGGGTAATCTCAGGAACAAAAACTGGCACATTGTCCTCTCTACATTGAGGGAGGGTTGGACTAGGTAGTAAACTTACACTGGCTTTTGACCAGGGCAAGACAGTACAGCTCAGAGGTCCTAGGCTGTGAATTGAGGGGGAGGGAGGAGAGGAAGCTGGCTGGAGCCTCTCTATTGTTAGTTCGTGAGTGGCTAGGAGAAGCCTTCATGTAACTGCAGCTGGGTGTTTCCCTGCTTATTTATGGCTGGGTAAGTGTAAGGTCTGGAGAGGATTGTGGCTTGTCACAGCCTTACAGCTTGAAAGGGGGCCCAAAGGGCTATGCCAGACAGGTATGCCAAAGGGCTCAGTGGTACCCCAGTTCCAGGTTGCACCCGGGGAAGTCCATCACAGTGGAGTTCCATAACTCTTTGATGTGCTAATTTCTTGATTTCAGCTTCTTTCTCTTTCTCTTTTATCTGCAATTCTTTTAGCATTGTGCTGGATTTCCCCCAGACTTGTGGGAGCTGACTTTGGCTCGTGGGGCTTGGACGATGAGGCTGTTTAATTGTGGTGTAAATGTTTGGGCTCAGGCTGCAGCCCAAGCTCTGGAAACCTCCCACCTCGCAGGGTCCTAGAGTCCAGGCTCCAGCTCAAGCCCAGACATCTATACCGCAAGTAAACAGGCCCTTAGCCTGAACCCCACAAGACTGAGTCAGCTGGCCCAGGCCAGCCATGGGTTTTTAATTCCTCTCAGTCTCTCCTGCTGAAGCTGTTCCATTGTGGCTAAATAATTAAAGAGTCACTAGCACAGGGGAGCTGGACCTTGGGTGTCCCACCTCCCGGCTGGATGCCCTAACCACTGTCTACAGAGCCATTCCTGTTTATTTTCTCTCTTTGGTCGAATGACTATTCCACTGTGGATAAATATTTAAATAGTTGTATGGTAGAGAGAGAGAGAGAGAGAGCCTGGAGCACTGAGCCTGGTGCAAGATCTGAGGGCGGAACCAGAGGATATGAACCAAAGTCAGGCCATGTATTAAAGTACTTACAAGTTCACTGTCTAGCAACAACTTTGCCAAGTTCATGTACTGGTGTACTAGGCATTAGATATTTATGTAAATATATTCCAGCTAATACAGATAAGATGGTTTGACAAAATAATGAATACGGGTGTTTTGTCCAAGATACCAGGAACAAGGGGAGGTAACAAACAGACGTCATGAAACACATAAGGTGGTGCATAAGTTGTTTACCCCAGATGTTTGTCTCAGTTGATTAAAGTTGGGGTACCTCGCCTTAACCCTTTGTGTGACCTAGGTGACAGCAGACACTCCCACTGCTGACTGAGCCATTCCTTGTCACTGGGCACTTATGTGTTAGTGTACCTGTAACCACAGAGCCAAGGCACTAGGACTGTGCCTTACGGGCAATAAACCTGGCCGAGTGCCTTTGTCACCGAACTGTGCCTGTGGTCTTTCTTTATGAGTAACATCGAGGTCTGTTGAATTAGCAGTACAGAAGCACCGAGCAGCCTGAACAGCGTTACTGAGGCAACGACATTCCAGCCTTTAGCACTTAACAAGTTGTAAATACCCAGAAGTGGGAGACCCCGTTTCAGATCTTTTCCACCCTTCTAGCAGAGAGGAAGGAATTGAACTTGGGTCTCCCACAGGTGAGTGCTCTAACCACTGGGCTAAAAGTTATAAAATGGGTACTAACTCCTTCTCCAGTAGATGGCCTCTGAGCATGCCTACCAGATCAGACCTGGCACATGACTTAGGCAGCTGAAGGATTTCCCCTGATTTGTGAATTGCTCTGGGGCTTAGGGGTGACAGGCTTTGGGACACCAGTAGTGAGGCAGCAGCATGCATGCCCAGAGGCAGAAATTTAGGCACGGAGGGAATTTTTATCCAGAAAACATAGGAGCCGAGTGAGTTTAGGGGTCTATAGGATTCGGAGGAAGTTTTGTGGATCGCAAAGGAGCCAAAACTGGGACTTAGGTAGCACAGTCTGGTATTTACATGCCTAAGTAACTTTGTGGAACTGGGCCTAAGCTGATTTGTGCATAAGGTGACCAGATGTCCCAATTTTATAGGGACAGTCTAGATATTTGTGGCTTTGTCTTATATGGGTGCCTATTACCCCCCAACCCCTGTCCCAGTTTTTCACACTTGCTGTCTGGTCACCCTATTTGTGCAGTAAAAACAGGGGCAGACAAAGGAGGGGCTGACATAGGAGCTGCCTACCAAGACCATGTGACCTAGAGAGCAGTGTGGCGCTAACAGGGCATCCTATGTTTCAAACTCAAGGGGAGAGGGCTGTGACTTAACTGTTGGGTGGGCAGTCAGCAGAGAGTCTGCGATTTCTTGGGAGTATGTGTGAGTCCCTGGAGAAAAGGAGAGACAGAGCCCTGATTCTGGGGGAACAGCACAATAATTGGGTCCAAGGCTTCTGCAAAAGAGAGCTGGATACCTGCAGTTTTGTTCCTCCTGCTATACAGAAAACAGGATGTGTATACATTTTGTTTTAAAAAAATACCCAGACTCCACAAACCAATTTCTCATCCAAATGGAAATCACCATACAATGCCTCAGATTTTGGCTACCGCTTAGCCAGAGGGCCAACACTATACTCTCTCCTCCTCCTTTTGCCAGTTGCCAGCCCTTTCCCCATTCCCTTTCACTTTCTTCTGTTTAAAATGTACATAACTGCTCTCTGTGCCAAGAGCAGAGTTTGATTTCTCCAAAATGGAGGACACACCTTTTTTAGTTATTGCATGTGCCTTATACTGGTAGTGGACTATGAGGTCACATAACAGAAGTTGCAGTAGTTTACTTATTGATGGGTTAACATGAGCACATACAGTCCCTGGAATAATGACACAGGCACCAGCTCAAGTAAATAAAAAAAGCATGCCTATATGTAACTGGAAAAGGATACAGAGGCACCTGTTGCTGCTGGTGTTACTGTTACCAGTTTCTATTTATCCCAGAGGCAGGAAGAAGAGACACACCTCTGAAATTCCTCTCAGTTACTACCTAACACTGAGGTCATTCCCATCTTGGAGGAGCCAGCTTCTTTAAGGACTGGCTGTGGGTATGCCAAGAAACATTCATTCATTCAGCCAGCCAGCCTATTAACCTGCCTATGTAACTTGGTCACATTTCTGTTGCATTTTTTCACCTTATGTGCTGTAATGCAGGTTTCCACTGAGAACCATACATCTGTGTTCCTTGCAGCAGCTCTCTCAGTATTCTCACATATTCCAAGTTCAGCATTTCAGGTTATAGCTAGCAATTTGTATATCTTATCTTTTGGAGTATATCTGCTTCTGAGAACTTATCCTTGAACCAGAAGAGAGGTAGACTTGCAGAGATGACCCATGCCTGCCGATAGTGGGGGCACAGAGTGAGGGCAGCCAGCTTCAGCAGTGTTACTGAGCATGCTCGGTACAAGCCAAGCAGCAAATCTTGGGGGCCACGTGACCCCCGCATGCTCCCCCTCTGTTGACTTGGATTTCCAAGGGATTTGGACACACAATCCCTATTAACTTTAATAATAACTGGGCATCAAAATCACTGAGGCAGTTTTGAAAATGTCAGTCTAAATGTTCCCTGAGATTAACATTAGAGTCTTTGAATTAGTTACTATAGAGAGGTGTGAGCCACTCTCCGAAGGCACTAATTGACATAACCTGAAAACAAGTCAAAAAGTCATTCCCATACATAGTTCTCTCTTCATGATGTGTATGTAATGCAGTCTTGTTACTCTGTTGGTCCAGGTACTGGCCTCCCTCTTTGAATATCTCCAGTATGGGCATTCATTTTACCATTATGCACTACAGTATAGGGACTCCATAGATAACCAGTATGACCTGAAAAGAGAAGATGCTATGAGAACTTTGTATGAGAGTACCTCATAAGATTTTTGGCCCAGTAACTCTGCTTGCTTTCAGGACCACACAAACAACTATAAAAAATTGTGATATATAATAACAAATATACTATGCAAATAGACTAGCGTAGGTATTATTTGAGCTCATTAATTGATTCACAAAATGAAAATTATTAACTAAATATTATGCCAGTAAGTGAACACTGTAATGCAACATCATAAAATGATATATGCCATGATTAGAACTGAGTGAATAATTGATTTTTGGTTTCATGACCAAACCAAAAAAATCTCTCAAAATTCAGTTAGTTTCAAACCAAAACTAACTAACCAGTTTTTCTTGCTGGAAAAACAAAAATTGGTTGGGCCAAGTGAAACATTTTGAACATCTATTCAGATTGATATTTTCTAAACAAAGTGTCTATTCAAACCGTTTTGACATTTATGAAATTTGTTTTCAAGGGTTTTTTTCCCCCCAGACAAAACTATTTGCCAAGTTTGATCCAAATTTGCAAATAGTTTCAGTGCCCCTCCCCCGAATGCATTTTCTGGCAAATTTACTATTTGCTGAAAAAATTTCATCAGCTCTAATTCTGATACTCATTGGCAGATGTACTGCTGGAAAGCAATAATCACACAGACACTCATAGCTTCTTTTATGCTACTACCAAAGGATTACATCTCAGGCTGCTAACTCTGGCTCCTAGAGGTCTCTTGGTGTAATTACATGCCTTTAAAGGAGCAGGCTAAATTTATTAAACAGTGCACAATAATAACACACTACATCAAGCTGTGCAGAACTTTTGTTCTTTGTTCCAACACATGCAAACCCCCAGCAGCTCCTGGTTTTGTTAAACTCAAAGCTTGGCCCATTTATAGTTTTGCACTGAATCTTTGTGACACTTATTGAGTTTCTCACTTTGAGTTTTGCTCTGCTGTCAAATCCACATGACGTCTAGAGCTGTGACATCTACCATATTTAAGAGTTGGTGGTGGATGAGAAATTGGTTTCCTTAAACAGTGCCTTGGGTTCTGGATGAAAAAAAATCTACACTGATACTTACTGGTACATTTTGGCAGCAATGCACAGGGTTCGCTTTGTTACGCCTATTAACATTAATTAGAGTTCTGAGGCTGACTCCTCCTGAAGTGTACTAAAAACATTGCCTTCACATTGTGCCAAAGTGTGATTTTGCCGGCCTCCTAAGCTGAATGTATTTTATATAACCAGTTCAAATTCTGGAGTTCAGTTTTTCAAAATCATTATTCTGACTGGCCTCAAGCACGCTTTCTGAACATCTGATCAGAGAGTCCTGAATGCACACATCTGTCAAAGGGTTCTCCATGCCCCAGGGGATGTTGAGGATATGTGAAGCTATCAATATCCATTTCAGCCTAATGAAAACACTATCATTGCTAGGACTAGAGAATGGTGATGAGTGGTTGTTAATTACACAGGGCAAGCACAATTATAATTCCCTGTACAATATTCTTTCTAATATTTCTATTTCTGTATGATAGCTGCTTACTTTATACCCTCATGTGGTTACTTTCACAGCACCCAATACTTGCAAAATGAAATCACTTTCTGTGAGATTGAACTATTCTACTATATGAAATAATGCCATTGTATTATACACAATTTGTAACATATTTTCATTATATATTTTAATGCATGTGCTACCAGATTTGGTCTTCAGCCCTCTACTCCCTGCCCCCCTCAACATTTACCTTACAGTAACTGGAGGTCTTTGAGTTGTGTATATAGATATTATAGGCATCTGTTCTCCCCATCCTGAAAAAAAAACAACCATTGACTCCTCCTGCCTCTCCAATTACTACTCTATCTTCCCTTTACCTTTAACAAATTGAGTGGCTCTATGGAATGTGCTGTGTTGAGCTCCAACTCAGTTCTTGATCCCAGTCTGATTTCTGCCTTCTTCACTCAGCTGTACCTGCTCTGATCTCAGAACTCTGGGTCTGTACTCCAATCTCATTCGACCTCCCTGCTGCTCCAGTAGCCCACACCCTTTTGTTTGACAGTGCTGCCTGGGTTTTTGAGATACTGTTCTCTCCAGGTTTTCCTCTTTGATTACTCCTGCAGTGTCTCCTTTGGTGGAGCTTCCTCCCCTCTCCCCTAGTCACAACCCTTCTTTTCTTCTTCTGCTCATTTTAGATGATCTCATCTAGTTACATGGATTCAATCACCACTTCTATGCTGACAGCTCCCAGCTTTACCTCTTTTCCTGTCATCTCTCTGTCCTTCCAAACCATCTCAACCAGTTCCTCTGACCTCTTCTTGAGAGCTCACCAAGAACTGAGAGTTACCCAGGTTCAAAACTGAACTCCTCATCTTTGTGGCCAAATGCACCCCCTCTATTCATAGCACATGATCAAACCCACGTAGCCCCAATTAGGTGAGAATGGATAAGCAGGTCTATCTTAAACAAAGGAATGTGTTTGCCTCAATTTACATATAAGTAATAAACATGGTCCTTGAAACAGCAAAAGGGAGAAAAGGTAAATCTGCTTTTCAGCATACACAGGGGAGAAGAAAGAGCATGGGGCCATCTTCACCCCAGACTACACGTCATCTTCTTTACTGCTTAAATAAAGGCTGCTGGGGTCAGTGTTGCTGGCAGACTGCAGCTATACACAGACACTCAGGGTGTGACCTGCATGCTGTTTGGCTGTTTGTGAAGAGCCCAGGTTGCAGGGCAGGTGGTGACACACCCCTTCACTGGTCTGGATTGCACCCTGGAATGTGATAGTCTTTTGTCCCAAACTGTCCACAGGCTCCACTTTCTTTGGCACTGTTTAAAACTCCACTGTTCTCCCCACCACTGAGTTTCATAACTTGTGAGTCATCTTTTACTTCTCCCTCTCTTTCATCTTTGTTGGAATATGTAAGGGTTAAGTAGACATGGAAACCGCTGCTGTGCTGGCATGGTATCAGGGAGTAGGCACAGGCACGCACTATTCCTTCACTTAATAGATAAAGTGTTACCCCTTCCCCCTCCTTTCTCCTTGTTAAGAATTGATAAGTGTTGCAGCTGCATAAGAAATGTGGGGATCTAAAGGATACCTTTTGGGTAAAGAAGTGTTATCTACTCCTCCCTTCCTTTTCCAGCTACCAGGGCCGGCTCCAGCTTTTTTGCTGCCCCAAGCGGCGAAGCGGGAAAAAAAAAAAAAGATAAAGCCGATCGGCGGCACTTCAGCGGCAGCTTCATTCTTCTGCGGCAATTCGGCAGGCGGGTCCTTCGCTCCCTCTCTTCTTCTTCGGCGGCACTTCAGTGGCAGCTCAAAGAGGAAGAGAGGGACTGAGGGACCCGCCGCCGAATTGCCGCCGAAGACCCGGACGTGCCGCCCCTTTCCATTGACTGCCGCAAGTACCTGCTTCCTTCGCTGGTGCCTGGAGCCGGCCCTGCCAGCTACATAAGTGATCCCTGGGTCATGGCCCCTTCCTCCCTCCCCTGAGAACTGCAAATTAAGGGAATTTGTAGCAATAAATTACTGCCAAGAAATGTGTTTTCAAGGTAAAGATGTGTATATAATATGTGTAATGCTGTAATCAGTCAATAGGGGTGGGTATAATCATAGTATGAGAGTTTCTATTACTTAATAAGGGTTTTTGGGTGTTGTAGTGGATGTAGGCATTTACATATTTAAATAAAAAGAGTGTGATGTAACTAATCCAGTGCTTACTTGACAATTGGGTCAAGGGGAACAAGTGTCGCAATAAAGGATTCCATCTACTCAATCCGCCTCTGGATCAACCTGCTCCTTCTTCTAACAATCTTTCACATTCATTCTATGACCAATCTTTCACATCCTTCCTCTAGCATATCCCTGTGTCCAGAGAAACGGAAGTTACTTACTGTGATGGGTTGTATGAGCCCCACACTGGTGAACTGAGGGTTAAAGAACAACTCTGGGCCCAGAAGGCCCCGCCCAGCTGCACCTGCTGGGCATGCTCGTATTGGAGGCAGAGGTCAAAAGAGAGCAGCTCAGCTCAGTCTGAGTTGACAGAGCAGGGGCGCAGTCATGTGCTGCAAGCTCCTGCAGCGAAGCTGCTGGGGTCTATGTGGCCAAGACAGGCCCTGCTGCCAAGACACAACAGGCCCTTCACTCCACTCCATGGAAGTCAGGAATGACAGGCCACGGCTGATAGAGGAAGACCCCCTGGAGCCAGAAACTGACCAGTGGCACTGATGGAGAATCCAAAGCTGGGGTAGGAAGTGGCCCAGGGACCAGGCATAAGAGTGCCTGCACCTAGGCCACATACAAGTGATTTCAAAGTCCTTATATCAGGTTTGAAACACTGATGGAATCAACTGCTAGCTTGCAAAAGTCTATTTGAAATTACCCAAACATACTGGGGGGTGGGGGAAGTGTCATCAGTCCCTTGTTCAAAGCTTCTTTGTTAGAAATCCAGTCCAGAGAAATGAAGCAGGAAATGAAGACAAAGTGGAAATATCTCAGGTGCCTTTTTATATCCCCAGCCATATGCATGGAAATCTACTGTCCCAAACAAAGCCCACAACCCAGGTGCGTGGAAAATTACTGGCCCAAGATGAAAGCTAGGGTCACATGAGCATATCACATGCCTTTACATGCTTTGATGACTCACAGAGGCAGCCATTGGCAATATGGTTTCTGAAGCGTCCACAGGAAAGGCTTACTAGGTGGAATGAGTTTCTTCTGTGGCTCATTGTGAGCTGAGTGTCCTTAATGGGCCATCAACACATAGCTGTCTGGCCCTAATGTGAATTCTATCTGGGAGGTGTTACCCAGGAACACAACACATGTGTAAGATACCAGTATATAGCCAATATTCATAACTTCGGATACAAAGATGATACATGCATATAAATGAGATAATCATACTTAGCAAATCATAACTTTCCCATTGACATACTTTGAACAAGATTTGTTGCAATTGTATAACAGAGGTAATATCAATGATATAAATGGCCATATTCAATCATACAGCGTCACACATACCTCTAAGGTTTGCGGCCTCACCTCCCACTGATTAGTATGTGACATAGGGAAGAATACTGATAAATGAATAATTTGGTTCTAATAGAAATGTGTTGCTAATTTGGGCAAGAACTTGAGATGGGGTCTGGGTGATCCCTATCTCTATAGTACATGGTACAGGGAGGTCACACTATGAGAGCCTGTCTTTCTCCATTTTTTCCAGCTGATGTACTTGCCACTAAAAAGGATGCTTATGTGCAACAGGGAGTAGGTTGCTAGGTGTTCAAGTGGCAGGCCCATTAAAACTGCCAGAACCACATTCACTTCCCATGGAGGGGGAAAGTTCCCTTACTGGTAGAAAAATATGGAAAAGACTCATAAGAAATTTCATCATAGTGGAATGGAAAAAAATTGTAGTCTTCAATGGGGGAGAGGGTACAAGCCAGAAATGACTGCCAGGTGCACTTTAACAGAGTATAGTCCCATACTCTTTAGAGAGAGCAAGTAATCCACAATAATAGTGACCTAGCAGTCAACAGGCTGTAGCTGACACTTCACATCAAATTCCAAATCTTTTCCACTTAGCAGCATGAGTTAGTCTGGGGGACTTTCCACTTAGATCAAAATGTTCAGGACATCTGAAGTACATGATCTCTCAGCATCTGACATTCTGCCATCAGCCATGCAGTGAGGTGGCGGGAGGCTGGTTTGGGATGTAAGAAGTTGCCGTTGTGTTGACATATTAAGTCTGATAGAAGAGGTAAGGGTTTTGGTGGAGGTATCAATGAGCATCAACTCTGTGAACCAACCTCAGCCAAGTGGCAGCTATAATGATGACCATGGCACTGTCTTCTTTGAACTTCCTGAGCACCATTGGAATCAAAGGAATTAAAGGGTAAGCATATATTATCCTTGAAAACCACAGAATGAGGAATGTGTCCAACTGGGATCCTAAGCTAAGATCCCCTCAGGAACAGAATCTGAGACACTTGTTCTTGTTTTTTGAAAATAGGACAGTTGAAGGATGACCCCACTCCTGGAAAGTGCAACAAATAAAGGAATCCTTGATCATCCACTCATTCTCTGATGAAAAGTGTCTGCTCACATGGTCTGCTAGAGCATTCTGTAGACCTGGTAGATGTATCACCATGAGATATTTGGGGCTGAATGCACCAGTTTCATAGCCAAACCACTTCTTGACATAACGGGGATGAACAATACCTCCCTGCCTGCATATATAAAAGATGGTTGTCGTGTTATCAGTCATAGTTTGAATAGTCAGTCCTTGCACAGGGTTTGTGAACCACTCTGAGCTGCAATATACTTATAAGTAGACAAATCTCTTTGCAGGTCCATACACTTTTTGCCTGAAGATGGTCCAGATGCATTCCCTACCTCAGAAGGGTCATACGTGTCACTTAAGTCTCGGTTGGAAGGGGTGGAGAAAAGGATACTCCTCTAGATACCTGCTTGGGCTAGGAGTTTGGATGTTTCCATTAATATATTAATGTCAGGATGTTGTGGGGGATTAGCAAAGATATGTCTGCTTGACGCATATACAGCCTTTAGCCAGCCTTGTATGGTATGGTAAGCAAGGTAAAAACTTATGTGAGGTTTCTTGTACCTCTTCCACTGGTATCTTAAGTGAATTGGTTATATATCTGAACAGATCTTGAAAGCTCTTGTAGTCATCTGGGTGAGATGGTGTATATGGGGATCACCACCTCATCTCGGGATGAGGTATTGACTGAGCCTCAGCCTGAGGGTGCCCTTCCTCAGGGGGCTCAGATTCATAGGCTGCAAGCTGAGGCACCCTACATTCCTGGGATGTTGTAGGGGGAAAGGGTCTCATCCTAGGAGGTAGCGCAGAAGTGTGACATCTTGGACTGTGAAGACACCAGGGGTTCCAGTAGGGCCATACTGGAACATTGTAAAGAAAAGAGCCTGGGAGCCAAGGAGAAGTGTACCAGGATGCAGGAATACTCCCTCATTTCGTATGAGATCTAGATATGACAGAAGCCCTTGACTCTTGGACTTATAATGTTCAAAAGAAGGGGGTCTTGGAGAATAAGTAAGGGATCCCTCCCCACTGTGTTGTGAATCGGAAAATGAAAAAAAAGCATTCCAGAGTGCGGGGGGCAGGGTTTCTTGCTGAAACCAGGTTGCTAGGTTGCATGGTAAGTCCATAAATAATCAGCCTTGGGGACGTACTCGGTACTGATGAGATAAAGGGCATTGGTACCGTGGCAGGGCTGTTCAGCCCTTTAGAGAGCAGTGGATGTTCTGGTTCTTCCCAAATCTAAAGATCCCTTGGTACCACATAATTCCTCGATACCAGGAGGGATGGTGCTGTAAACCTCAATCTAGGATTAGAAAGGATCAGGGTTGATAGTGCTGAGATGCCCAGTACCAACACACTTGAGGAGCATTGAATAGATGGACACCGATAGAGCTGATAATGTAAAGCTGGAGATGAGGTACTCTGTGCTCAGGCAGCCCCCGATGCTCTGGCTTTGGTACCAGAGACAGCTAAAACTTGGAATCCCCCAAATGGTGCTGGAGTACCAGTCCTGTGCTCCCTCAGAGCTCTTGTGATACCCAGCTTGAGTCTCCTTCGAGCAGGAGCATTTGAAGTGATCTGGACTTTGGTTTACTGGAATTTCCATTGTGGATCTGCTCCTTCTCTTCCCAGAGGAACAATGTTCCTTTTCTCTGAGGACTTGGCTTTAACAGTCCTACCCAAGTCAAAAGTGTGAATGGTCTTCAAAGATGGAGACTGGGATCTGGAACTCATTTTGGATTTGAGGGGGAAGTTGTCCAGAGGGGTAAGTATTGACTACATCAGAGCAGTGGCAAATTACCCAGGGGCCCCAGCCAATTGGGGGGACCTGGAAAAATGGGCATCCCTGCACTTGACCCTCTGTGCCTGCCCGGCGGTCCTGCCAGGGAGCGGGGTCGGGGTGTAGGGGCTTACCCCTCTCTGCCCGCCCACCCAGTGCTTCTGACAGGGCTTGGGGGAAGCCCCTGCACCTCAATCCCATTTCCCTAGCAGGCGGCGGGGAGGGACTGCAGGCAGAAGGGGTGGCAAGAGGTCTCCACTTGCTCTGGCCCAGGGCCCCACAAAACCATAATCTGCCACTGTATCAGAGGCTGGCTGCATGGAGTAGGTGAACAAAAACATTTTAAGGAGTGCTTACCTTGCCTTAAGAGTCCTTTTAGGAAAGGATTTGAACACTGAACATTTGTCAGGGAAATGGGCTTCCCCAAGACAAAAGAGGCATTGGGTGTGTCTATCTTTAATTGCAATTGCTGCTGCGAGAGAGGGGCAATGCTTAAAGCCAGGTGACTTAGGATGGTACATCTCCAAGCCCTAACACCGGGAAGATCTGATCAGAAAGAAAAGGAATCAAAATAAGGAAGGCAAGAACTTTCAAAATAATCAAAAAAAAATCTATCAAAAATTGTCAATAGGCAACTATCTTAACTATCCCTACCTTTTGCTAATATATAGACAGTGATCCACAAAGACTGTGAAAAGGTTGTTTTGAAATATAGGCAGAGAGCTGCTCCATTTTACAGCCATGGCCAATGAAAAGGAACTGAATGGGGGTTGGGCCAGTTCCACCCTGTACGGCAGAACAAGGATACCCAGGGCATATATGCAGCCCCAACAGACACTGAGATCTCCAGTGCATGGGGTGCATGTGCACCAAGGGTGTAATATATGGGCAAGCACTTAAAAAAGAACAAAAACCTTTCTCTGAGCCTACATCTCCCATCTGGATGACTGCAGCCTCTTTCTCTCTAGACTTCCAGATACCATACAAAATGCAGCTCCCAAGATTCTCTTCCTTGTCTGCCAATCTGACATCATGCCACTCTTTAATCCTTTTCCTGGCTCTCTCTCGTCATTTGAGTTTTTTGTCCTCTTCAGCAAGTCCATGTTTAAGGCTGCCTCCAATTACTTATGTTAGTCTTGTGCCATGCTCTCTGCTGCCCCAAACTCCATTCTGCTAATTCTGCCAGCCTCACGAACATCTGTCACAAATTTCTCCGACATCTTTAAGCATGATGCATGGTGTGCATCCCTCCTCAGCTCAAATCCCAACTTAAGATCCCTCTCTACTGTAATGGTTATAAGAAGTGAGTCAACCAAACTTAGCTATTATTTTTAAATATGAAGTGTTTCTCATCCTCCAACCTCATCCCTGTGTATTCTCACCCCATCTTTGAGTCATGTGCCATTTAGAATGTAAACATTTTGGAGCAGGGATCCAGTCTTCTCTCTGTCTGGATGGCACCTAGAAAATCATACCATAAGGTACTCAGTGACTAGATAGAAACCCATGCATGTCATGTTAGAGTTTCTCTGGGATTCTTCATTGGGGAGAATGATGTATTCCCTAAAATGAAGTACAATGCCTTGACTTTATTGGTATTAAATGTAATAATATGATGCCTGATATCCATATGAATATAATACTGACTTGATCTTCCATATAAAATACCATCATTCCATCAGGGAACCTGGCATCCTTTGTGAAGCCATAGAGTGGGCATGGGCTGTAGCAGGGCCGCCCGGGAGGGGGGGGGGCAAGTGGGGCAGTTTGCCTCGGGCCCCGCAAGCCCTGGCCCGGCGGCGGTCCAGGTCTTCGGCAGCATTTTGGTGGTGGGGGGGGCCCTTCAGTCACTCCGGGTCTTTGGCAGCATTTCGGCAGCGGGTGGCCCTTCAGTGCTGCCGAAGACGTGGAGCGACTGAAGGACCCCACACAGCCGAAATGCTGCCGAAGACCCAGACCGCTGCCGGGTGATTACAAGTGCTGCAGCTCCCCTGCTTTGCCTCAGGCCCCCTAAATCCCTTGGGTGGCCCTGGGCAGTAGTCCCCAAATATACAGATGTCACAAAATTCACAGAGAATCATAGAATCATAGAATATCAGGGTTGGAAGGGACCTCAGGAGGTCATCTAGTCCAACCCCCTGCTCAAAGCAGGACAAATTCCCAACTAAATCATCCCAGCCAGGGCTTTGTCAATCCGGGCCTTAAAAACCTCCAAGGAAGGAGATTCCACCACCTCCCTAGGTAAAGCATTCCAGTGCTTCACCACCCTCCTAGTGAAATAGTGTTTCCTAATATCCAACCTAGACCTCCCACACTGCAACTTGAGACCATTGCTCCTTGTTCTGTCATCTGCCACCACTGAGAACAGCCGAGCTCCATCCTCTTTGGAACCCCCCCTCAGGTAGTTGAAAGCAGCTATCAAATCCCCCCTCATTCTTCTCTTCTGCAGACTAAACAATCCCAGTTCCCTCAGCCTCTCCTCATACGTCATGTGCTCCAGACCCCTAATCATTTTTGTTGCCCTCCGCTGGACTCTTTCCAATATTTCCACATCCTTCTTGTAGTGTGGGGCCCAAAACTGGACACAGTACTCCAGATAAGGCCTCACCAATGTCGCATAAGGGGAATGATCACGTCCCTCGATCTGCTGGCAATGCCCCTACTTATACAGCCCAAAATGCCATTAGCCTTCTTGGCAACAAGAGCACACTGTTGACTCATATCCAGCTTCTCATCCACTGTGACCCCTAGGTCCTTTTCTGCAGAACTGCTACCTAGCCATTCGGTCCCTAGTCTGTAGCAGTGCATAGGATTCTTCAGTCCTAAGTGCAGGACTCTGCACTTGTCCTTGTTGAACCTCATCAGGTTTCTTTTGGCCCAATCCTCCAATTTGTCTAGGTCCCTCTGTATCTGATTCCTACCCTCCAGCGTATCTACCACACCTCCCAGTTTAGTGTCATCTGCAAACTTGCTGAGAGTGCAGTCCACACCATCCTCCAGATAATTAATAAAGATATTAAACAAAACCGGCCCCAGGACCGACCCTTGGGGCACTCCGCTTGAAACCGGCTGCCAACTAGACATGGAGTCACTGATCACTACCCGTTGAGCCCTACGATCTAGCCAGCTTTCTATCCACCTTACAGTCCATTCATCCAGCCCATACTTCTTTAACTTGGCGGCAAGAATACTGTGGGAGACCGTATCAAAAGCTTTGCTAAAGTCAAGGAAAAACACATCCACTGCTTTCCCCTCATCCACAGAGCCAGTTATCTCATCATAGAAGGCAATTAGGTTAGTCAGGCACGACTTCCCCTTGGTGAATCCATGCTGACTGTTCCTGATCACTTTCCTCTCCTCTAAGTGTTTCATAATTGATTCCTTGAGGACCTGCTCCATGATTTTTCCAGGGACTGAGGTGAGGCTGACTGGCCTGTAGTTCCCCGGATCCTCCTACTTCCCTTTTTTAAAGATGGGCACTACATTAGCCTTTTTCCAGTCATCCGGGACCTCCTCCGATCGCCATGAGTTTTCAAAGATGATGGCCAATGGCTCCGCAATCACATCCGCCAACTCCTTTAGCACCCTCGGATGCAGCGCATCCGGCCCCATGGATTTGTGCTCATCCAGTTTTTCTAAATAGTCCCAAACCACTTCTTTCTCCACGGAGGGCTGGTCACCTCCTCCCCATACTGTGCTGCCCAGTCCAGCAGTCTGGGAGCTGACCTTGTTTGTGAAGACAGAGGCAAAAAAAGCATTGAGTACATTAGCTTTTTCCACATCCTCTGTCACTAGGTTGCCTCCCTCATTCAGTAAGGGGCCCACACTTTCCTTGACTTTCTTCTTGTTGCTAACATACCTGAAGAAACCCTTCTTGTTACTCTTAACATCTCTTGCTAGCTGCAACTCCAAGTGCGATTTGGCCTTCCTGATTTCACTCTTGCATGCCTGAGCGATATTTTTATACTCCTCCCTGGTCATTTGTCCAATCTTCCACTTCTTGTAAGCTTCTTTTTTGCATTTAAGGTCAGCAAGGATTTCACTGTTAAGCCAAGCTGGTCGCCTGCCATATTTACTATTCTTTCTACACGTTGGGATGGTTTGTTCCTGCAACCACAATAAGGATTCTTTAAAATACAGCCAGCTCTCCTGGACCCCTTTGCCCTTCATGTTATTCTCCCAGGGGATCCTGCCCATCTGTTCCCTGAGGGAGTCAAAGTCTGCTTTTCTGAAGTCCAGGGTCCGTATTCTGCTGCTCTCCTTTCTTCCTTGTATCAGGATCCTGAACTCGATCAACTCATGGTCACTGCCTCCCAGGTTCCCATCCACTTTTGCTTCCCCTACTAATTCTTCCCTGTTTGTGAGCAGCAGGTCAAGAAGAGCTCTGCCCCTAGTTGGTTCCTCCAGCACTTGCACCAGGAAATTGTCCCCTACACTTTCCAAAAACTTCCTGGATTGTCTGTGCACCGCTGTATTGCTCTCCCAGCAGATATCAGGGTGATTAAAGTCTCCCATGAGAACCAGGACCTGCGATCTAGCAACTTCTGTTAGTTGCTGGAAGAACGCTTCGTCCACCTCATCCCCCTGGTCTGGTGGTCTATAGCAGACTCCGACCACGACATCACCCTTGTTGACCACACTTCTCAACTTTATCCAGAGACTCTTAGGTTTTTCTGCAGTTTCATACCAGAGCTCTGAGCAGTCATACTCCTCTCTTACATACATACAAATGATCAGCCATGGATCACGTAGGCAGCACATAATGGAATCTGTGGATGTTAAATCTTAACATACATTTACCTCCTAGCAGCGCACAAAACTGTGCAATGCCATTCCATGGCTGGAAATTTCTTTCTGATCCCAGCTGAAAATCAGCTTATTCCCTGAAGCATGAGGACTGATTGATAGCCCTTGTGCTTTTATCCTAGCTAGATGCTATTCTTAGTCACAATGTAAAAATGCTGAATCCTTTGACATCCTGTAACCCTATTTCCAACCTCCCTGCTTTGGCAGTAGGTTTTGGAATAGGGTTTGATGGCTTAGCTGCAGGCCCATCTTTCTGGAAATTGTGTATCACTATGAAAAATTTCAGATAGTCATTTGGTCTTCTCATCACAGCACTAAGTCTGGCCTCTTGTGGTTATGCAAGGCTCTGCCCAGAGCAATTAAAGCAGAATAATATTTTCCAGTAATTTTAAAAGACCTTTCTGCAGCTTTATAATATCATAGTAACCCCACTCAGTACTTAGAGAAACAGGTCAATTCATTATCATCTGTCCTTGGTTTCGCCCATACTTTTTTACATTGCCATGATTGTTTTATCCTTAATATCTGCCTTTCTGTTTATATTCATCTTGGTTTTCCACCAGCTAGTTTGAGCATTTCTGTTTGTATTTTGTGAGTAGATATTCTCTTTAAGTGATAGATAGAGAATGCTGTAATGTACTGCTTTTGTGTTTGAAATATTGTCCTCTAATATCAGGCCCACAGGGAGGCTAATGTACATTCTGAACTGGGGAATATTTGCGTTGAAAGGGTTAAAGAGCTGCTCTGGGCACAATCAGCCTCAGCCCGGTGTACCTGTGAGGTTTGAGCCCTGCTCAGTGCAGTGTGGTAATCTGAAAGAGCAGCCCAGAGCTCTCTGGCCCCTGGAAGCAGGGCTCACTGACGGGGATGATTTCAGTCCTTGGCCACTCAGACTCCCTCAGAAAGGAGACGGGATAGTACTTCCCTTCCACCTTTCCATCTTTGGCTTCCAAAATGCCTAGGACTCTGCTTTTGTTTGGACTATTTAATCTTGAACAGATGCTGAGAAAGGACCAGTGCCCATCCTCTTCCCAAGGGGGTGCTAGAGAGGTATAGCCTACTACACTGGGAAATCTCATTGCTGACAGATTTATTTCTGCCATTATAGTCTTAAAACTGTTCACACTGATGCTGGTAATACATTGACACCACAACTGCATTCAGCAGCCATTTGACCTTACTGGAAGTCCTTTCATGCTATTTTTCAGGTAAATGACGTGATGCATGCTCCTTCAGTTGGCAAAAAACTTCCTGGAGAAATCATGGGCTCCAGTCTGTTATTCATCAATATGCCTGATGTTTGTTCATCTCAAGAACATCATGATGTTGTGATATTACCTTTCCCTGAAGGAGGCTGAATTGCTTTTATTACTTCCTGCCTGAATTATTGATGATCTCTTTTCTGGAGCTCTTCCAACAGAAGGACTACAGCAGCTACAATTGATTCAAACTGCCCTTGCCAGGATTTTAACAGACTAAAATATATTCCCATGTCTGTCTCTCCTACTTTGAGGGTATAACATTGACTTCCTGTAGAATCTGATAGATGTACAAAGAGTGTTGGTTATGTTTGAGGCATTTAACCCTTTTATCTTACCTACTTGATATTACTTAGTTTTGCCGATGCCAGCTTAAGTACCTGTACCGAGAGCTAAATTCTACACTGTTTTACACCCTGTACAATCCCATTGAATTCTGTTTTTTTGCACAAGATTTCAGCCTTAAGATCCTGTTCTATTACTATGCTATTAACTCCTCACCCAGGGAGGCTTTAGTTTTCAGGTATGTGACTCACAGATCCTTAGCTAAGCTAAAATGCAACCCTAAATCCCACCATTAGTTTTTAATCTAGTTTTGGATTAGCATTTATTCAAGAATGTGATTCGTTTTTGTGAAGAATATGTTTTATTAAACCAAGCTCTGAGTTTTCTTGAAGTGAAAGAAGCTAGGTTTCTCAGGGCTCAGGAGCTGCATGACAGTCAGTCCGTCTCACACATTGATCAAAACCTCCAACAAGCCCATGTGGTAGCCACATACTCATCCTGTTCTTAAAGGGAGAGGTTCCATTTCTAGGCTTACATAAGAAACAGAACTGTGCAAAGAACTGTGGGGTTTTTTTTGTTTGTTTGTTTGTTTGTTTGTTTTTTTGTTCACTGGCTGAACTGAAATGAAAAAAATCATTTCAGATCAACCCAAAATTATTTTTATTTCAGTTTTCTTGGTCAAACAAATATTTCAATTTCAGGCATTTTTAACTACTTTTCTATTGAAATCAAAGGAAATATACTTCACAAAACAGGTGATGTGGCTGTCATCACCCCTGTACCCAATAACCTACTGAATAGGGCACTCACATTGGCTGTAGGGAGACCTGAGTTCAAATCCCTGCTCCAGTGTCTCAATCTCTCCTGTTGAAGCTGTTCCACTTTGCATAAATTAAATATTCATTGGACCAGAGTGTGAGAATGATTGTAGCCTGCTGGTTAGGGTTCACCTGGGTTCCAGGCCTTGCTCCAATGCATATTTAACTATCCTTGAATTTATGATGCATTCACAAATAGTTTCAAGTCAACCAAAACTTCATTTTTTGGCAAATGCACTATTTGTCTGAAAAATTTTGCCCCACTCTAATAATAAATTCCTCTAAGAACAAACAGTTCAAATGCAACACTAAACTACTATTCAAATTCATTACCAAATACAATGCCTTACCAGTCCAGTCCATTTCAACTATTACTTTTATTCTAGGGTCCCCGCACAATACTGATGATTAGGGCCCTACCAAATTCACGGTCCGTTGTGGTCAATTTCATGGTCATAGGATTTTAAAAATTGTAAATTTCATGATTTCAGCTATTTAAATCTGAAATTTCACAGTGTTGTAATTGTAGGGGTCCTGACCCAAAAAGGAGGGGTTTTCTTTGGGGGGGGGGGTGTCACAAGTTATGTTCCCTATAAGCTGCACAGTTCGGCAGCCAGAAGAGATTCAAGTGCCGCAGAGTTGATTAGCAGAGCTACGCACTGTGACGTTCCCCTCTGGTGTTATCCGGACTGGTGATCTGCTAGGTCACTCCAATCCTTGACTCTGGGAGCCAGCCTTACCCAGCTCTGCATGTAAGTTGCTCCTTGGATTGTACAACCGAATGACACTAGCCAATATCTTCGGTCCCAGACACAACCCTAGGAACCTCCATCTTGCAGTGCCCAGTGATGCCCACTGGACCCTGCAAGCTTATAGAAGTTCATCAATTTAACAAAAAAATGGATATGTACCAGGCTTGTTATCCCAAGGATTGTCTCTGACACGCTTCAAACCAAACGCACTGCTTCCGGTAGAACAAACACTCAGTTATGTACTATAGACACAAGTCATATTTGAAATATTTTTCTCTAAAACAATATAGTTATAGCTGTAATTTCTGGTAATGAACACTATAATCCAGGTTTCAAAATGCTCCCTGCTGTCATAAGCTTATAAGGTCTCTGCATGAAGGTTTGGGTTTTTTTGGACAGTTTGGGACAAATTTAAAAGGTATTTGGGCAGCCAGTGGTGCAGATTCCTGGTGAGATTTATAAAAGTGACTAAGTGATTTAGTCACCAATTTCCATTGGTTTTGAATTGGAGTTGGGCGCCAAATCTGCTTAGGAGTTTGGAGTCAATGGCGAACACTACTCTCTGGGTTCTCTCATTGGTTCAAATATTAGGCCCAATGCATGAAAAGTAGTTCCTTAAGTGAAAGCGAGATCTACTTGATTATTCATTTACTCAGAACATGATTTCTGAATACACTGTGGAATGAAGTATTTAAACCAATCTAATTCTCTCCAGTTGTCTTATTAATTCCCATTCAATAAGTGAGTGACGATTACTTGGCTCCTAAACAGTTTGTTCCTCTAACAAAAATATTTTAATGCCTCATAGAAATGCACATGCAGCAATGGGCAGGAAGTGTGGTTTTAAGTCTGGGCAATCAGCCACCCATCTCTATTTTCTGTTTCCTCAAGGTTAATTGTTCCTGCATTATGCCAGTTTCAGTAGCAAGAAAGCCTTTTTAGATTGGTTTTTCCTTTGCTGTGCACATTACTTCAGTTTAAGACCTTTTAGGTGTCTCTCTTACAAAGATCTATAGCAAACTATATCTATGATTAAAAACTTAGGTTCATACTTTAGAAAGTCTTGGCTTGATTACTTAAACTGTTCACATTGGTCTCCCTGCCTCTTCCGTGTCATGCTCACTGCCGATTTTCTCAGTTCAGCTGCTCATCTAATTAGCCATTAGCCTCATTCTTCCCATGTCGTCGTCTTTGGCTTTTACATCAGTTACCACTGAAAATGAAAACCATGTTTAAAATTATATCCTTGCCTTTAAATTCTGATCAAAAGTTGATCCCTTAGTAGTCACAGTTTGTGATTCACATCTACAATATATTTGCCTGACCTACATATGCTCCTTTCTGTTTATCTTTGTCCATTGTTGCTACTTGTTTTCCCAAATGAAAACACATTTGCTTATTTGGCAATACTCTGCTGGAATTCCCATTCTCAATAGAGCTGTGTAGTTGATTATATTAGCTCTCTGAAAAATAAACTTAAAACTTGTTTTAATTATATAATATCATTTTTGGGTGTTTTGTCTTTTATACTTGAAAACCACATTTCCTTTACCCTTTACTTGTTTTAAAAGCACTTGATAGGTGTGAAGGATGCTAAATATGTTTATAAATAATAATGATGAGGAGTAAATGGACTCTGGCTAATTCTTGTTTTGTGAATACACTTAGTTGCACTGTGACATCTAAATTTTCAGAGAGGTACAGGATTTAGCCACAATGTCCACAAACTTAGATGCTGATTTATCCAAATCAAATGGCACATATTAAGGACTAGAATATTAAAATTTGGGATCATAAATGTGGGCTGTTGTATGTATATAAAAAGCTTGTTTTCTCCAAATGATGATCTAATATTTCTAATACTACTTTGTGGAACGTCTATGCTCTTTAACATTTAAGTTTAGGGACAGAATCTTGCTTCCCTGGCAGAGATGTGCAAGTTGACAGTGTGGAAGAGGACACTGCTTTCACCATGCTGTTGTGCCAGCCCAAGGAGCAGCTAAAATCCTTCATTTTGTTGTTCTGTGAGCAAAAGGACACGAGCATTGTAGTGGTGCTAGACTTATCAGGGATAACAGCTATGGCTCAGTGCCTTTCAGCTGGTACTGGGTGGAGCACATACTGTACCCTGTTAAAGGGTGTAGCAACTTGCCACTTCCACATATGCTCCCCCAGCAGAATGCCTCCTCTTTAGCGGTGCTGATGTGGTGTTCCTCGTGCCCTCCTTTGCTCAAACAGTGGTTTAAAAAGTCACAGTATAGCATATGCCATAGAGGCTTTTGAATGGCTATCTGATTTACAGGCCGCTGCCTTCAGAGGTATTTTTTTTTCCTGTGGTCAAATACATAGAGAAGTGCGAAAAACAAAAGCACAGTGATGTTCTAGCTGGGAGTAGATTATTGCTGACAGGAGAACAAAGTACATTCCCTACTGAAATGCAATCAGAGACCGTGGTTATGAAAAACCAGAAGTGATCATTATGTCCCAGTTAACCTGATACATTTAAAGCACTGCACAACCATTTGATGTCTCCATCTTCCCATCTGCAAAATAGGGATTGCAGTACCGAATTTGCTAAGGCTTAATGTGCTATGGCATGTAAATCACTTTGGAGAGCCCTAGATACAAGGTGCAAGGAAAATGCAAAGTACTCATTTGATTGTACCATCCTCCAGGAAAATCAAAGAGGGAGGAAACACTGTTTCTGAGCAGTTCTTCCAGATTCCACTCATAGAAGTCCATGATACATAGCATAGGTTCCTGGACATCGCATACTCCTGCTTCCTCTGCCCCCACCCCAAAAAGGGCTGAGAGGCAATATTATGTACCAGCTAAAGGGGCAGCAACTGCCCCCCAACTCCCAAGCAGCCACAGAGAGAGAGAGAGAGATCCAGGCTACCACACTCCAAAACAACCCCTGCAGACAAGGGTGCTAAACACCTTGTCTTTCTAGACAAAGGGGTATTTCCATCCACCAGCCTCCAGTTTAGAATTGCTGACTCCCAGACCCTGTTAGCAAAGTATGATTTCACAAATTACTCCAAATTCTTGGAGTTCAAAGAAAAACTCCCTCAGGAGGACAGGGCCCAATGCCAAGCCCTCATTGATGAAAGCAAACTGGTAGCTAAGACCTCTCTTCAAGCTGCAGTGGATGTGGCCGATACTGCATCTAAAGTTATAGCTACGGTGATAGTTACGAGACATGAATCTTGGTTTAACTCTTTGGTGTTCCCTAAGGAAATCCAAAACACCATTGAGGAATTGCCCTTTGACAAGTCCAATCTCTTAAACAAAAAGACTGACGAGTGTTTACACTTGCCCTCTGCTCCCTGAAGCCCTGAAGAGAAAATACCACAAAAAGGTGTATAAGCCAAGACCTCTCCCTCAGCCATTCTACCACCAGCACCCTTATGAACTGCCATGCAAATATCAGAGAGTAGAAAGATCTATGTATACAGCTTCTTTCACCTCAACCACAGCCACTCAATACCATCCACCAACCAAGGAGTTACTTTTTGATGGGAAACTCAAGAACTGCATACCTTTATTGATGCAATGTTCTATTGCCCCCCCCCCCCAAAATTTTGGTGGCCTCCTTGCCCTTTGTGACCACAACTGGAGGGCAATAACAAATGACAAGTGGGTACTAGATATCTTCCACTCCACCTACATTTTTGAGTTTCTTTCCCCATCTCCCTACAAACCCCCTTCCCTCTTCAGGGTCCACTGTCATGGGGAAAACTCCTTCAGAGTATAGACCAAGTATCACTTCAAATCAAGGGAAAACATTCTACTCCCCATATTTCATATTTTCCCAAGAAAAAGGAAGGAGAGACACCCATTCTGAGTAGCTTTATTCAGAAATAAAATTCTCTGTGGTTACACTGGCATCAATAAGCCTCTCTCTGGAGAGGGCACATAGTTTGTGGTTTTCATCAGCTGTTCCGTCCTGCTCCCTGCTTGGGGCTCCACTGTAAGGGTGGCCTTGCTACCCGGCTCCAGTTGCAACCTGTGCTCCTGATGGCTCTGAACCCTGCATTCCCTGCCAGTCCTGCTGCAGCATTCCCACGGTGACCAGTCTGTGAGCGTCTCCTTCCACCTCCCCTCAGCTTGGCTTGGCTCTGCAGCTGGGAAGGGAAAGGGACTGCCTGGCAGGGGAGTACAGGGGCCAGAGCCACCAGGAGCCTGGGGTGAGTTGGAGTCAGATAGTAGGGTCCCCAGCAGACAGCATGATGGTACAGCTAAAGCCTGGTGGACCAAATAGAAGATCCTCAAGGGTGGCTCCAGACCCTGCACTCCCCTGCCAGGTGGCTTTTTTCCCTCCTTGGCTGTACAGTGTCCTCCTAGCCAGCAGGTGCCAGTCACAAGGGTGAAGCTCAGAGGCAAGTCAGCATGAGGATGCTGCAGCTGGGATAGCAGAGGAGGACAGGGGCTGGAGTTGCTGGGGGCCCAGGGTGCAGCCAGAGCCAAAGAGAGGGCTCTACTTTACCTGTAGATAGCATGACAGAAAACAGAGGGAAAATTAACTGAAGTGCATCCCAAAATGTGCCTGATTGGACTAGTAGTGTGAATGCTATTCAAAAAATCAGCTAACATGCCATCTTTGCCACGTGTGTTATACATTGCCAATCCCTGTCAGCTAGGTGAAACACTGAGGTGCTTTCACTAGAGAGCAAACACCTGAAGAACCCTCTGGCCTGCCAAGATTTGGACATTGCCTTATCCAATCCCCCAGAAAATATTATTGAATGCCACTGCCTTATATTCTCGACTCAGAGCAACTACACAGGTGCAGACTAACAGACACAACTTCCTAGAAATCTGCATAGAGCACATGCTTACCCATATGTGGAATACAGATATGGACTACACACTTTGAAGAACCTCCAGTCGCTGGTATGTTGTCACATTTTGGGGTTCAACCCAGCCTAGTAAGGATTTGTGTCACCACTTGCCCTGCAACTCTGGGTGCCTTCAATGCTCTGCTGCTGTGGCTCAGACCTTGGACACCAATAGCCAGCATGCAGGTCACACCCTCGCTTGCACCGTCCAGTTACTGTTCGCAGAGTGACACCAAAAGCCCCCACTCCCAAATTTTCCCCAAACTGTGTCCCTGCTGTGTCCAGCCTTCATCCTGAACACTCACAGAAGTTAAGTTTGCTGTTCTTTTAGAGAGTGAATACATTTCAACTGATGAACTGAACTGGGGCTAACACGCCCTTTCCTTCAAGCACAGCACTGAGCTGCTTTTTAGTAAAAATAAAACAAAACAAATTTATTAACAAAAGAACACAGATTAAGGGATACCAAGGTGAAGGAATAAAGCTGGAAATGGTTAAAAATAAACAAAAGTAAAACAGGTTTCTAAGACTAAAAATTAACTCAGTCAAAACTTAACTTGTTCAAGGTGGTTTCTTCATCAATCTTGCTTTTCCAGCTCTAGCTTTTAGCCATTGCTGGATCTCCACAGAGTCTAAGGTGCTGGCTTTTCTTGCCCACTCAAGTGAAGGATAACCCAAAGTCTTTCTGTGTGTCCTTATATAGCAAAATCTGCCTTTGTTTCAAGGATCAAATTGTTCCCCTGGGGTTGTGTCCTGTCTCCTCCAGGGGGCTGACTCCATCTTGATTAAGGTGTCCCCAGTGTGTGTGTTCCAAAGCGATGCTTCCTGCTGCAATTTTACAAGGTAAATGTCCCTTTAACAATTCCAGATGCCAGTTGACTAGGTGTTATCCTTCCTTTGTGATCCAGACATGCTGACTCCCCAACCATCTTGTGAACTTTGATGGTTGTGTTTACCGCACATGTAAATTGCAATCCCATTGTCACTGGATAACCCTGCTTCATTTGTATTCAAGATCTGGGCAGATCTGCTTTTTACTTTATTCAATACAGACTTTAAAACATGATTTCAGAGGACATCCATAATTGCACGTACAGCACTGCCACATACATTTCACAATTCTATTAATGACCAGTGTGGTGTTAATTTTCAAACAATATCTCCCAAGACATATTTTGTACAAATATCATTGCAATAGGATGTAGGGTGTGAATGCCTAGGATCACATACATAACCTCAATTTTTTCACTGATGTCTTAAAGTCTCCATCTACAACAGATATATACACACAAATAACTCTCCAGCCCTCATACCATAAACAAGTTACTGTATTTATTGTCTGTACTGGATAAAACAAGTTACTGTATTTATTGTCTGAGTAGGTGAGCATGTGTAACTTTTGTCAGAATGGAAGCATCCTGCATGTCCAAAAGAAACAGCTATCCTCCAAACTATATTTGTTTCTTTTGTTCCTTCTTTAGGACTGATATCTGACATTGGTGCTGATGGCATTGCTGTTATCTTGGCAAGTTGTCAGCCATTTAGTTTTAAACCCAACATTCTCCTCCACTTGCAATTATGGCATTCTTGTCATGGTGTTTTTTCCTGTTCCCGTTCCCCTGACACATAGTTCTTTTGTAACTATTCAAAACTAATAATCTTTGGTTCGAGGAGCTTGTTAAATGTTGGCACTAAGGTTTTGGTCCTCCTGTCCATGAGTTTCTGAACTGGTGACCCTAATGAAGCACTGCAAAGTGTGCTGTGATATTTTAACCATGATAAGTATGGATCCTTTGAACTCACCAGGGCATTTTTAAAAATCAAGACCTTTGATACTCATACTGACTTTTCTGCTAATCCATTTTACTGTGCATAGTAAACTCTTGACACGATATATCAAAGATAAGCACTGAAATGAGTGACTTGTACATTTTGTGCAATTATCTGTTAACTCATTTTGATGCTCATGGCAAGCAAACAGTGATTTACAATGTGTTAATACATTATTACATTGCTGTTGTGCAATAGCTCACTTCCAAAATAAAAAATCAAGTAGTAGTCCACCTGTAAAAAGTAATCTTTCCTATTTAATTCAGAGAGGTATCCTCCAGCCTTGTGCCAAGGACAATCAACAACCTCAAGTGGCTTCAATGGTTCTTTTATATTCTGGTCAGCAGACAAGTTAACATGCCAATTTGATTATTTCCATTTGCAAACTGCTCTTCAACACAGGCACACATGGAACTTTCTGTTCTACTATTTGAGACTCTGAATGGTACATAAGCTAATTTTGTGCCTACTGCAGGAAACAAGCTTAGACCCCAGTCCTGCCTAAGCTTCTTTCATAGAGCAAGTCAAAATGAATCCATCCCAAAGATACATCACAGGCTGGCTATAGTTATATGCCATGTATTACACATTTCAGGGGTACTATTACATCTACTGGTGTTTTTTTTAACCACTCCTAACAAAAACACTCAAACCATATCAGTCCAGCCCTTATACTGATACTGCTAATGGTTTCTACATTACTAATTTTCAGTATGGGGCATCATCCAGATGGAATAACCCCAGGTACTCTGCTTCAATTATATTATGGTTCATGAGTCAGCTTTCCAGAAACCACTGCCAATTTAACGTCATAAAATAATCTCATTATTGTTTTTTTCATCTTCTTGTCTCTAAGGTGTTTACATCCGTAGCACTCTGCACACACATCTAAGATGGGAGTTTTATCTCAACAGAGCTGTCTCCTTAACCCATTCAAGTTTAGGCTTGAAATTAGACGACGGTTTCTAACCGTCAGAGGGGTGAAGTTCTGGAACAGCCTTCCGAGGGAAACAGTGGGGGTGAAAGACCTCTCTGGCTTTAAGATTAAGCTTGATAAGTTTATGGAGGGGATGGTTTGATGGGATAACGTGATTCTAGTCAATAGGTCAATAACGTGCCATCGCTGGTAATTAGTATCAATGGTCAATGCGGGTCTGGCTGGAGAATCTTGCCCGCATGCTCGGGGGTTCTGCTGATCGCCATATTTGGGATCGGGAAGGAATTTTCCTCCAGGGTAGATTGGCAGAGGCCCTGGAGGTTTTTCGCCTTCCTCCGCAGCATGGGGCAGGGGTCGCTGGCTGGAGGATTCTCTGCGACTTGAAGTCTTTAAATCATGATTTGGGGACTTCAACAGCTGAGTCAAGGGAGAGAATTATTCCAGGAGTGGGTGGGTCAGCTTTTGTGGCCTGCATTATGCGGGAGGTCAGACTAGATGATCATAATGGTCCCTTCTGACCTTAAAGTCTATGAGTCTATGAGTCTATGAATTGATGACATTTAAATCTCTTTTAATTAAAATCGCCATAATATCGGCCAATCCCAAATAATTTTTTTCTAAATACAAAACCAGCATAACTTTGTATGAAGGAGGAGTGGTAGTAACTTGATGCTATAAATGCTACTGTTTTCAGTTGCTTAACAAGTGCACCTTGGCCTTTTCTATTTGCATGCTCAAAAACACCCTCTCATTTTTAGTGAGTGGCCTATATTGTGTCAAAAAACATCAGTGCTTGCCCATGATTATTTTTGTGATCCATTTCCCTGAAAACACTACCAGTATTAAAGACTTTGCTTGGTTCCTGTACTTACTGTTCTGTCCAAGGCCTAATGTAATTTAGAAACCTGACTGTTTTTCTAATCCTGCATTTGTGCAAAAACTGAAGTGGCCAGCTGGCTACTAATGGAATCATGTGCATTGGCTTGTTGCATTTAGATGAGGTCTTCACCAAGAATTTGTTTAAATGCCTGTATGTAGAGGTGATGCCATGAATCCCACAGTTGCTTTGGAATGGCCTCAGGCTGGCCAATCTTTAGTTGTTTAAATGAACCCCTGTAAAAAAATCACGTTAACTTTCAAAGGTCAAAAAAGGACAAAATAACAAAAAAGCCAATCAAAAGCACAGCGGTGCCACTCACACTCTTACCACAGCCAGAAGAAAGGCTGATTAGAACATTCATAGAGTTCTCCTCTGTGTACATTACTCATTCTGAACTGAACATTGAATGGTGTTCTCTTATTTACCAGAAAGCAAAAAAGGCAGACAAGACAATCTTCATCTGAGTGTCCAATAAAAGTGAATATCGTGCCAAAATAACAACACGTGAAGCCACATGGCTACAAACTTTATAATTTATCTGTCAGGAAAGATGGCCATTTTTATAAATTGCCTAGTGATTTTCATTCAGTCCAACTGATTTAGTGGCAATAGGAATTAAATTCTAGCTATACTTAATAATAATGGGCTAGATTGTTTCCTCTCATTCTGCACTACATGAAAAACCACAGGTGGAAGATTTTTGAGTGCAAGTCTCCATGGGGAATCTCTTATAGACATTCCTCCACACTCTGGTTTCAGAGAGGGCTTGATTTTGCTGCCAGGTTAAAGGCCCCAATGCTGGTGGGCGTTCTGTGGCCGTCCAGAGCTCCACTTCTTTAGTCTTAGCAGCTCCTAGAGACCCAAAGGGGACAAAGGGCAGGATGGTTTGCATCCCCTTCTGCAACCCTATTCCTGGCCTACCTCTCCCTCCTGAATTTCATACTATTTAGCATGCTTATTGTGTCTTTTTTTAAGCCTTTAGCAGGACACACACAAACCGTGTCATAGTTTGTTGCTGAAAATAAATGGCAATATAAAAGAAGCAGAAAAGAATGATAATTTAACTGCATATAGGATTTTGCTAAACTCATCTGCAAACTCTCTTTGTGTAATACAACCCCTGTGATCATTGCTTATTTTGCTTTTCTTAAAATATCATCTATGGGCAAATTCCTTTTCAGAGAAATTGGCATTAACGATAAGATTGCAAAAGTGAAGTGCACATAATTACATACCTCATAAGTTGGGTATGTGCAAATATACATATTAGCGTGAGCACAAGGTCACCTCATTGGCTGGGCTGCATGAAAATATCAGATTTGTAAGGATTAGTTAGACATAAGCAAATATATGTGTGCAACTGCATGTGTCCAATGTTGGCAGGGAATACACTGTGACAGAGCTGCAGATATGGAAATAAAGGACAGTAAGGGCAATGATGAAATACTGGTATCTAAGAATTCCCTGTTGTGCTGGCATGCAAGCAGTGGTATTGTTTTTGTTGAGACGGCGCTTTCATTGAAACCCCACTTTAAAGGCGCTTCTAGCTGTTTGAAAAATCTACCTTTGGAGCTGAGGCAGAACAACAGGGGGCCAGGTGTGCAGGGAGCAGCCACTGTGGAGGAATAGGCCTTCAATGCAGAGAACCCTGTACTTCTGAGGGAGAGAGTTTGAGGGCTGAAACCCCATTTTTTTCCTGCTAGTGGGGAAACTCTGTCCACCCAGAAGAACTGAGAAAAAACAGAGTTTCCTCCCTCCTTGATTTTCCTGGGGGATGGTACAATCAAACCAGTACTTTGCACTTTCCTTCCACCTTGTATCTAGGGCTATCCAAAGTGCTTTACAACCCATAGCACATTAAGCCTTAGTAAATTCGGTACTGCAATCCCTATTTTGCAGATGGGAAGATGGAGGCATCAGATGGTTGTGCAGTGCTTTAAATGTACCAAGTTAACTGGGACGTGTCCATTAATGATCACGTCTGGTTTTTCATTAAGTGATTTCATTTCATGAGTGGAAGCTGGAAGAATTGTCTGACCAATGGGTTCTATCATGCCACTGAGGCATAGCATTTATTAAGGAAAGGTTACTCACTCATAACCATTGTTCTTTCTGTGTCACGTTTGTGACCTCCCATTTGTGGGGATATTGCACCTCCTGATGTTGATTCAGTGGAGAATGTGGTAATCCCCAGAAGTCATCAGAAAAAGAACTTTTTTTGCAAGGGGGAATAGGCATAGAGAAGAGGAAACATGACTCTGCTGCCAGGCAGCCTGAGGCACAATGTTATGGCTTCGTCTGTTCAGTCACAGAGTTTTCACCTGTTTCTATAGGTTTCATATTAAATGCTCCCCAACAGAGTTCAACCCTTGACAATTCAACATCTATTTTATCACTCAACTAGTAACATTCCCCATGTTTCACACACAAGCCCTCCTTTTTCTCATGGGCAGTAAAATAAGCCTTTCAGTCCTGCTATCTATGTATTTTGAATCACTTTAGTTGTCACATGGAAAAATTTATATTGAAAATAAAGAACAGATTGCAGGGAGATGATATTTTACAATTCCCTTTACACCTGGATCTCTGTGTTGCTCCTCTAACTTGTTTAGGTTCTTTCTGCCATACGTTTAACTGACTTTTCACTGGTTTCTGTGTCACCAATTATTGATCCGGACACAGCGGTGAAATGAGGACTGATACATGGACGGATTTTAGATGGCAGGTCTCAACTTTATTAAACTTAAACATAGGGCAGGGGCACTATTTGCCCATTTAATTGGTTTCGGTGTGGGGGTTACAGGAATCCTTCCATATAACCCATAACTCAGGAGAGGTTCCCCTCAGCCTACCCATCAGCTTGCTCTGAATTCTACCATCTGCCCGCCACAAGGTGGTCAGAGGGTGCAGAAGTGAGGGTCGCAAGATCTGACCTCAGCCTGCAAGGGCTCCAAGATCTGACCCTCTCCCATGAGCCCAAGGCCCACCAGCAAATCCAAGGCTTTTACCCCTGGGAACCATTCATTTTATCATTTTAACTGCACTGGAAACCAGCTGCAAATTGTGACAAATTAACAACTCAAGCAGGTACCTCAGTTAGGTATTAAGTGCATTCCTACTTAACCTACTGTAGCTTGAAGGTGCTGCAAGGAAGGCGAAAACCTCCCCAGATGTTAGAGACCAGGCCATGGGTAGTCAGGCCTAGAGCAAGAGCCAGGGAAAAGATCTGAACCGAGGGTCAGGGCTGGAGTCAGGAACCAATAGCCACGCCAGGAGTCAGAGCCAGAACCAGGAACTAAGCCAAGCCAAGGGTCAGAGCTAGGATTAGGAACCAGTAGACATGCCAAGGGTCAGAGCCAGAGTCAGGGTGAGGATGCTGGAACCAGGAGCAAGGTGAGGGAACTAGGCAGGAACGGGACTAGAGCAAGACAGGAGCAGCTGACACAGGGAGGATCATAGCTATGGGTGTGAAGGCATTGAGCAACTAGATTGTTGCTGATGGGTTTAACAGCCAGTTACCCTTCCTGACCAATCAGGTGGTGCAGTCAATCAGGTCGCCTTGCAGGTCAGCTTCACTGCTGGAGTTGTCACCCTGCGCTGCTGGCTCCCTCAAGTTCCCCCTACCTGTTGAGGAAGGTGGGTGGCATTTTGCATCACCTGCATGTTAAGCAGTAAGTTCTGCTACTACACCATTTTATGCTGCCCTTGTTCCTGTCCTCCATGAGTCCTGAGCCTAAGCTTGTTCTTGAAAGAGCGCTACAGCCTTCCACAGCACATGTCCAACCATTCTCACACCTGTGAGGGCTGTAACTAAAGCACGTAGGCTGGGAGGTGCTGCTCATTCTATGGATGCAGTGATGCTCCAATATGTATTTTTCATCTCTAGCTATTATAATCCTATGCTAAGTCTAGGCTTAGATTATGTTAATTCTCCATTTTCATTTGGTTTTACTGTGTCTTGATAATCCTTCAAAGTATTTTTAACAAACGATCTAATTAAGACTGATATTTAAATGCCATGATTTAGGGAAAAGGACAGCTTGAGATGCAGCTAAAGAGCAGCATGGAATGACAGGGAACCTGCAAGCAGCAGTTTAGGTTAGAGACAAGGTAATCTTGTTTCCTCTTTTATCTTTTGGGAGGAACAACCCCCAGCCACCAAACTGAATTTTATTTAGCAGTTAAATGAGATGGTGGACAAAAGCCCCTCCCCTAGCTTCTCAGTATAGCGTAAGAACTTGTACTTCAAAAACAAGCATCTCAAAAATGTGGAATATTGTTTTCCAACATCCCTTTCCCTTTTGGTTAATATCTGTGTTTAGTGATCATCTGATCACTAAGAACATGACCAAAATTATCTACAGAGCAAACATGACTTTGCTTTTAATATCTGTGATAACATGGTTATGGGTTGTACTTTTGCATGTGTTTCAGAAAACCAAGAATGGTGTACTGGAATCTTGCCGCTTACAGTATGGAAACTAGCTGTCACTGAGAGCTCCCTGCTGCAGGCTGTTGTCATTAGTGGGAAAACGCTTGACTCTGTATGATACACTTCTGCAGAAAATGGGTTTGTGTAGACCAGTGGCTCTCAACCTTTCCAGACTACTGTACCCCATTCAGGAATCTGATTTGTCTTGTGTACCCCCGTTTCATATTGCACTTAAAAACTACTTGCTTACAAAATAAGACATACAAATTCAAAAGTATCACAGCACACTTTTACTGAAAAATGGCTTGGTTTCTCATTTTTACCATATAATTATAAAATAAATCAATTGGAATATAAATATTGTACTTACATCTAAGTATACAGCAGATAGAGCAGTATAAACAAGTCATTGCCTGCATGAAATTTTAGTTTGTACTGACTTTGCTAGTGCTTTTGATGTAGCCTGTTGTAAAACTATCCAAGTATCTAGATGAGTTGATATACCCCCTGGAAGACTTCTGCGTACCCCTGGTTGAGAACTACTGGTGTACACTGTAGATCACGATGCAAATCTCCGTAAAGACTATCACTAGAATCCCGTGGCAGATCCTGAATTTTCTGTTTTCAACAGCATCTAATACTGTTCTCGCAACCTCTAGAAATTAGCAATAATTTGGTAAATTTACTTCATTTTTAGTCATTAAGCCTTGTTTGTTCCTATCGTTAACCCCAACTGTTGGTACATATTTGCTTGGTGTGAATGCACCTGCACAATCTCACATTCACACTGTGCTCTCTCCAAAAGCTTTAACAATTGTTCTAGAAACTTGACGCTCTACTCCAAGCTTTTTATTCTCTCATACCCTAAGCATCCACCGCCCTTTGCTGCCTCTCTCTCCCTGTGTAACAAGTCTCCCTGCTACCCTGCTGTTCATGTCCTATGGATGTCTTCCCCTCCCATCCCTTGTCACACAGCCAACATGATGCTAATCTTAAGGGGCACAACCTCTGCCCTCACACAAACAGGGTCCTACTGCCCTTAGACTGTTACTGCAGGCAGAGTCATGCTGACAATAATATTGTCTGACAATTTGATTAGTTCAGAGCAAATGATTTCATTGTCCTCTCATCTAATTTCATATAAAGGGACCTCCTGATGTCAGGATATCACTAAATTCAGCATGTATGTTCTGAGGTTGCTTTGTGACAAGTATTTAAACTGTCAGTATTATGCTACTCACAGGTGCTAATGATCATAACTGTCTGGATCACATTTTAAGGGACTGACAATGCATTATAAAAATAAATGTCATACTTATAAGGCAGGTAGAGGAGAGAGCGAGCCAATCTTCATTTTCACAGCTATGACATCAGCAGTGACCTGGACCCCAATTCAGTGTGAGAGGCTATGCCAGTCTTCATGCTTCTATACCTTAATCCTGGCTTCTGTGACACAGATATCATGAATAGACAGGACAAATTCTAAGGCAGATGAAGTGTGATAGGCTGGTGAGACAGAGTACTGACCTATACTAATGTACTAACAAGTGCAAGGCTGAATCCTAGGGTTGCCAAAAGCTTATCTGCGTCACTTTTATTTTTGCATGTTCAGCCTGGAGCAATTTATCACCCACTTATAACCATGTTTTGAGTTTAGGACCTTCAAGTGAACCACAAAATATGAGCTAATTGGCCACAGGCAAAAGCCCAGAACTTGGCACCATTTTTGTTTGTACAGACTTACAGCTGCTAGCTATCACACATACAACCAGTAACCCATGAACAGACAGTACCTACAAAATAACGAGCGGGCATTAGCTGATAGGACTAGGACTAGGTGTCACAGATCTAGTTGGCTACACACCCAGGCCTGGTCTACACTACGACTTTAATTCGGATTTAGCTGCGTTAATCCGAATTAATCCTTAACCCGTCCACACAACGGAGCCAGTTACTTCGAATTAAAGGGCGCTTAAAATCGATTTCTGTACTCCACCCCGACGAGCGGAGTAGCACCAAAATCGATTTTGTAAATTCGAATTAGGGGTAGTGTGGCCGCACACCACCGAATTAATGTGGTTAAAATTAATGGGGTAGTGTGGCCGCACACCACCGAATTAATGTGTTTAAAAACCGAATTAATGTGCTTAGTGTGGCCGCGCACAATCGAATTTATACAATCTGTTTCCCAAATTCGAATTATCTAAATTTGAATTAATCTCGTAGTGTAGACGTACCCCCAATCTCCATGAGGGGACCCACCTCACTGGTCCTCATGTGCTTTAGGCACCCAGAGCCTGAACCAAGTCTAGGTCCATGGTTTGGGATCCCTAGGCACACTCTTGCGGTGCAGACACTCATGTTAGCACCCTCCCCTGAGAGTGGAGACCTCACGGTCCAACGACCCAAAACCTGTCACCAATGCTGACCCCTCAGTCTTCCCTGTAGCTTAAACACACCCTCTCCTGGAACTTCAACTGTATGGGTGTCCTGGGTCCACAGGTTAACTCTTCCACGATATATGATAGGTGTAGACCAGAGGTGGGCAAACTACGGCCCACGGGCCACATCCGGCCCATGGGACCGTCCTGCCCGGCCCTTGAGCTCCCAGACGGAGAGACTAGCCCCCGGCCCCTCCCCTGCTGCCACTCCACCCCCCGCAACCTCAGCTCGCCTTGCCGCCAGCAGTCTGGGCGGCAGGGCTGCGAGCTCCTGCTGGACAGCGTGGCTGCAAGAGCCGCCGGCCTGCCCCGGTGCTCTAGACTGCACAGCGGCGTGGCTGGCTCTGGCCGGGTGACGCAGCTGCCAGTCTTGGTGCTCTGAGTGGCATGGCAAGGGGGCAGGGAGCAGGGGATAAGGGGCAGAGGATCTCGGGGGGCAGTCAGGGGACAGGGAACAGGGGGTGGTTGGATGGGACAGAGGTTCTGGGGGGAGGTGGTCAGGGGATGGGGAGGTTGGATAGGCGTGGGAGTCCCGGGGGGCCTGTCAGGGGGTGGGGTTGTGGGTAGGGGTCGGGGCAGTCAGGGGACAGGGAGTAGGGGCAGTTGGATAGGGGGCGGGGTCCTGGGGGGGACAGTTAGGGGCGGGGGGTCCGGGGAGGGGGTGGTCAGGGACAGGGAGCAGGGGAAGTTGGATGGGTCGGAGGTTCTGAGGGGGGCAGTCAGGGGGCTGGAAGTGGGAGGGGGCGGATGGGGGCTGGGGCCAGGCTGTTTGGGGAGGCACAGCCTTCCCTACCTGGTCCTCCATACCGTTTTGGAACCCCGATGTGGCCCTCAGGCCAAAAAGTTTGCCCATCCCTGGTGTAGACAGACTTTCCATAGGATTCTAACAACATTGCTCTTTACTTAATCACACAAGAAATACATAGACATATACAAAAATAATAAACCCTACATGTGTTTCCCCGTGTCAGTTTTCTCACCGCTCCCAAGCATTCTTTGGGCTGCGGTCCTCTGTAGCCATCCAGTGTTCTTCTTTTGCAACACATGGCTTGTCATCTCAATTATGGAACCTCTCTTTCTCCCTCTAGGTCAGCTTGCTTTCTCTGACCTTAGTTGGTCCTGCAGCTAAACTGAACCTCCACTGCTATGAAAGACTGCCAGTATTTTCCCCTTTCACCTGCCCAAAGCTTCCTGTGCAGCAGTGTGAGTCCCCTTTGACCTACTGCTAGTGAGTTTTCTACTCTCTGAACCTCAGCACCATCCAGACAAGATGAAGGAAGTGGTTTCCTTTAGCTCCAGCCAAACCCCTTAACATATCTCTTCACCAGTCAAAGTACAGTCATTAAGGTTAACTCCTCTCCATTGCATCTAGTCTGGGAGAGACATGCTTACAGCCTTGTCAGCAATAGTGAATAGACACAGAGGCGTTCTGTAATACAGCAGTTTTCAAAAGAACAACTTCACAATATCAACCAGAATTCATAAATTGCACAGACAGATTCCCCAAGTCTTCACACCATGTCACCAGCTTACCAAGAAAAATGCTCTGCCATTTATCTGTTGGAACAGCTCTCATTCGCACAAGGAAATTTAACCCAGTGGTTCTCAAATTGGTCTGCAGACCACTAGTGGTTTGTGAAGTACTTCCAAGTGATCCACAGAGCTGCGCATGTCAGTTTTAAAAACAGTGACATTCCTGCTAGTGGTAGGTAACCCATTCAAGGACTCCTTTGGGTTTGCTAGAGGTGGTTTTTTTTTTATTTTTTTTTTTGTCTAAGCACCCTGTGGATCCTACATAAGGTGCGGTTCACACTGGTCATAATTGCTATTTGAGAAATAAAGCAAGGTGTTCCTGTAATTAATCATCGTGGCAAGAACAAGAGCCAAGTTAGAAAAAAGACTGCTAGTGTTATTGTCTATAGAGTACCAATCCTGAAAAAGACTACGGGCAACCTGACAGTTTTATTCTTTTTAAATTTCTCTTTCTCTCTCAGACACAAACATGCAATTCTGTACTTAATCATTTTAATAGGCACGACCCCAGGAAGAAATCTATACCCAAGATATAGACAAATGCTAATCACTGTTTTGCTGAAGTAAAATTTACATTAAGTTGAGGGTCCAATCCTGCATTTCTTGTGAAACCAACTCTATCACTGATTTCAAACTGAGTTTTGGTTGCACAAGGTTGAAGCTCAGTGTCTGATTTTTATATAATTTTTGTGTTCATGTTCATAGTTAAAGGAACTATAGAATACTTTTGATCAAAACTTACACTTGGATGAGTATGTGTGCCTCCTACTGATTTCAAGGGGAACCCAGGCACCTGCTATTAAGGGCAGAATTCTGTCTTCTTTTTTTTTTTTTTACCTCCACAGCTTTTATATTAGATTTTTTTAACTCTCACTATGTTTCTATTGCACTAATGAAAAAATATATGGTAGCCCTATGGTAGCCCATTGTTGTAAACCAAAGTTTGTATACTTCTGTTTCAAAGGTAGAGAGATCATGTCCTGGGGGAGTTCTCATTTTGTTTTACTCTCCCAACATCAAATGAATTACTACATTTTCCACACTTAGGCTCATATTGTATCCTCCACTTCCATGAGCATGGGGCACAGAGGGCCAGATCCTCAACATGTATATCACCATTTCTGCCAATATTCCACTGAAATTCAGGGTTCCTCTTCTTCCTTCTATATCCAGTTAGAGCCACTTTTTGGCTTCTCTCTTCTTCTGCTCCCTTCTCCTCCAACAGGCCCTCCTGACATCTATGTAGCTCAGCTTCCTCTCTCTTATTTATCTCCTGTTGGAGCCCAGCAACTCCACAGCAGTCTGGGCCTTTTTCATTCTGGACACTTGGGTGTGGCAGATTAATCTGTCAGGTTTCTTTTGGACCTTCTCCCCTTTTGCTTTCTCTGTATACTCTCACACATTAAAATTCCTGGCCCTCTACTCTGAGGTTTCAGCACTTCTACTAAAACAGGCAGTTCTCAGATCCCTTAAAGGGAATACATTTTATTGCCACACTGTATTGGTGTGTAAACTCATAGGTGGATTCCATCAGTTATGAACCATTGGCTATTTAGTTGCTATCTCTGGAAGGGCAAATATCAGATGGAAACTCTCATCCCCTCAGGTCTGTCCTGTATGGTTTCTCCCAGGGTGATTTTCTTTTTTCAGTTGACTTCAAGGATGCTACTTGTATGCCCTAAGTCACCACGGTCATCAGTTGTTCCTTTGCCATGTCCTTTCAGTTAACTGGTCTCCCCTTTGGACTCTTCCATCTCTGGGGACTTTACAAAGATCACAGTGGTCCTGGTATCCAAATATTTTTGAGAGAGATCCTGCTCAGACCTTCCGTCCTACAGCATTGCCTCCAATCTCCAAAGGAAACCTATCTCTCTCTCAGCTCCTTTAGTTTTCTTTCTCCTGATGGTTCCAGTGTCTCCAGGTTTCAGCAAACCTCCTTTTTCTTTCGTTACCAAAGATACCAGTCTTTCAGACTGGGTTCCCCATATAGGCTCCAGCCAAACAGAGTCTGAATATCAAACTTCTAGACCACTATGCCACCTTCTTAGTCCTCAAAACCTGGAAACCCTTCATTCTTCACAGATATAACTTGTTTCAATGCAAGAAAAGAACTGCTGCTACCTACAGGAATAGATGCAGAAAACCAAGAGCAAAATACTCCTGGTGGAGGACCTTGGGCTGGGATTTTGGGCAGTGTCTTAATTTTTTTCTGTGGAAGACATCTATTTCTAGAGAAAGAGCAATATTATCAGAGACTGGCTCAGCTGTAGTTAGCTCACTTCTAGATAATGGAGTTTACAGTCCCAGAATTTTTCATAGAGCAGGTGCAGAATGGGGACACCAGCAGTAGACTGGCTAAACTTCTCTGATTCTGCTCCCAGATGGTCAAGCCAGAAGCCCAGAGCACACATATGCTTGTGTATCATTGGGAGCCAGCAGCTGTATCATTGGGAGCCAGCAGCTCGGATATTCCTTCCACCTCTTAGTATATATCCAAAATACGAAAGAAGATCTTTTATTGGAAGGCACAGTTCTCTTCTCTCAGTCTGAACACCTCAGTTGAGAGACAACAGTTGAGTGAAACTAGTTCTTGGAAAAGAGATTGTCCCACGATAATAATATAATATATGGAGATATACCTATCTCATAGAACTGGAAGGGACCCTGAAAGGTCATTGAGTCCAGCCCCCTGCCTTCACTAGCAGGACCAAGTACTGATTTTGCCCAGATCCCTAAGTGGCTCCCTCAAGGATTGAACTCACAACCCTGGGTTTAGCAGGCCAATGCTCAAACCACTGAGCTATCCCTCCCCTCCATGGAGTTCCTGATGAGCAGAAGGTAGCCATCTACTGACAAGTCTTTCTCTTGTATTTGGAAGGTGTTTTTCAAATAAAGCATGTATAGAAATACAAACCCTGTTCCTTGTAAAATCGCCTCAACTTTATCCTTCCGAAGTTTCACAGAGGGCAAAGACAGACTCTATGCTTGGGCACTGTCAGCTATCAGAGGACCCATTGCAGGTAGAAACACTTAAAAGACTTCCTCAACTTTTTCTACTGCAAAAACCTGTTTACAGACAAGTAGTCCATCCTGGGGAATTTTCTTTGGTACTGTATGTCCTCATGTGACGTCTCTTCTTTCTCTGGGGAAATGCTCCTACAAGGTCATCATCTTAGCTGTAATGACCTTTGCTAGACAGCAGGGGGAACTGAGCTTTCTCTTCATTGCCATATCTCTAAGCTTTTTTCCAGATAAGGCAGCATTCCATTTATCCCTAACATTAATATCAAAGGCAAACTCTGGATTTTGTGACAAGGAACCCATTGTTACTCTTCCCCCTGCGTCACGAGAGAGAAGACTCTATTCTTTACATATTAAGCATGCTCTGATGTTCTGTTTATTATGTTTAAATGGGTTTGAGTAAGTTGTGGGTTTCTCTTGCCATAAGGGCAAAGCAGCAATAAACCAGTGGTTGCCAGATCAGATGGATCAAAATTTGTATTGTTTTGGTTTACAATCATGGTAGATCATATCTAGAGCTTGTCAAAAGCCCATTGGGATATATTCACCACCTGGGAAGCATAGCTAAGGCTTCCATTTCATTGGTATAAAAGGCAGCTGGCAACATATTCATCCCCACACACATTCATAAAGTATTACCACTCGAGTGCAAAGTCCTATGAGCAGCACACTTAGGTAAAAAGAACAGGAGTACTTGTGGTACCTTAGAGATGCTCAAATAAATTTGTTAGTCTCTAAGGTGCCACAAATACTCCTGTTCTTTTTGCGGATACAGACTAACATGGCTGCTACTCTGACACTTAGGTAAGTCTCTCCCTCCTTTGATACTGCTCACTGCATCTGCCATTTACCTGAAATGTTCTTTCCTAGGACAGAAGAAGAGAGAGAGATATGCAAATAGGGAAATTTACTCACCAGAAATTCTTGAAATCTCTTCTTCTAACCTGCATCATAATCTACTCCCCTCTCTGGGGCAATATGCTTTCATCACTTTTACTGTAGTCCAGGATGTCTCGTACTGCTTTCTCTCTTTAGCTCTGGAATTCGCTGTTTGGAAAGACTGAGGCAAGCCAGATGCTTATATAGAAAATTTGGTTGATAGATCTTTTGTCACTTTTCCTCTGGTAGGTGGAGCCTAAAAAGAATCTGTCCTGAATATTTTTTCCTAGGATGGGCAGCAGGAGAGGTGACTACAACAAAAGGAATTACCTAGGGGTAATTTTCCCTAGTTATCTCCCTAATTACCACTATTTCAATAAAAACACAGCCAAAAGGAAAAGGTAAAATACTAAAACTTTCTTTATGTTTGAACACTAATTTCTGCAAGCATCCAAATAAAACGAAATCATAAAAAGATCTCTTGTTCAAACACCACAATTCAAAGATCCACAGCTCTTTCCAGGAATTACACTTAAATCAAAACAGAAATGGCTATCTTGCGTGTACCTAAATTCCCCCTTACATGTATCCTGAATGCATATTGCTTGAGAAAAGAACAGACCCATTTACAGAAAAAGGAGCACAATTCTATACCTCAGTTCTGACCCTTATGTGCCAGAATTGTGACTGTGCACATATACTGGAAACTAGAATATCCACAGGTAATCAAATGACATACCTGGTTGAGAGGACTGGTAAAGGGACTTATGGCCCACCCGCAGAATCATTTTTCCAAATTAGCCTGGCCAAGGATCATAGATTCTCTTTATTTCCTGTCGCCCATGAAATCCACAGCTTTATCTACTTTCTCCATAACAACTCATAGGCAGGCACCTATCTAATCTGTTTCTATTCACACCCAGTCCAGACCAGGTCTGAAGTGTCCATTGCAATGGATCTTGTCTACTGTAGACTGTAGACTGCCTAGATTTCAACAGTCAATGAGAGCTGCTGGGTGTTCAGCACTTTTGAAAATCAGATATTTTATTTTGGAGCCCAAATCTGAATTTAGGAGTGGCCCAAGTGAGTATGGAATGTCTCTCTTTTTGGGTGAATGTGGGGATGTAATTTTGTCTTTTGCAACATGCCCTCAGTTTTGATCAAATAATGTATCTAGGGAAAGAAAACAGTGAAGGAACTTGAATAGAACTTGATTTCAGTGGGAAAGGATCAGGTCCATAATTAATATTTTTCAATGGATATTACAGAAATGATGAACTGCAACATTCTGAAAATAACCTGGTTGTAGTTCATTTATGATGTTTTTTCACTTTAAAAGTTCTTAAATATGAGGTAAATCAGATCAATATTTTGTGAACAGAACAAACAATGAAATTTTAAAACCACATTTATTTTTAATACAAAATCTGTTGCACTATTACAGAAGTGAGCCTGTATGTGTACCCTTACATGCACAGATAAATTCAGCATCTACAATTAAAGAAGAATAAAATTTCACTTCATTGTTATCAATACCGTTGGGAAATCTTATTAAGAAACTCGCTTTGTGCTTTGTAATCAGTGTTATATAGTTCATTTTTTGTTTTTGTTTCCTTAAGGAAAATGGATTATGGAAAGCTTAACGGTGCAAAAGAAGCTTGTACGGCTGACTTCAATTTGTGATTACTTCAAATTGCGCTTTACCTACAATACATACATCAAAGCTGCAAGGTGTACTATGGTCTAATGGAATCCACGGACACAAGCTCTTAAGATAATATCTAGAAATCTGCAGTAAATAAGTAGAACAGTTCACTATTTCATTTTCACAGCAAAAAATATATATTTAAGTAGATGCTTTAAAATACCAAGCACTCCATTGGCTATAGTACTTCTTACACAGTACAACATAGGCTTTTTTTGTTTTGTTTATTTGTTTGTAACACCTAGAAGCATATAGCATCTACACTTTAAGTGTATTTACAAATTCAACAAATATCTACATATAAAAAGCATACTTAAAATTAAACTTGATGCAAGTTATGAAAAACCAATTTATTGGCAAATGAAACTGAGCATTCCTTCAACCATAGGTTGTTATAAAATTTCATATTTGGAGGTAAACCGTTTGATTGATATAGTATGTGAGAGAATATTTTTGTAACTGATAACAGTAATCCTTTACCACTAAACCTTGTTAGCATTTGTCAGATTCCTTTAATTTTGTGGTTCTGAGCAGTAATCTACACACTGCTTTCATGCTGTAGATAATTTCAAAAGCTGCCACATGGGTCAAGCAATGACTCAGAGGAAAATGTGCTGTTGCTGGCATGGTATTTTTTAACATATTTTGCAAGAGAGTTTTAGGTTTTTGCAGCATTAGTAAAATATCTGAATTCAGCCATTTTTGTGTAAACTGTGTAAGGCCATGAAATCATGTTGTGCTCTAACTGTCTAAAAGCTGTTATTTTATCTTCAAGGAAAAAAAAATATTGTGCTTTGTGTAATTTAAAAAATGTTAAACCTTGCATTTTGCAGCTCAACCATTTCATAACATCTCTGCTTTTTACCAGTTACTTTGTTTGGCAATGATAGTAGTTCACTAATCACAGTTTACTGCACCAACTTAGTAGTACAGTGCATTATGGAATGCATATTCTATAAAGGCACTGAATGTATTTTGCCCTGTGTCTTCTGGAATATTTTGTCTCATTTTAAAATTTCACTTCAGTGACTGTACAAATTCCAAAATGCATTGCAACGGATATTGTTTTATGTCTTAAAATCAATCCAACATATACACGATGTAAAAATAGAACACTGTAGTGCTGTAATACTTGATAGATTAGGAAGGCTATAAAGTAATAGGAACAAAGAGCAGATAACAGGGTCTCAGTAAGCATCAGCAAATGCAAGTGTCATAATTAAATCATTTAGCAATTATATACCATACATACTGTTCCTAATTGTCTTGCAAAGACATATGAGAGCTAGACATTAAGTCACCAATTTCACAACAATGTCCACAAAGACATTGAAGTTCTATATAACACTACTATAACACTCTGACAATGAAAACGGAATTCATATCCAGGGATTCAGCTGAGGACTGCATAACAAAGTATCAAACCAGATTTTAATAGCATACACAGGTTTATCTGTGAAAAGTGTAGCATTTTTCATGCATTATACTGTATTTTCGACAGGAAATAACATTATCAGATGATGTTATATTATTTTTGTCAGTTTATTTTTAAAAAAAAGCAAAAATACTCAAATTCAGACCAAAATTTTTGACTTTTGCACTTTGATTCATACTAACATATCACTTACTGTGTTTTTATAGTGTGTAACTGTATTGACCTATATGTTCTCATAGTATAAACATCTTGTTGCTAGGAGCTTTGTCACCTGTATGTTCTTAGTATGAGAAGGAGGATGCACAAGTGCTTTAAACACAATGGAAAATATTGTAGGAAGGGAATTGAGTTTCTCGATTAAACAAAGGAATTCATGGCATTGACAGGAGAAGGAGCCTCAGAACTTTCATTTCCTTCTGCAGGTTCTTTCTCTTTTTTACCACTGTATTGTCCAATAAAGGAGCCATCCTCATTGAACTGACCATTTACACCTTCGCCATAGTCAACTAAACTATCATCACTGTCCTCCTTTTTCACAGTCCTGTCTGAAGGTGTTCGGCTTCCTTTCTTTAGAGGTTTATGATCCTCTGCGTCACTGGAAAAATACAGGAAATTCAAATAATTAATAGACATATCATAAATTACAAAAGCAAAACCAAAACAAACCATGCATGCAGACTTTTAAAAAGCATGTGCCCAGTCCTACAATCCTACAATCACATTGTAGAAACAAACTGATATGATAAATACATGGTGTAGAAATGGTTTAAACATATAATGTCTTCAGTAGAGGGAGTGCATTTTTTCCATCGTGCATGGTTTTTCAGTGATAAGATATTCTGCTCTTGATTTGGAAGCAAAAGAACTGCAAGCATTAAAAAGGGGGTTGTTAACATTATAAGAGCAAGTTCTTTGTTCTTCAAAGAAAAAGCTTATGCTGTGCCATGAAGTTAGTCTGTTAAACTTCGTAATTCACTGATTTCTTGAATATGAATGAAGAATGAATTCGGTTAAATGAAATATATTGATTTTTATCTAGTAAAAAAGAAAAAAAAAGTGCTGCATTTCAATAATTTGTTACATTATGCAGGCTAGGCTTGCAATTTTCAACCTTACCTTTCAAGAGACCTATATATTCCATTAAAAGGGTGCAGAAGAAACAAATGAAAATAGCCTAAGAAGAAAAGCAGAGTCCATATCCTGATAATGATCAGTATTCATTTAATAGGAATTTGAGCTTATAATTGCTAAAACATTCAATATGTTCAGATACAGAAACTATTTAGTTGAATACTGATAACACAGGGCAGTTTAAAGCGTGCTAAAGATCTTAGAAATATTTTAGACTTTTTTTTTTTTGCAGTTATGGAAGAAATGCTTTACCCTGTTTCTTTTATCTTTGCTACCACCATCCTGTGGGTGTATGCACATAGAAAAAGTCTGTTTTCATTGCTTAGAAGGTTAGCTCTCTATTATACTCCTCACTCAAATACAATCTACATATGATAGGGTCCAAATCTAGTGCAACAGACTTTGCTGGGCTGTGTTTAGATTTGGCTTCCCCCCCGCCCCATTAAACAGGCTGTGGATGACCTTGAAGCTGAAGACTTCAGCAGTAGTTCAAGCGGTGACTTCCCACTTAGTAACCATTGGGTTAAGCTGCACATTCAAATGCAAAAATCTAACTTGAACATATAATAAAATACTCAAGCCCATATGCATATAGGGCATAGAAGGGGTCAACAAATGTGTTTTATTTATTTATTCACAGATTCACAAATTACGGGGGTGAAAAATAAACTGATATTAGGAAAAGCAAAACTTACATTGTGCCATACTAACCCAGAATGGCTTGTTAACTTTGGACATATATTCAGCAATGAGTGTTTTGAATTAGCTGCACAATTCCTGTTAGTAAATTACTTAATTGTTCACAATATCTGTTTTCCATTCTTATTTGAAGGGATATCATCATATAATAACCAAGAATGTACTGTTGTACAGCATGCACAAGAGCACACAGATATTGATTCTGTTGATTAATATTCTGCTGAAATGCACTTTACCATCATTACAAACCATTAAGCCAACTTTTGCAAAAAAGCCTCCGGCCGCCACCCCCCCCCTGCGGGGGGGGGAGGGCGGCCGGAGCGCCGGGGGGAGGGCGCCGGGGGGAGGGCGCCGGGGGGAGGGCGCCGGGGGGAGGGCGGAAGCCCGGCCGTGGCCCTGCTCTCCCCGGCGGCCGGAGCGCCGAGCCGCCCCCCTCCAGGTGCCGCCCCAAGCACAAGCTTGGTGGGCTGGTGCCTGGAGCCGGCCCTGTATCACACAACTTTTTACATTATCACCTCCTCTATTTAGGCTTCAGAACATCCCAAATGGCTGCACCTTAAGAAAATCTGTTATCTATATGCAGACCTATATTTACAAATAAATACATGACTGTATTTGTTTTTATATCTACACATAGACAGAGAGGAGGTGTGCAATTGTATCATATATGTGCATTTAAGGATTTAATGTTAGAATAAAAAAGTCAAGTGACAAAGGAGTTTCATTTGTGGCTACCTAGACATACACAGCATGAGGATCCAAATAATATCATCCATTTTCTCTGCCTGCTTTGGTGTCATGAGCATACAAGGTATTAACAATGACAAGAATTCTACTCTACAATTTGAACAGCAGGACTGCTCACAAAAACAGAGTTGGCAGTGGGTGTGGTGGGCTCATGGTACATCATGCATGCAAGCGCCTGTAATTACATACACAGCCAGCATCCTGAGTTGTTTCTTGTTGAATCTCTCATTTTGGCAGGGCATTATATTTGTCAGGATGAGGAGGGAACGGTATATTTACACATCTTATACTTGAATAGCCTTTTAGCTAGCTAACAATAATGTGATTTAGCCATTTTCACCAAACACTACAAATGTATGTTCTGAATCAACTTAAGATGCAACACATCACTTCTGAGTAGCACTATATCATGCTGCAATAATACTGTATTAATCTTTTCCATTTAAGTCAAATATCTGAATGCAAGCGACAGATCCACAGTCAGACAGGCTACAGCCTAATTAAGCCTTATGTGGCTAGAGCTTCTAGTCAGCCTCATTTCTCCTGGTAATATTACTATATCTGCTGAAACAAACATATATATATTTTAAATCTGTTGAGTATCCACACGGGAGACTCTCTCTTCACCCTCCTTGTTCCATTCTCTCATGACATATAGCTCACATTTGTGAATTTGGTCAAAAAGGTTTGCATTAGAACTGCTGTCTAGGAGACAGATACATTCACCACTTCAATTTTAAGGAACCTGTTTTTTTTCTGAAATACTGTTGTGGAGTTTGCAATGGTCTGTATGTAACTGCAGTTAGCAATGAATACTGCATGTGTGATCTTCCAGTTTAATTCTTGTTTAATTCTAAAGCATTAAATCCTTAACCATCACTTGCTGCATAACATGTGGTGTGAAAACAGGAAAAAAAAGAGTTTCTTGCGCCACATTGTCTACATTATCCACTGGATCGATGGGCAGCGATCGATCCAGTGGGCGTCGATTTATTGTGTCTAGACTAGATGTGATAAATCGACCGCCGAGCGCTCTCCTGTCAACTCCGGTACTCCACCAGGGTGAGAGGAGCAGGCGGAGTTGACGGGAGAGCGTCAGCCGTCGATTTACCGCAGTGAAGACACAACGATAAGTAGATCTAAGTGCGTCGACTTCAGCTACGTTATTCATGTAGCTGAAGTTGCGTAACTTAGATTGATTCCTCCCCCCGCCTCCCAGGGTAGACCAGGCCTAAGACCTGACAAGTTGTTTGTCACGTATAGTGACTGCTCCATAAATATTAGGCAGCTCAATTCATTTCTAGATTGACATTTTACAAGTGCAAAATGAGATCCTGCATAATTTTGTGGTATATCTAGTATGAAAATCCTGTTCAAGAACGAAGGGAGTATCAGATATTATGCCTCATGCTTCATGAATGTATCTGTTTCCAAATGTTCAGATAATCTTGGCTGAAATGTAATAAAACACATAATATAATTTAAACTTTTGACATACATGCTGCAATGCAAAAAACAGGGTTACAGTTACAAAATACAAAGATATAAATGAAAATACATAGTATAGTACCAGCAGAAGAGCCAGCAGTCATTTTATACTAATGTAAAATCAAGCTACTCAGTCAGAAAATATTACATGCTTTTGTGAGGTTCTCAGTGAAGCATGCAAACTTGCTTATTGTAATGTCTTTAAATAGCTAATGAGTCACCACAATAAAATATATTCTGTTCGTATGTACATGTGCATTTAATACAGTGAGAACAGTGAGGTACAGTATGCTGATTTCACTGGGAATTCACCGGAATAAAGATTTGGGTGAGTAAGAATTGCTGCCAAGATTTACAAATAGGTAGGCTCGCAAATGTGTATTTAGACATCTAAATAAGTGGTTTGATTTTCAAAGGTGCTGAGAAGCCAGTAGTTCCCACTGAATCTAGGCCCTCAGCTCCTTTAGAAATCAGGTCACTTCTTGTACACAGGCTCCTAAATTTTCCAAAATGATTGGTGATTTGGGGGTCTCTCAAATTTTGGGCATTTAGCTTGAGACATATTAAAGGGGACTGATTTTCAGCATGTATCCTAACTTTCAGCACCCATTTGTGAAAATCTTGGTCAACATTTACATGATCATGTCAACTGCAATATTTTCAGGATAAAACAATCCATATAACACAACAAACCTTTAAAAATGTAACCAAATTGTTACTGCATATATAACTATTTTGTTTTGTTAATGCTGATAAGCACTGCACAAAAGAGTCGTTAGTTGTTCCAGAAATTCTGTCCAATTTAAAAATGACAAAATGATAATTTCCTTCTCAAGAGTTCAGAATGTAAATCATTTAAAAGTTCTGTACAATACAGCGTATGATCAATTTAATTCTTATGCTCAAACAACAAACTTGTCACCTAGTAAGAATCTTGCTGACCTACAGATCCAAATATTTTGTGAGCTGTACTTCAGTTAGCTTAATACTTTGCCAAAGTCTTTGAATCTTTTTTTTTTTTGTTTAAATTTACTCACTGTGGGATGACAACTGGCAATGAGCAACAATGATGGTATTTATGGCACTGAATTTTACACAGCCTGGTACAATAAGCAGCAAAGAAAGCTCATGGAGAAACTATTTATTGCTTCCTATTCCACTGTAACACCTTTTACTTAAAATTCCATGATAACAAAATATTTGGACTTAACTGAAGAAGTTCTCTGTGCAGAATAACACGTGAGCACAGGTAGCTCAGTTCATTACTTTAGGGCATACAAGTAAATAAGCAATACTTTATAAAATTGTATCAGAAACATTTGTAACAGCACTGACTTCATACAATTATTGTACTTCCTACAAAACAAAACAGGATCTTTTGACGTATAAGTTCCTTTATGTAACTTATATTTATTTAATTTTATTGGGGAGGGGGTTACAAAATTTATTTATAATCTAAATAATGAAAAAATACTTACACAGTTGGTTGCATTGGGTCTGTGATTTTTCTATATGCTAGTAAGGATGCAGATTCTATTGTCTGTATAATTAAAACAAACAAACAAAACAAAACTGCAGATTTACACAGGAGTGTACCTGCACGGAGGTGGACGCTGGCGTGAATGCACAGTTACAGCATATGCAAAAATCAAATCTGGACATGGGGATTCCCTCCCTTTTTGCACCACAGAAGTACAGTAAGAAGTTCTGCCAAAGTACTGGCAGTGGAAAAAGCAGTTGGGGTACCCAGGGAGCCTTCCACTCCTCATTTGGGAGGAGGGAAAGTAAGAATAATGTGATTTTTATCAACCTGGATTATGGTCAAGACTTGTGCTTAGATGAGTAACTACTAAATTTTTGGAGGAAGGGAGAGAAAGGGTGACGGGGAGTGAAAAAGGGAAGGAAAGAAGGGAAAATGAGAGATGGCGGGGTAGACGTAGAGGACATGAGAACACTCATGTTTCATACACTGCTTTTATAACCCTGGGGGTGCAAAACAGAGAAGGGACCCTGGTGCTCTGGGGAAAATGAATGAGTTTTCAATGTGTTGCCAAGAAGCATATTGCACAAAACAGCTGCATTGTCTCATTATGAATTCTGAAGCCCAAAGAGCTGTAGAATATCAGCTTTAGAATGTTTAATAACTCTCTGCAAAAACAGATTTCTAAAGCCAGAAATTCTGATGTAGTATCTGTGAGGTTTGCTCTTCTTGTTTATGGAGCTTCATAAAACTATTCCAAAATACAATCATGACAGATCATAAAATCCTCTCTTTCTTTCTTTACTAATGATTTTATTCACTGACTTATACTTACCTATTGTAATTTTTAACATGAAAATAAATTACAAATTTACTGAAAAAATTTGTAGTGAAAAATTTAAAACCAGTATTTTGAAATGTTTTGCACATACACTACATATAATTAACATTGAGACAATAACTACCAGGAACAAAATAATAGGTGTGAACATGTATGGATTTTGCACTGAGATGAGGTTGCTATCAAAGTAAGTCCAATGACATGCGTGCTATTTGTTGTGCTAGAACCAAACCTTAAGTTCCTAGCTGTTTAATAAAGACTGATACTAATGGATGGCTAGACATTTTTCCCTATTATCTTATATTAGGAACCTTTGCTCTTTAAAATTAAAAGGCATATTTTGGAGACATGAATTAAATATCTTGAATAAAATGGCAACAATCATATAAAAAAATTAATTTATTTTTCTTCCTGGTTTCATGAAACAAATAGCAAACTTGCAGCTGATGGTTGAGATGAGTGAAAAAGAGGGGAGGTGACAACGAAGAGCTTCACTGTAGTGAATTTAAGAATATTGGAAGAAAACACATTAGAAAGGTGAAGTACACAGGACAGCTTCACAAGTTCATCACATTTTTTTAAAGGAATGTATTACCTGCAAATCTTTTCTGTGTCTAAATATTAGTCATTCCTCCCTAGAATTAGGTATATGCAGCAACCAGTCAGAATGCAGAAGAGGTTTTTGTGCTCTCTGTACAGCTCAGCAGCCAATCAATTCCCAGTAGATTCTTCCATAGTCATAGACATGCAAAATAACTCAAAATATGGTTAGCAACATCCAGTTGGTAACACGCAACTTCTTTCACTTCTAGCATAACTTTTACATGCAGAGTGATGCTAAACAGACTAGAAGGGGGAGACATTCCGGGCTGATGGATATGAGGATGCAGAAAATGAAGTTTGTAGGGAATAAATTCCTTTTTCTGTGCCCTCAGATCAACAGCCTGAAATGATTGGGTATAAGAGGCCATATAAGTACCTTAGATAGGTATGGCCTCACTGTAAACCTGACCTGCAGACACTCCCCCTCCCCTTCTGCTCATGATGCCAAGTCAAGTGGGTCTGAAGATGAAAGGGATAAGGAACTCCTTCTCTGTACACTAGACGTGTATAAATCAATCCAGAAGCCTATGCAGATTTTAGAGATTTTACTACCTTTCCTTAATCTCACTAAATAAAACAAATGGTTTTGTCTAGATAGGTTTTCTTAGCATCTCAGCAATATCAGAGCTTTTTTTCAACTGTGGCAGAAGCAGGAAAAAAATAGAAAGTTTAAGCTCTTGTTCTAAGTCAAGATCAGATGAAACATTTGACAAGTGTCAAGGAACCATTCTTAGAAAGACTTCTTCTTTGTGAAAGTAAAATATTAGGGAAATTTACAAGAAATAGCAGACAATTCACTGACCCTCCCACCTGATACTATGACTACTAGGGGAAAAAAGACTTCTAACAGAGAAGTCAAAAGCAGTGATTCAAAAGAAAAGTGTCCTGTATGGTCTTTTTGAGCACCTTTTACAGAATTGGGATTGGTGGAAATATATGGTACAGCAATCTCTGGGTCCAGAGAACAGAAAGAATCAAACAGTTGTACTGACTGAAGAAGCTTGGAAGTTTTCTATTGTCTTGAGTGATGAATGTGCACTTATGACCTTTCCCCACCTGTGAATCAGCAGGTTTGCAGATGTGGATAAAATTCCCACTTCCCTGGAGTAATGAATATTCTGCCTAGGATAGAAATTTGGCTTCGCCTGCAAGATTGACACCTCTTTGGTACTTTTGCACTGAGGGGAACAGGAGATCCTTGTATAGTCTCTGACTTCAGGTCTCTTTACACAGTCACTAATTTCTCATACTTCCTGCTTAGTTCTTGTGTCACTACTAAGACATTTTCTGTTCACAGCATACTGACCTAGACTAATCTTCTTCCAAGACTCAGAAGAGGCACAGGGATTTCCTGACTGCTCTTAACTACAGTATGTTGATATAAAATAGCTTTCTGGAGGGACTCAATTTCATTTCTACTTTGTGATGGTCCAGGTATGCTCCCCATAAGAGCAAGTGTGTGTGTGCTGCTGGGTTTCCTGAAGTGGCATTCCCTTCATTGGATTCATCTGGCAGGAAATACATTCACGAACTGAAGAGGCTAAACCAGCTCATGTGTGCCCTCACACAGAGAAATCACAATTGAAGAGGTCTAAACTGAAAACAGTCCAAGACATCACATCTGTACAGGACACTAAGAAGACTAGAATATGAATGGGACAATGAATCTTCTTAAATCTGACATCTGTGACCTTTCTGGAAAGTATTAATTTGTGGTAGAATCCTTTGCACATTGCTTTGAGACAGTTAATTCTTTCTATATGGGATTGTGCCTTCTTACAGCCACTTCTGCCATGACCTTTGAGAACACTGTAGGGCCAGAAATCAAAGTGAATGGAAGGGCTGATACTGAAGATGGTGCTGATTGATAAAATAAAAACTGAGATACTGGTGATCTATAGTGATGTGCCTAGTATATAAGCATCTTGTGGATCTACTGATATCTCCTGGCTATACTGCTGTGAGGAGAGTTCTGGATTACTCAGTTTTTAATTTATTACAAATAGATTGGGTCACCTGAAGTCCAGAACTGGTCTCTATTTGAAGACTATGAAATTCAGAGAGTAGATACCTAGATTTTTTTGTTCAGTAGGGCTTGAAATCACAGCCTTGGCTGATAACAAACGAGAGAGAGTTGATAAAACACACTGCTTTTTCCTGTGGAACAGAGATGGAATTCAGTAGGAAGGGAGGGCATTTCTACAAATTCTGTGCTGTATCCATTTAGGGCTATCAAAAGGATCCACATGTCCAGTATCATAGTCCAGTCACTGAATATGTCAACTTCTTCCATCTATTTTGGCTCTTGGGAGATTGGGAAACAGCCCTATAAAGTCAGAAGGCTCCTCTTGATGGATCTATTGTCTCCTTGAAAACCAGACTTGCTTATGTAGTTGGCACGAAAGGATTGAGAGACCCCATACTTTCCCTTCACCCCTTTAAATTTAGGTGGAGAACGACAGGGAGTCTGACATTTTCGAGGATAAGGAAGTGAAGAGACTGGAAAGGATCTTTTCTTTTTTAGGTGATGGAGGGAACACTTGCGCTCTGAGAAACCCTTAAGGGCCTGGTCCAAGGAATCTCCAAATAACATGCCTCCTTTGTATGGTAAAGATAACAGCTGATATTTTATACCAATTCTGAGGACCAGGGACGTAGCCAGATGGCCCTCCTGGCTACTGTGAGGCAGGCCATATTTTTCACTGTGAGTCTAAGAGAATCCTCTGCTGCATCGTGAATGAAATTAGCTGCAATTCTACACAGATACTGTGTTCTCGGCATGGCTCTGGCTGGGACCCCTTCCTTTTTATCTCTGGCTAATTCTTCCTCCTGCCAGACTAGTAAGGCTCTAGTAGCATAGGTGGAATAGATGGAGGCTCCCAGTTGGGCTGTAGCTAAGTTGAAAGATCTTTTAATCGCAGCCTCAACCTTTCTATCAGTAGGATCTTTGGGGACAGCATCCACACTAACAGGCAAAGAAGATTTAGTATCACCAGTGACCACTGCTTTATCTACCTTGGGTAAGGCCCGCCCCCCAGAGAAGCTTTATCTGCTGGAAGAGGGTATAGCTTACGTAGAACAGCTGGGGCTACATGTTTTGCCCCAGGATTACTCCAAGTTCTACAGACCAGTTTTTGCACTGCTGAATAGATGGAAAGGGCCTTATCCACCTTGTCCTCTTCAGAGAGGATAGGCAATTCTTCTGAAGGCTCTTCAGAACTGGGTTTTTTTAGCTTTAGTACTCTCTTAATATGCTTGAATAAGTAATATTGATTCTCCATGTTAAATTTACGTGCAGGTTCAGGCTCCTCTTGTTCCTCCACAGAACAAGCAGAAGACACTTCCCCACCTTCCGAGGGTGACTCATCCTCAAATGCCCTGTTAGCCTTAGACTCCTCTTTCTTCGAAGCTGCTAGCATGTTTAAACTGTCCATACCTTCAGAGACCAAGACCTGGGACTTGTGCCCAGCTGCTTCAGGGGAAACCAGTGCAACTGCTGTGTGTGATACCCTGGAATTCTTTACTGGAGGGGGTCCAGCCTGCGTAGCAGAAGCAATACTGTGCCTGGCCACGGCAAGTGCATCCTTTAAAATGGTAGTAATCTCAGGCAATATTACAGCTCTCATTAGTGAACTTTTGTCAGAATCAGAGAAATGAGTAGTAGTAGTAATAGAAGGTCTTACCATCTTGCGATGGGACCCGTGGTTGTCCACTGAATCTGAGCTGTGGTCTGGGGCATGGCTGACTCATTGCTGGAGTGAGGAACATTGTCCTGCCAGTGACCTGCAAACCAGGGCCCGGCTGAACCTTTGCTGAAAGGGGGAATGCCATCCTGCCTGAGAATCTAACCCCTCCTCTGTCCCCATTATCTGTTGCTGAGAAACATGATGTCCAGAGCTATCCCTGGATTTCCACTCATCTGATCTCTTTACCTCCTGGCAGAGGGAACAGGAGAGGGAACTAACCCTTGAGAGCTTTGAAGACGGCTTAGCCCTGCTCCTGGAGGAGAGGGTTTCTGATCTGGTCCTGGATGATTCATCTGCTGATCTTCTGGACAAGTTGGATTGCTCAGATTTCACAAACGCTGCTTTGGTAAAGCCAGGGTCTGTTTCAGGAGTTTTGGTGGCACAGTTACCTTTTCTCTTCCTGTCTTTGTCCAATTTCTTTATTGTCCACATAGACATGAACCTGAAGTGATGAAAAATTCAAAATACTCGAATTCTTAGAGAAATTTTTAGGAAGAACCTAAACCACCTTTCCTCAAAGAAGGATTGCACCATGACCAGAACTGTGTGAGGCGGAGGGAAACTGGGAACTAATTGGCTGCACTGATGCTGAGCTGCAGAGAGGGAGCCAAAACATCTTCTGCAGTCTGACTGGTTGCTGTAGATGCCCTGTCTCTAAGGAGAAAAAGAGGAAAGCCCATCATAGACGAATGGCTCAGAAATTCATTTTAGAAAGAAGTTTTCTGCATGGTGAATTAGATGAGCAACTCCCTTCCTGTGAACAATTGTAGAAGTTGCACATGTTATTCTCCATATTCATCACACAATGGGTTGGTAATATCTTTCTTAAAATGCATTATAAAACCATTTAACAAAGCACTAGATGGTTCTGTGGGTTAACACACAAGCCATTTAAATATGGATACATACATTCAGACCCTGGTACATGTCACACATAAAAAGCAAATTCACTGGTCTCATCCTAGACCTGACTGAGTATTTGTCAAAATCACAAAGCCATCACATAATTTGGCACAGTTCTGCATCAATGTCAGTTTCTGCTAAAGAAATGTCCAGGAATAGAAAAGCAGAGGGGCTGTAAATTAGAAGATACAGTAGCTGGACTGTATAGGGAAGCTTGTATAGTACTTGTTTGTATTATGCCTGTTTCCAGCCAATGCTTTCAGTTTCTCATTTTTGTCAGCTAAAATCAACTAAATTAACCCAATAGGCATTTAAAATTAAAAACAAACACCAAGTTTAAAATGTTTTTGTACTGACTTGGCGAATATTATGAGGGATTAGAATAATTTTTATAGCCGCAGGAGTAAACAGAAACTGCTCTTTGGCATTCAGAACAGTGAAAAAATATAGAAATTATTCCAGCCAGATGAGATGCACATTCCGCTACACAAAAAATGTTACAACAGTCCAGTGAACCGCATTTGAAAGAACAGACTTTCCATGCACTAGAATCGATTACATACAAAAATTAAAGTCTTTTAAAATGTTATTTACATAGGAATATATTATAAAGAATATATTACCTATGGAAAAATAAATGTAACACTGACCTGTGAAAGAAATAATAAAATCCTTTTCTGTACTAAATCAAAATGTATTTAATATCATGTTACAGCTCTCTTTAAAACACACCATATGTAAATATTATGAAAAGACTTCTTTAAAGAGCATCTTTTTTTTGTGCTGCAAGGAGATTCAGCTCACATGTTTCTATAAGAATGACAGTCAAAAATGGCATGCAAGAATGACAGTCAGCTCAGTGGCATGGTCTGAAGCAGTTTGCTGTATCTCATGCACTGAATTCTCCAGAGTGGTGTGTTTTTCCTGAGCGATAGTCCCTCTTCTCTGTCATTTAACTGATTTTTTTGGTGTTTCTGTATTGGTACTGGCAGCAATTTTAAAAGAACCTGCATTCCAATGAATGGGATACAAGTTACTGTTGTCGATGTTTTTATGAGAAGCACATTTCCAAGACAGAGTATTTTATATGTGCTGCAGGACAGGGCAAAAGTGCTGCCAAGTATTTGATCTTTTCAATATATTAAAGATGGGCCAGAGAGACTAAACTGTGCATGGAAATGCCCTTAATTTTGAGACATCAAAATTCAAATTTGGATCTGAATGTTACAGTGATGGCCCATCACTAAAATATATGATAAAATTAGCATAATACTGCAAATCATAATTCTTGATGTTTTAAATTTTTCTACCAGTCTCATTAAAGATATATTTATAATTAATTCTGTAAAACATTAAATGCAAAGTAATTTGCACCATTACAAAGAGTTGTAATTTCATTTTCATAAAATAAGTGTCATCTCCTATAAACTATATTTTATTCCTAAATCCAAAAAGTAACAAGAGAAGGAAACATAAGGAAAACTGTGTGTCAGCTGCTTACCTGTATTCACCAAATGTTCCATCATCTTCTTTCATAGGCTGTATTTCTGGATCAGCATGTGCATCTTCCTTTTCCTTCACTACAATATTTGAAATTGGGATTTTTATCATTAAATTTTAGGACTAAATATTTAATGCCCTGATCCTGCAAAATGACCTATGTGGTTATGAGTAATATGGATTTGGCAGGATCTGGGGCCTTAGATTGTTACTTCTAAATAAAATACATATGTGGTAGTTTAAAAATATCTTTACTGAAGGACAAGATACTGTACATCATTTGGCAGTAGTGAAAGTTCTTTGTTGCAGCCATTTTTGAACATGATTTAAAAGGGACACTTTAGAACATAAGAACGGCCGTATCGGGTCAGACCAAAGGTCCATCTAGCCCAGTATCCTGTCTACTGACAGTGGCCAATGCCAGGTGCCCCAGAGGGAGTGGACCTAACAGGCAATGATCAAGTGATCTCTCTCCTGCCATCCATCTCCATCCTCTGACAGACAGAGGCTAGGGACACCATTCCTTACCCATCCTGGCTAATAGCCATTAATGGACTTAACCACCATGAATTTATCCAGTTCTCTTTTAAACGCTGTTATAGTCCTAGCCTTCACAACCACTTCAGGTAAGGAGTTCCACAAGTTGACTGTGCGCTGCGTGAAGAAGAACTTCCTTGTATTTGTTTTAAACCTGCTGCCTATTAATTTCATTTGGTGGCCCCTAGTTCTTGTATTATGGGAATAAGTAAATAACTTTTCCTTATCCACTTTCTCCACGTCACTCATGATTTTATATGATTTTATATCCCCCTTAGTCTCCTCTTTTCCAAGCTGAAGAGTCCTAGCCTCTTTAATCTCTCCTCATATGGGACCCGTTCCAAACCCCTAATCATTTTAGTTGCCCTTTTCTGAACCTTTTCTAGTGCCAGTATATCTTTTTTTAGATGAGGAGACCACATCTGTACGCAGTATTCGAGATGTGGGTGTACCATCGATTTATATAAGGGCAATAATATATTCTCAGTCTTATTCTCTATCCCCTTTTTAATGATCCCTAACATCCTGTTTGCTTTTTTGACTGCCTCTGCACACTGCATGGACATCTTCAGAGAACTATCCACGATGACTCCAAGATCTTTTTCCTGACTTGTTGTAGCTAAATTAGCCCCCATCAGATTGTATATATAGTTGGGGTTATTTTTTCCAATGTGCATTACTTTCCATTTATCCACATTAAATTTCATTTGCCATTTTGTTGCCCAATCACTTAGTTTTGTGAGATCTTTTTGAAGTTCGTCACAGTCTGCTTTGGTCTTAACTATCTTGAGCAGTTTAGTATCATCTGCAAACTTTGCCACCTCACTGTTTACCCCTTTCTCCAGATCATTTATAAATAAGTTGAATAGGATTGGTCCGAGGACTGACCCTTGTGGAACACCACTAGTTACCCCCTCCATTCTGAGAATTTACCATTAATTCCTACCCTTTGTTCCCGGTCTTTTAACCAGTTCTCAGTCCATGAAAGGACCTTCCGTTTTACCCCATGACAGCTTAATTTACGTAAGAGCCTTTGGTAAGGGACCTTGTCAAACGCTTTCTGGAAATCTAAATACACTATGTCCATTGGATCCCCCTTGTCCACATGTTTGTTGACCCCTTCAAAGAACTCTAATAGATTAGTAAGACACGATTTTCCTTTACAGAAACCATGTTGACTATTGCTCAACAGTTTATGTTTTTCTATGTGTCTGACAATTTTATTCTTAACTATTGTTTCGACTAATTTGCCCGATACCAACGTTAGACTTACCAGTCTGTAATTGCCGGGATCACCTCTAGAGCCCTTTTAAAATATTGGTGTTACATTAGCTAACTTCCAGTCATTGGGTACAGAAGCCGATTTAAAGGACAGGTTACAAACCTTAGTTAATAGTTCCACAACTTCACATTTGAGTTCTTTCAGAACTCTTGGGTGAATGCCATCTGGTCCCGGTGACTTGTTAATGTTAAGTTTATCAATTAATTCCAAAACCTCCTCTAGTGACACTTCAATCTGTGACAGTTCCTCAGATTTGTCACCTACAAAAGCCGGCTCAGGTTTGGGAATCTCCCTAACATCCTCAGCCATGAAGACTGAAGCAAAGAATCCATTTAGTTTCTTTGCAATGACTTTATCGTCTTTAAGTGCTCCTTTTGTATCTCGATCATCAAGGGGCCCCACTGGTTGTTTAGCAAGCTTCCTGCTTCTGATGTACTTAAAAAACATTCTGTTATTACCTTTGGAGTTTTTGGCTAGTCGTTCTTCAAACTCCTCTTTGGCTTTTCTTATTACATTCTTGCACTTAATTTGGCAGCGTTTATGCTCCTTTCTATTTGCCTCACTAGGATTTGACTTCCACTTTTTAAAGGAAGTCTTTTTATCTCTCACTGCTTCTTTTACATGGTTGTTAAGCCACGGTGGCTCTTTTTTAGTTCTTTTACTGTGTTTCTTAATTTGGGGTACACATTGAAGTTGGGCCTCTATTATGGTGTCTTTAAAAAGCGCCACTTTCAGATTTAAAATCCGATTTTAAAAATGCATTCGTTTTCTAGGTTAATAAAAAAGTTAGATTATTAAAATTTAAATAAATTAGTTTTATTTATTTATGCTGTCAGTTGACTGCATTTCTCTCATACTAATAAATAAAAATGATTAGTTCATTTCGTTTTTGATTATAGCCAGTTTCTAGCAAATTTGTTTTCACTTTCTTATCCACTAGCACAATTGCAGCAATGCCTGGGTTACAAACAATACACAGGGAATGTTTATTTTTATTTAAAAAATTGTTTCCATTGGATTTTTTTAATTATTGGAAGAATTTTTGTTGTTGTAACTTTATTTTTTTAAAAACTAACCAAAACCAAGCAAAAAAATCCCCTATATTTGGGGATAAATTTGACATAATCTTGTCTCTCTTAAAGTTAACTGTATTTTTCAAAATATTTCCCCTAAAAATACTATTTTCAATGAAATACATCTCCTTTGTATACTGAGGCCCCAATCCGGGAAACACTTAGAGATTTAACTAACTTTATGCATGTGACTAGTGCTATTTAACTCATGTAAAGATATTAACATATATTTGCAATATTCGGGCCTTTGATACCAAGGTGACAGAAGCCTAGGAATAACTAACATAGAAGATAGATATTTAAATACAATAACTCCTCCCTTAAAGTCATCCCAGTTAACGTTGTTTCGTTGTTATGTTGCTGATCAATTAGGGAACATGCTCGTTTAAACTTGCGCAATGCTCCCTTATAACGTAGACTGGCAGCCGCCTGCTTTGTCCACTGTTTGCAGGAAGAGCAGCCCATCGGAGCTAGCTGGTGGGTGCTTGGAACCAGGGTGGACTGGCAGCCCCCTATCAGCTCCCCGCTCCCCTAAGTTCCCTGTGCAGCAGCGGCCCAGCAGGCTATCAATTGCTGGGCAGTTCAGCTGTCCCTCCCCCCACTGCCTTGGATCTGCTCCCGGGAGCCTCCTGCTTGCTGTGGGGAGGTGGGGGGAAGAGGGGTGCTAATGTCAGGGTGTCCCCCTCCCCCTACTGTATCCACAGAGCAGGGGGGAGGGACACAACAGGGCTCAGGATGGAAGGGGTTTGCTGGCAGCAGCTGATATCTCAACTTGCTAATCTACTTAAAAAGGCAATGTACTTAGAGGGAGGTCAGAGTACTTAAAGGGGCAATGCTCGTCTCTCTCTCTCTGACACATGGTGTGTGTCTCTGTCTCTCTCTGCCATGTTGTCTCCCCTCCCTCCATTCGTGCTGCCTTGTAGAGTGTGAGACTACATTAACAACAATGTGTTAACCCTTGAGGGCTCAGCCGAGTGCTAGTTCATCATTTAGCAGTAAGGCATTCCCTGGGAAATATCCCACCCTCTGACTGCACCACCTCAACCAAGCTTCACAATCATCATTGCTGTGTACAGTATTAAATTGTTTGTTTAAAACTTATACTGTGTATATGTGTGTGTGTATATATATACACTTTCGCTTAAAGTAGCATTTTTCAGGAATATAACTACAACATTAATCAAGGAGTTACTGTAGTACATATGCCAATAAATTGTGAATATAGTACATATGCCAATAAACCATGGGAAATTATATTATGAATCTTACAAGTTTTTAAAAAAAATATTGTTTGTGTCTTTTCATTGCTGTTTTGCTAGTTATTATTCTGATATGTTATCCTGATAGAGTAGTTATGGGTATATGGTTTATAGTATCAAATTTTTACGCAAGTAACAATTTTCATAGTTGGTACATATTTAGTTTATATTCCATTATACAAGGTGATGTGAATCACCTTTGGTAGTATTTTCAGATGGTAAAATTATGATAATGCATGTCTTCTTGAGTAGTGACTTCCGGCTCTTATAGTTACATATTGAAATAACTGATTCCTTTTACCACAAGCCAGCTCAACATGACATGCTAAAATCAAAACACCCAATATAGTTAGTAATTGTGTGCTATGTATATCTCAGTTTATTTATGGAATTATATTTACAAAACTACACCATAGTGACTATCCAGACACATCTGTGGCTAAGTAATGCATTGAGTACAACTTATTCTGAAATAGCTTTAGAACAATTGGCACAAAGAAAGCTTTCTAACTGGCTATTAGCACATGATGTTATGCAGTCAATGTCCACTATGACTAGCTGATAAACAGGTGTGACTTCTCCTGCATGTTATTATTTTAGTTTACATTGATGTATATCCTACCTGGATATTTGCCACCCTTATTCCTCCTTATGAAGCAAACAATCAGCAAAATCAAGATAAGAAGAGCAACAGCACACATAAGACCAATGAACCATCCTTGAGTAGCAATGTCAACCTGCCGGCTTGCCATTGCTGAAGAATGAAAGGGAAAAAAATATTAGATTATCTGATACACATTTAAATGTGTATTATATTATTATTTGCATAAATAATGTATAATTTATTAATGCAGCAATAATAACAAGTGGCAATTAGCAATCATGAGGGATATAGCAGCACTGTAGTTTGTAGATGTTTAAATTAAAAAGTGTAGGTTTACGAGTAAAAAAGCTTAGAACTGACTCTTGAATATGTCTAATATTCCTGTATTTTACTAATTTAATTTATCATTTAAGTTTAACAATTCACTGTAAAACATGTACATGTCCTACACATTTACACTTTTTACTAATGTTAAAATTGTTCTGAAACTTACATTGATACAAGTAAAAAAAGGAATTGTGTTTTATAATTTATAAAACATCTGGGTTACATTCTAAAAAAAGCAAATACTCTTTGGCTAGCGGAGGCCAATTTCACTGAAACAAGGGAGAAGGTAGGTCATTCAAGACCCCATCATTCAATTAGAATAAAAAATCAGCATTTGAGCACCATGTAAAGCGAATTCTGCTCTCTTCCAAGCCAAATATTATCAGACAGTCCATCTCAATTGCTATGATTTAACAACCCTTTTTAGCTTCTGAAGGAGTAAGTGGCATATGACTGGGCAGCCCCGCGCTGGGTCTCTCTCTGAGTGAGTTTCCTCTGACTGTCTACGATGACTTTGAAAAGTGACATTCAGAAGAGACATCAATTATAGAGCAGACACTGAGGGCCTTTGCGCAGGATTGGAGCTTTCATTTCCAGTGCATCCCAGAAATCTGTGTGGTTTGGGTGCTGTGCCCACTGCTTCCTATCCTCTGTTACACAGGACGAGTTTTCCTAGTGAACGCAGTGTTTTCCCACTCTCACAAGTAAAAATTGTGGAGCCAGCTGCCCCGAGGACTCCCCTTAAAGGGAGAGGGAACCCTGTAGAGGAGAAGTCAGTTGAGAGAAGAAAAGGAGGGGTGCATCCACCTGCCACCAGTCTGTCTGCTCCCTGCCGCTCCTCACTCATAGAACCCCTGGACTGTGAAGAGCAGTCCAGGAGATTTGGGTCTGTAGGGGTTGGTAGAGACAACAAATCCACAAGGATGGGGAAAGCCCAGGCACAAATTCCCCTCTCTGCACAGATGATGGGAGATTTTTATCCAGAATTTCTAGATTCCTCTGCTCCATTTCACGTGAGCCCATGTGTCAGGGAGGTTACCCAGAATTTCTGTTGAGATCAGTGGCATCTCACATCCAATCTCAGTAGAAACTCTACATAAGAGTAGTTTATGTCTTAAGATCCACACATGAATCTCCCTTGCTCTGCCTCTGTATGAAAGGGGATCAGCCACCTCCATGGCATAGTCTCCCTCTCCAGATCCTGGATTCCCCAGGATCTGTAGGCAAACTTAGGCCTGGTCCACACTAACCCCCCACTTCGAACTAAGGTACGCAAATTCAGCTACGTTAATAACGTAGCTGAATCCGAAGTACCTTAGTTCGAACTTACCGCGGGTCCAGACACGGCAGGCAGGCTCCCCCGTCGATGCCGCGTACTCCTCTCGCCGAGCTGGAGTACCGGCGTCGACGGCGAGCACTTCCGGGATCGATCCCAGAAGATCGATTGCTTACGGCCGGACCAGGAAGTAAGTGTAGACCTGCCCTTAGGGTATCTGAAGTTTGGAGGCAGGACCTGCTGCTCATTCCACCTAGAGTGCAAATCCTATTCCCATCAGAAGTTCTGGGGATGAGTTTGCCTGTTTCTTAGTACCCTCCTATTGGTTTTACTGGGGGAGGGTATGATTTGCCCTTCACTTGATTTCTTGATCATTGGATGAGTCTGGTTGGTGTGGGATTGATTTTTGCAGCTTTCACAGCCTTTGGTGGGGCATCTGTATTCTGATTTTTAGAAGCTGAATAATATTTCTTACAGAATTGATCCCAACGCTTCCACTAATACACATGAGAAAATAAAACAAACCCATTTTCTCTCTTTTTTTATATAAATTGGAGGTTAAAAACCTAAAACTTAAATATATAGAAATGTCAGGATAATATTTACAAGAAAAAACAAACAGAAGCAGAAAGGTGATCTCGCTCTGAATTATAAATTAACCTATACCAGTAGTTTTCTTTTCTTGTCTACGTTTACGTTAGAGTGATTTTGCTTTTTGTAAACATGCGTATATAAGGAGGCATTAAAATTTTAGTAGCAAATATTATAGCAAAACACACAAGCACATTTAACATTCAAATGTAGTAAGAAAATAGTATCAAACAAAACAATCCATGCATAAAAACATGCAAGAGAGATGATAAGAGTACAGATGAAAACTTACTTATGCAGCTTCTTGTATTCTTTGACTTATTGTATATCCAATAGGGAGGGGTTTCTAAAGCCCAGTATAACTTTAAAAAATGGAATAAAATTTTCTGTTTACTCTAAACTAATTATCTGCTTCTGGCAGAAAGATATTTACTCCTGATGAACACAGAAGCTGCTAATATGTGAGAAAAAAAACATAACCCACTATACTGGACATACTCAAGAAGAGAAAAATCACACATTATGAAGATGCTCTATAGGAATGCTTGCTAGAACAAACAGCCATTTTCTGGTAGGGGCCTCACATACCCAGTCTAAGATTTTCCTCCCTTGCCAAGGAGTACTCTAAAAGGGTATCTTGCTCTTTTGTCCCCCTCCCCAATGTTTAGCAGCATTAGCCCCGATTTCAGAAAGTGACATAGCTAGATTCTTTTAGAAAGAATTTTGCTGTACAACTCATCTGATGGGGGACTCAAAAGCAATGCTTTATATTGAACTTTGCCAGGAAGAGAGAACATTGCCTCTAGTGTTCCCAGCCTTGAAAGACTCAAGGAATGGAGCCAAGGTGTTTAACTTACTCACAGATACATATAGGAGTCTTGACTTTTTGATCTACTGAAGTTTTATTGTTAAGCAGAATGTTGACTGGGAAGGTTTTGGACTTCCCCTCCCCCGCCGCTTTGAGTGAGTTACAATACAATCTTTGCGCTCTGGTGCTTACTGGTTCTGAACACACCTACATATATAATTTTGCATACCCGTTTTCTGGAATCACTAGCCTCCTCTGGCTAAAAGGTTACTAATAAAAACCTTTTTACTGAAACTGCAAATGTTTGTGGGGCACTGCTATTTAGCATTATGTTTCAAAAGCTTTCCTATAGCAACATTGTAAGACTATGAGCATTAATGTACTATAAACATGAAACAAAACAAAAACATTATGATTTTAGAAAGTGAACGCTCTTTCAAACTGGCATGTTAATCACTTGCTTTGTTATCTGTGGGATCATTATTTCATATTGCTCAAACTACTTTACATATTAGCAATCTATTTTCTTAAATCATAATGTTTGTGTAGTAGGTGAGACCAAAGTAAGATCTACTAGGATAACTGTCCATAGCCCACATTGCTTGGAATGAGCAAGAATGCCTAGCAAACACAGACCAAACAATAACATTTTATCAAGTACATGCTGATATTGCAACACCATATTCATCACGACATCAATACATTTCCAATAAAACCCTTTCTCTGAGTTAAATGAACAGCCATCATTTATTCTCATACGAAGACACAACTGCTGCAAACTTTCTTGCACTAAAATCTATTATTTTTCTATGGAAAATATGTATGGAACACTTCAAATAGTTAAAGCTGTCTTATTAATTATGGTATTTTGTAGTTTAAGTGATATAAACATCATCTGGAAGCCAATGTTTGATGGAAAAAGAAACATTTATTACTAGAGATCTTCTTATTTATCATTCATCCTACTGGCATATGATATATTCAAGGATTACATGAAATATTTACTTAAATCAGATACCTAGACTCCTGATAACTCATAACAATTTTACATCATGCTTCTGGAAACTAAACTGCTGATATTGAGATTGTTAGTTTTAAAATTAGATATTCTGCTGTGTTACAGTACACCATGTTATTTAAATATTGCACAATAGGTTCTAATTCAATTCAAAGATGAATTAGAAACAATTTCAGCTTAAGTGCACAGAATTCAGAATGAATGTGAACAGTAAGTGTTCTTTCCCATAACATAAATGGCAGGGAAACAAAGTGAACTGAAAGGAGGAAAACATTCATAGTCTACAAAGTAGATAGGCTGGCATGTCTAGAAGTTTACAAAGTAGTTTAGCACTACTGAAGAAAACGATATCAATATGTTTTAGCTACAATATCTCCCCACTAGCAGCAATTCAATGTTTCAGCACTTGGCATATCACAATTCTGAATGTGAGACAGAATTGGTATGGTGTGCCTCACCTGGACCTGTCTCAAACACATCCTCTGAACTCACAAAACCAGACAGACCCTCAGCACCAACCCGGACTTTATATGACGTTCCTGGTGTTAAACCCTTTAACACAAAGAAGCTCCGAGAACCATTTACAATGTCTTTTTTCCAATCTTCTTTGCCTATAAAAATTTTAGGAAAACAACAAGTTGGAATATTTTAAGTTACTATCTGCTACTCTAAGTTATAGTCAGAACACTTTCTATAGTCAGTTGGCTAAACTTGGATTTGCTGAACAAATAACTGCTTTCTCCAAAAAGAATATAATTTTAGGCAAAATAATGATTGTCAGTACTATACTGCATGCAATATCAAGAAAAACAACTATCTAAATAAGAATGCTTATTTTGTACTTTTGTTCCACTGCATTACAGATAATTATTTTGCATCTATTTAAAGAAATGTGTTTGAATTTTCAATTATAAATTATATAAAGAAAATATGTATTTACTGAATTTGATAATACTGCTTGCACTTTTAATCAGCATTTACTTTTGTTGAGAAATTCTCTTTAAATGCTGAAGATGATGTGGAAATAGTTCCTGATTGTTCTGAATGTTTTTTTCTAAAATCATCTCAAGTGATTCTGTGCAAAGTTCAGAACAAAACTTATACCTTTTCATAAGACGACTTACAATTACAGTCGAACCTCAGAGTTACGAACACCTCGGGGATGGAGGTTGTTCATTACTCTGAAATGTTCATAACTCTGAACAAAATGTTACGGTTGTTCTTTCAAAAGTTTACAACTGAACATTGACTTAATATAGCCTTGAAACTTTACTATGCAGAAGAAAAATGCTGCTTTTAACCATCTTAATTTAAATGAAACAAGCACAGAAACAGTTTCCTTAACCTCACAAATCTTTTTTTAAACAATCTCTTTTTTTTAGTAGTTTAAATTTAACTGAGTACTGTACTGTATTTGTTTTTTTGTTTTTGTTTTGTCTCTGCTGCTGCCTGATTGCATACCTCTGGTTCTCAATGAGCTGTGTGGTTGACTGGTCAGTTTGTAACTCTGGTGTTTGTAACTCTGAGGTTCTACTGTACACTGTCTTTGGCATTTATTCACCATTTAATAAGGACAGTGTACTGGAAGTATCTCCATTTTATCAACTCAGCATCATAATGTTAATGCATAAAGAGAACTAAATCAAACTGCTCTTACAGAGGATTAGAGCTTTATTTTTGATATTAACTACATGCTAATATGTGGGTAGAAGTTTGCTATTCATAATATGCTATTTGGCTGCTGCTATTTTAAGGGATAACTTAACAAGATTTGCTTTTGTTTGATTCTTTTTTATTTTGATATATGTATTTTTGTCACTGTAATTTTCTTAGGACATTTAATAGAACCACCACAATTTATTTTCACAGCAGGATTGTAATCACTGCATGAGAAACAGCTTCAGGCAGTTAAAGGTAGTAATGGTTCTTGTTCACAAGAGTTGATAAAGTAACACAAGGGAACAAAGGCTTATTTTCTAAGCATCATGTATCCTGAAGAGCAGGAATTTTTATTACTATATGACTCAGTCTGCTAGATCAAATTAAAAGATATTTTTCTAGACATTTAAAAAACTATCAACAAAGCTAGATCCATATATGCCAAATTCAGTTATTCAAATATTTTAAAATATATCTCAGCACTTAGAATAATTAAATGAAATGACTTCTTACTGCCTGCTACACCATATTCAACATAAAAGTTCACATGATCTGGTCCCTCATACTCCCAACTGATATTGGCATAGGTCTCAGCAGCAGATGCAGTAACATTTCTGATCCTTGGATAAACTGGTCGCACTGAATACACAATAGAAAAACAAAGCAAAATATGAAATTGTGGCTCCATGCATATAATAAAATCTATCTTAAGAAAGCACTATGCTAATTTGGACCACATATATATGGAATGTACGGTTCACACATACTCATTGTTTCCATTATTGAAAATTAGTGACTAAATTACAGCATTAGAACATGCGGTAGTTGAACAGCAGGTAGTCACTACACTATTAAATTAGAAAGGAGAACTAAATCTATGAGCTCTACTGGCATGGCCTAGACCACTAAAATTGCCAAACACTTTAAAATACCAAATTGCCAAAGCCCTGGAAAATACTATCGTTTAAATCTCTTGAAGTACAATGCAGACAGCTGAAAAGTGAAGAGCATTCTACAGGTCACTCAGTACTGGGAACTGTAGGAGAGGATGTATTGTAATGCATGTACACAATTTCCTTAATTCCATGTGGTATTTCACAGACTTTGAAAATTCCTCACTGCAGGCCCTGCATAGAATTTTGCTTTTCAACTATCTCTACTGAATTTATAATGATAAAAAGGATCACAATACCCTTATAGAATGTTAGATGGACAGTATGTATGACAGGGGAGGTTGCAAAAAGGGTTTCTGAGTATCCTTCATCACCAGAGATAGTAGAAAAGAAGAAACATAAAAAGAGTAAAAACAGTTTTACATAGGAAAAGACTGTTTAAACAACACAGCAGACAACAGAATCTTACCTGTTAAGTGAATCAACACATGCATACTCTAAGTTCATGCAGGTTTCTTTACAAATAATTTTACTTGATAAAATATGAAAAAGACAGGGTAATGTAAATTACTCTGAAAGCAAGCCAGATTACAGATGTGCTAAACCCTAACATTTATAGAAGAGTATTTCTTAAATAATCTTAATTAACATTTCAGACTTTTATTACTCTATTGACAATTTAGCCATCAACAGTAACTCTCCCCCACCAAAAAAGCAATTAACTATTTTTAGATTCTAGTTAATGTGTCTTAATTCTAACCCATTCTTGAAAAGCAAGTAATCAGTATGCAGACACTAACGTCAAGGGAAAAAAACAAGAGCCATATAATTTTATTTTCTGGTTCTGGAAAACTGAGTGAGGTAGGACAATCCTACACACTCCTTGAGAATCTTTGGGAGATATTATCCTTTTCTCTCTCTAATTTCTATGATTTAGGAGGTGGAGACGTACATTTTCAATTTTCCATTTCTTTTGGATAGCACAATTTTTGGTGACCAGCCTCAAAATACCTAGGAACTTGATTTTTGAAGCACTTAGCATCCACAACTCCAACTGACTTCAGTGGAAGCTGCAGTGCTGAGCACCTCAGAAAATCAGGCCCTTCATGTTTCAAGTTGGTAACCCTAAAATTGAGGTACCCAAAATAAGTGGACACTTTTGAAACCGTAGGTTACAGCATCCAGACTGTTAATTCAGACCTTGGTCAAAAACAGCTAGTCAACTATAGTAAATCTGGACCCAGTCGAAAGTGGATGGGTTTTGTTTCTCTTTTTGAACAATATAAAGTGGGTGGCTAAACAAAAAAGAGAAACAGAGGCCCAAAACTTCAAAAGCTCACATTTGCATGAAAATGACTGTACTACTTGAAAAAAACAGCAAGAACCACATATTGGTGTACCCACTACCAAAATATTCTGGTGCGAAGGGTAGAAATCAATATTTTGCATACTCAAGAAAGATTCATTGGAAAGAATTATGGATATTATGGAATTACCTTATAAACACTGCCAAAAAGACATTCCCTTCAACATGTGGTGTTTTCCCTGGATGAGGAGAAGGCATTTGACTACAATGAGTGGGACCAGTTTCTTGTGGATCCTTAAATAGCTATATTTTGGCTTACTTCTTTTAAATAAATATATTTACTTTATAGTTCTTCAATTGGGCTATTCATAAATAGAAACTGGTTTCAGTATTCTTGTTTGCTCAATGCAATTAAGTAAATAGGTTCTTTTTCACAACATATATCATCCTGAAATCCATCTAAATAGAAATCAAGACCAATGCATTCACTAAGTGGTTTTCCTTCAGAGAGCAATGCATGAAATTGTTTTTCTGTGCAGATATTCTGCTATTGTAGTATTATTTGTCACTGAGGTTTCCACTTCTAGTAAAAAGGCACTTTCTCTCTCTCAGATATAATACCAAGAATACTTCTCAAAGGCCAACAAAATACCACAGGTGAAATCCTAGCTCAAGTAAAGTCAATAGAAAAACTCCCATTGACTTCAGTGGGGCCAGGATTTCACCCCTCATGTGGAACCAGACAGACTAATACTCTACAAATTAGATTCACAAATAGGAGAGCACTCAATCCTTGCCAAATTAATATTATTAAATTGTAAATAAAAATATGTCTGAAATTTGTTTTGCAAACAGGCCACAGGATCTTCATGGTGCAATTCGCAGGTGCTATCACACATTTTTTAAAATCCTGCCAAGTTTATTCTTTTCCCATGTTCGTAACTCTGTTAACTCAGAGGATCAAATATTTATGGATTTGCTTTCAACATCTTGAAGAATAATGCAATTCATTCAAAATGTGCTGCAGATATGAATATTTTTAAAATTGGCTAATATTAAAGATGTGTATGAAAATTTCATTCTAAATTTTCTTAGTTTGTGAAATTAATTCTCCAAATTAAAACTAAAGAGAAAATTCCTCATTCCAGCAATACACTTATGAGGAATATGTTTGTGGGTGATCTGTTCAGAGTGAAAAATAATAGTGAAACTGATTAGAAAATGTTACCATCCTTTAAGGCACAGAACACTTACATTATTATTTTCTCTGAAAAGATATTAATATTTTTAAAGCTCATTATTGAAAGATACAGGATCACATGTAGCATGCTGGCATTCCACACCCAACCCTGCAGCAAAGTCCTGTTCATCTGACTTGTGCAAATAATCCCAGGAAAACATGATCTGAGGTCCAGTCTTTAACATATATTTAAACACTCCTTCCGCCCCCACCCACCAAAATAATTAAAAACCAAACAGAATAAAAAAGCAACTCCCCTTTGTTTCACTCTCTCATGCAGTTTCATTGTAAGGTTTCAATTACACCCTAAAACTACATCTCTTATTTTCCAGTGTCATAGATTCATAGATTCTAGGACTGTCTGCAGAAGTCAGTGTGGTTCTTAATGGCTGGCCAATCTGAGTTTAATTTAGTTGATTAAAAAGTATCATCTATATCTTCTTGCTGCTTCTTTGTTTGTTCTTTGTTTACTGGGCTAACATTTTTACCCTTCTATGTCCTTTCCACATCTTAGTATCTCCAAAAAACACAAGAAGCTATTACTACAGATCCTTGTTTGCATCATAAAAGTATACAAAGGGACAAGAAAGAACTGACAACACAGGATTCCTAACTGAAATTCACATCTTACACCTATTCATAAACGGACAAAAATTACTTCCATTAAACCAAGACCATACATTTATTCAGTTCAGAGCAGAAGTAGCACCTGCAGTATCTCCTGAAATATCACTTTAGTATAACACTTAATTCACTAATGTGAAATAAACACCTGAATAGCTACTGCAAGAACTTATAATTATCTGCTGCACCATAACTCTGCAATAACAGATGAACTCATTTAGGACTTGATCCAATGACCACTGAAGTCAATGGAAAGAATCCCATTGACTTCCATGGGTATCAAGTCAGGTTGTTAAACAGATGGCACCATTTTTAAATTAGAGGGGCTTGAAATACCTGAAATACCCATTTCATACAGTACTTCTAGCTGCAAGTGGAGAGAGAAAATTACATACAAACTCCTTTGGGATCATTCTTTCTGTAAATCTCTCAAAGATGTACAAAGTAACTAAATGATAAAAAAACATTTTTACAGTAATTAGAACAGTGGTTTAAAATAGTCTTTTTCTTTAAGCCACTCTTTTGGCAAGATCCTTTTAATCATAAAAGTATTGAACAGATAGAAAGATTCTTGTGATAAAAGATGAGCCAATCCCCCTACTTCCCAATGCAGGAGAGTTCCTTGCAATTCATTTACAGCTGTTAAATCCAATCTAGTGAGGGGGTTTACTCTCATTCTCTCATGAGATTATTCCACAGCCTAATCATTTCCATGTAAGGAAATTTTTTCTGATATTTATATTACTGTTTTATTTTCTTCATTTCATCCAACTATTTCTAGTTAAATCCCTCAGCACGCTATCAAACCACATCATTACTCTCCTTCCTCCCATACTTCTTGTTTCCTCATTAACGTTTTGGTCGACTTTGATCATGCCTTCCCCAATCATCTCTCAGCCAAACTATACTGTATATATTACATCCCAAACCAAACCCTGGCCCAAAAAATCTACATTAAAAAAAGAAATTTAGATTTCAAAATCAAGTACTCAAAAGTTAGCAAATGCCAGATTTATTGTTGCCTGGGGAAAACCATTTTTAATTACATGATCACATACTATCATGATGTATATAAGTAAGGGCATTAAGCTGCAGTCCTGACTCCTCCATACCCACTCTGAGGTAGCTAGAGCATATAATGAGCATATAGTGAGCTAATACTGAGCAGTCTTTGAATTTAGGAGAGTGCAGCGACTGGGATTGTGCCTGGCCCTGGCAGGCAGAATGCAAGATACATAATGGTCCTTACTCATTTGCGCACTCAAACAGGGGTCAGCCACAATCTGGTCCTTAGTATTTGTTTCATTCATATACTGGGATAAAAGACTTACAGGATGGCAATTGTCAGCAGGGCCACCCAGAGGATTCAGGGGGCCTGGGGCAAAGCAATTTCGGGGGCCCCTTCCATAAAAAAAGTTGCAATACCATAGAATACTATATTCTCGTGGGGGCCCCTAAGGGGCCCGGGGCAAATTGCCCCACCTACCCCCCTCTGGGCGGCCCTGATTGTCAGGATGGCACTCTTTGGCGGGGGGGGGGAGGGGGGCGGGTAAATTGGTACTTCTTTTTTTCCCTGCAATATTCTGGTCTCTCCAAAGTTGTCAATGATTTTTTAAAAATAAGTGTCAAAGGAACAGTAAGTTTTTTCATAGGTTTTAAGGCCAGAAGTGTTGATTATGGTCAACTACTTTGACTTCCTGCATATACAGGCCACAGAATTTCACCCAATAAACCCTTGATCAAGTTTTATAACTTGTGGCTGAACTAGACCATGTCTTTTAGAGATTTATAATCTTAATTTAAAGACTCCAAATGATAAAGAATCTACTATATCGCTTGGCAGACTATTCCAATCACTAATTACATTCCCTGTTAAAAATTTGCATCTTACTCCCTTTTTGAACTTCTCCAACTTCAGTTGAGAGCTTTTGATCTAATTAGACTGCTAGAACTGCTAGATTAAAGTCCCTCTGGCATTGGTAAATTCTCCTTGTATACGTAATTGTAGACAATGGCCAAGTTGCCTCTGTTCTTCATTCTCTTTGTACTTTAGGTTCAACATCAACCCAACTGTCTGATTTATGTTCAAATTCTCCACATATACTCTCATCTGATTCTTATAAATGGTTATTTTTATAGGGCCTTCCTTGCTTACTAATTGTTCAGATTTCTTTTCTAGGTTTTTCTTACTGAAGACAGTACTTTGAATAAAGAGTTCAGTTACATTAATTTTATACCTGTCCTTTTTTAATTAATTTTCCATAAGTTTTAGAAAAATTGGAGAGATTTGTTTGTTTTTTAAAGTCTGTCTCATGCACCATGTTCTCATGCTGTATGATACTGCATGTTACATAATACAATACGATTTCTGCAGCCTGAGGTGATGAAAGCCAGGAGTCTGTGTGGTTGAACACCCAGAGCCTGTCATAAATCTATCCAAATTCTTGCTTTCTGGGTCAGCATACCTCTAATGGCAATTAACCTTTGGCTCTGAAAACAGAGGTTTCTCAGCAGTCATCACCAATGCATAAAAACCAATTGGCAGGAGCTCTGAAACTGTACCGGTGCCAACTGGTTAAAAAAAAAAAAAGCTTAGTACTGTTGTGAAGAAATGCCTATTCAGTAAGAAAGAGTAAATGTGCATTAAATTCTGTGCCCCTGCAACTATACAATAGTGCTGTACAAGCAGTAATTTGATAGTACATTCGCTCCACAAAGAAGAAACTGGATTACTATGAAGCGAACCAGTTTACACAGGCTGATTGATTATTGTTCAGCTACCTCCAACAAATTAATCGCTGTTAACCACTCTGTAGTAGTGATATGATGCTAAAATATAACTGGCATCAATCAGTGACCATGGCTCCAATCCTGCAATGGGAAGCACTGTCTGGAGCCCCACTAGTTTCAAAGGAACTCTCTTGGGTACAAACATTCTCCTGCCTGGATCTAATTGTAGGATCAGAGGACCAGGACCTAACTAATCATAATCTCTTTTTAAAATCAATGACAACCCGTTTTTAATTAATCTGTATAGCCATGTATAACCTTCCAGCCATTCACTAACACTGTTCCTCTAGATAACTAAGCTAAGCTACACATAGCTACACAATCGGTAAGATGAGTAATGAGATACAACAAAGTTTTAAAACTGAGGCGGATAATTTTTTCATTATTTATTTCAACTGAATAGCTAATTAAATTCCCTCAGTAATGATCCAATCATGTGACAAACTCACCATGAAACATGACTTTATATGGATCCTGAAATCCCTAAGTCCTGCAGTAGTACACTACTACTCCATGAAGAAAGTGGTGGGTTGAGAAGGAAACATACATCTCTAGACTTCTGTAGAGTGAAATTATGTTGAATATATCTATACAACTGCATCATACTATTTCTGTGTATTGCCCTGTTGATAAGACCTGCCTTTTATGAAGCACTATTGAAAAATTATAGGTAGATGAGGAATAGCCTCAAGAATATAAAACAAGAAAATACAACAGGTAGCAGATTCTGCCATGAATTGACAGGGCAAACAAAGAATTGTATAAAAATGAATTTTTGTTAAAAGACAGCTATTGCACAATGAAACTCAAGAGTGCATTGCTTTTTTAGAATTAGAAGATGCAAGTATTAGGCTACTCTCATGTTATGTGAGTTGCTGAGATGATATTCTACTAGTAGAGTGCGGCAGGAAAGTCACCTTCCTGTTACACATCTAACTAGTTTCATATGAAATTTGTCGGATTTCTGAACCATGAAAAGTTACGGCAAGGAAGCAATGATTGCATGCTATTACCAAGAAGTCATTACTATCTTCTCTAGTCTACTCTCCCAATTACTATGAGTATTCAAGGGGGATTTGAGTAAGGAGAATGAAGTGGCCTTGTTGACCAGCTCCTGATGGGTGTTCAACACGTAGGGACTGGATGGAGGAAAGCATGGAGACATTTCATAAGAAAGTGGACACACGGTGCATTAAATCTGGCCTCATTGATGGAACCGGTGGACAGGAAGTAATACAAAAAGATACTACGACAGAGTTATGTAGAGCCTTGAAGGCAAGGACAAGAAGCTTGCATTTGGTATAGCAGAGGAGGGGGAGCCCCCTGAAGGGACTGAAAGAGGGAGCAGGGAACATGATCTTAGCTGCAGCATTTTATATGGAATAAAGGAGGTAGACTACAATGGTGTCAGGGAAGCCAAAGAGAAGGAGGATGCTACAGTAATCAAGACAGGAGATGGTAAGGGTCTGAATATAGAGTTTTAGCTGAAGGAAAAACAAAGTAATTAAGGCATAACTAATTTTACAAACCAAACTGTCTGACAAAACAGGCATTCTTTTATAGTTTCACAAGCTCCTGTAAAGGCAATTCCACTACTGTACTCCACATGTGAGCTAAGGGCTCATGAATGGCTTTTTTTCCGGGCTGGACTGGTGCTCTTCTCTGTACACTAAATACCTCCTGATTTGGGGTCTGAGGCGAAAACAACTAGCAAGAGCAAGTCATATTGGAGAAAAGGCTGAGTGTGCAGAAAATCTATCTTAAATACTTATCCTAGTTACCTGAGCACTGCACAATTTTTAGTGTATTGTCTCCTCATGAGAACCCTCTCAGATACCATTAGCCCCATTTTTTTTTCAAATGGGGAACTGAGGCACAGAGAAACTAAGTGACTTGCCAAGTGTCAGGCAAGAAGCCTGTGGGAAAGCAGGGAATCATACTTGGGTCTCCTGAGGCAAGTGCCCTAATAACAGGACCATCCTTAATAGTGGTCTCATCTCCTCCTGCAAGCACAAATTTGCTGATGTTTCTATTGAGATAACCAACAGTCTAGCTGAAACTAGGAGACAGGAATGCTGCTGAGAATGATTTTTAGTCCACAGCAAACAGCTACATATTGTATATGCAAGTGATACAATTAAAAAGGGATAGTTTCAAACTCAGTGCTCACCTTATCTTTTTGCAACAACGAAAGTAATATTTTTAATGATTATCATCATATGGGATTAATACAGAGAATAAGATACTATCCTAATGTATTTGGTTGATTAGAAGTGTTAGTATTTTAGCGCTAATAGTGCTGAAGATTATGCAAATAATTGTGCCTCTTTGTGACTGCATCCCATATGATCTGGTGGTATTTATCTTGCTGGTTCCACAAATCTCATTCTTTCTCCCTTCCTTAATGACCTATTTATAAGACCTGATGATAGAAGGTGCTAGGTGGGACTGAAGTCAAGTAATTACAATGATGTATTTCCGGTTGCTTCAATAATGTATATGCATCCAGCTTCTTAGTCGATAATCTTCTCTTTTATTTCAGTAGCCTCAAGTCCAGCCAGTTGATGGATTGCAAAAGAAGCATCAATACACATTTATGTAGTTATCTACCTTCTAAGTGCCAATATTTGATGTGGTAAATGTGTTTTATATAGGCAGTTTTTAGATTCATGCATTTTAACCAGCTGTTGCTAAAAAAAATCACCTTTATAAGGAGCTGCATATTCTGAGTAAACAGAAGTGATGGAGAAGGTCAAACAGAACAGGGCTAGGAAAGTATCAGGAGATAGCCGTGTCAGTCTGTATCCACAAAAACAATAAGGAGTCTGGTGGCACCTTAAAGACTAACAGATTTATTTGGGCATAAGCTTTCATGGGTAAAAAAACCTCACTTCTTCCATGCATCTGAAGAAGTGAGGTTTTTTACCCACAAAAGTTATGCCCAAATAAATCTGTTAGTCTTTAAGGTGCCACTGGACTCCTTGTTGTTTTTTAGGGTTAGGAAAGACAAAGATCATGTAATTTTAAATTGGAAAGTAAACAGAGTGTGACAGGGTCATTTATCCAGTTAAGTGAAGACTGTGTTTCCCTCTTCAGTGATCTGGGCAGGTTCGGGGAAAGGCAGATTTGCATGACAAAGGGGGTGTTGAATCTCCTGCCTCTCCCTTGTTTTGTTTGATTTTTGTTTAAGGATTCTTGAGAGTGGAAATATTGAAGGGAATGGGAGCTCAATTCTTTATGCTCTGCCAAGGCCCCAGGGATTTTCCTACTTGATGTAATAGTCTAGCCAGCCCTGAGAATCTGGTTATGGGGGTTCATATGTACAGGATAGTAAGTCTGAACAATTCTTTCTCCCTTTTACTTTCTCTAAATTGCTGCAATATTCTGTCTTTCTAACTTCTCACAGTAGGGTGAGGAAACCATCTCTTCCCCCAACCCTTCTTTTTTCTTTTTCCTATTTAAAATATCTATTTTACATTATGTGAAAATTGCAGAGAAATTACTTCTCTTCATTTTGATTTAAAAAGTTCTGGGATGCCTGAAACAGTTATCTTCCCCTGACAAGCACTACCATTCAGATCTGACCAATCCAGCTAGAGGTAATTTAAAGAATCTCAAGTTTAGCAATCAACAGCTAAGAGAAACTGAGAAAACAAGGATACGATGGTTGTTTAAAAGATTAGAAACCGTAGTATACCGTCCATTTCAGAGTCCACTTCCGCCTGGAGAGACAGGAAGAGAAGTATTGGCTCAGAAGGTAGAGGATTTATTTTGAGACGATGGTAAAAATTTTGCGGAACAGTAAAGATCCATAGTTTGTTATAGCTTTGCTTGATCCTGCATTTTAAGGTGTGGTTCTACTCTGTGAATATGGCATCATGGGACTTGTCCCATTGTCTTGCACCACACATGTGCTTGTCTTCAGGGGGTCAAGTACGAAAAACAAAGAATAGTTGTACTCTTCCAAGCTCTGCTCGGAAAATAAGCTCCACCCACTTGAGAGGAGAAAATGAGATGGTGTTTTCAAAAGACTGTGCAGATGCTGAAAACTGGATCACATGATCTACTGGGCTTTTGGGGCTTGGCTCTCCATCAGTGGGGTTCAATGCATTGCTGGGCTTCTTGGAGTTAGCTCCTCCTTGATGGGAGGAAAAAAACAAGTGTTGCTGTCTCAGCTGTGGAAACCACGTTGACATATCAATTATCATCATTACTATCTGAGTTAACTCCCATTGAGATGAAAGAGGAAGCTCACATTTCACAGCTGTCATTTCAGGTTGTCCGAGAACTTACTTGGATGTCTTGGCTTCAGTTATATTTGATTCATGTTTTCAAAGTTTTCTTTGAAATCATAAGAACTAGAGACTTTTTTTTTAAAGTAAGGTTGAAATTAGACCCTCAGTTATACATGTGGAATCTTATTTTTCTTCAGTGGGTTTGTACGGTTGGAACTCATTGGGACTTAGTTTATGATGACCAAGAAGAACAAGAATCCAATTTCTTTGATCCCAGCTGTGTTGACCTTTCAGTGATAAATGGAGTAAAAAAGCACTAAAAAGAAACTGCTGTTAAAGTAAGCTGTATACACAACAGAAACACATCTGTTGTAAGAAGATACCATTTTTATAAATCCGATTTCAAAGTATAAACACTTTAAATTAAATTTGTCTGAGTCACCTCATACTGGATTAGAATTGAAGTACGTTCTTCACTGACTGATATCGTTAAACATATCTGACTGCTTTTGATATATTTTTCACTGGACAATGTTTTTATATTGTCAAATGTATAAAAATGTTTGATAGGATACCGCACACATAGATATTTATTTATGATTCTGATAATCTACTTACTTTTCCTTAGGAAACAGGGATGTTTCATCAGGGTTAATTATGTCTTCACAGTAAACTGTATAGTTAAATCACTCAAATGCATAGACATCTTTACGACTCATAACTACATTAAAATGTTTAGAGCTGCGTATTGAAAATGCACATAATGGGCTCTGCTCTTATCTACTGTCTCAACTGCTTCCCTTTTCCAAAGCTATTACAAGAACTATACGTGTGAAAATGCATAGAATAGGAAGGTATTATCTTCAAGAACTCTGCACAAAGGCAATTCTGTGTCTGACAAAGGGACCAGCTACCTCACAAAGGAATAAATAGCGCTGAATCCAAAGCCAAAGATGAACATGTGCCTCAAGCAGTAGATCAACTATTGAAGGAAATAGCCCTGAGTGCTCAGTCATAAGATTTGTGAGCCTGAGAAAGAGAAGAAAAAGGAGACAAAGAAAGTTGTTGCCTATATGTTCAACCTGATACCTCCTCTATGCCCTCTTTCTGTGAAGAGACATATAGCAGAAGAGAAATTCACCTAAGGTGCTGTCAGTAATCTAACTCCTATCCATATTTAATTTGTAAGTGAAGGAAAGTTGACCAAATGGATAACAGTGACCATGGTTCAGAACAAGGATTACTCCTGAGGGCATTCTGCGCCAAAACATAAAAATTCTGTGCGTAATATTTTAAAATTCTGCAAATTTTATTTGTCAAATAAATGTGGAGGCTCCAACACGGCATTGGGGAGCACAGGCCACTGGCTGCATAGAGGTGGGAGATCACTATGGAGCTCCTCTCCCTTCCCTTCCCCCACCAAGACATGGCCTCAACAGTGAGGCAGCACCCAAGCCTGACACAGCGCAAGGACCAGGCCTGTTCCAGAAACACCCAAGGGCACTGTCCCTCTGTGTGGGCTGGCAGGCTCAGCAAGGCAGGATCCAAGTGTGGAGGGCTTTAGTGGGGGGAATGCAGGTGTGGGTTGAAAGGGTTCTGTGTGGGGCAATCTAAGTGTGGGCAGATCAGTAGTGGATTTGGGTGCGGGGGGGATCTGGATGCACAGGGGATTGTTGGGGGGCTCTGGGTGCAACTGTAATCGGACTCTGCAGAGGTGTCCAGGTGATTGTGGTTGGGTCTCGGTGTTGAGGGGGATAGAGCTCAGCAGAGGGGTCTGGGTGTTGGGGGCTCAGTGGGGGTGGTCTAGATTCTGAGGGAGTGGGGGATCCAGGTGCAGTTGCTTGGGGCTTGGTAGGGTGAGGATCTAGGTGTGGGTGACTCATCGGAGTAATCTAGGTGCAGTGGAGGTGGGGCTCATGGAGGGGGGGGTGTTCTGAGTGTGGGGGTGGGGAGGCTCGGCAGGAGGGTCTGGGTATGAGGGGGTCTGGATGCACAGGGGTTGGGCAGCTTGGGGAGCAGCTCCCTGTACCGGGATCCCTCCCTCTGCAGCTGAGGAGTGTTGCATGCAGGAAGTGGGGTAGGGTGGGGGAGTTTGCAGAGCTTCCTGCTACTGGGGGAGAAATCTGGGGGTGCTGTGCAGGGGAAGAGGAAGTCCCATCCTCCCAAGCCCAGCCGGGACCAGCAGCTGAGCTTGGCACAGGGTAGGGGCCATCAGCTGGGTCTTCCCCAGTCCCGCCTCCTGCCGCACAGTGATTTCTCTCTCCACCGGCTTCCCTGGGCACCCAGAACATACTGATGGGGAGAGTCGCACGACAACTCTTGTGACGTCCCTTTGCTTCCCCGTCAGAAAGTCATTTTTCTGCGGGGAAGCAAAAAAAATCGGTGGGGGACATAAATGCTGCGTATGCGCAGTGGTGCAGAATTCCCCCTGGAGTAAAGGATGTTCCTCTTCCCAGATAACATATACTTGGCAGCATAGGTGCTGGAACAATTTTTATAGTGGAGATGCTGAAAGCCATTGAACCAAACTGTAAACCCTGTATCTGATGGAAGTTCATAACTTCAAAACAGGGGGTGCAGGAGCATCCCCGGCACCCCTAGTTTGTGCACCTATGCTTGGCAGAGTCCTTTCAGTATCAGTTGTTGGGTACATCTACACAGCAAGCAGCACTGAGTCCCAGAGCCCAGGCTGAGAGACTCAGGCGTGCATAAAAATAGCTGTGTAGGTGCTTGGGCTGGAGTTCAGGCTCTGAAGCTTAGGCAGAGGGTTGGGACTTGGTTCCAGCCCTCCACAAATGACAACACAGCTTTTATTAGCACTGTATCATGAGCCCCGCAAGCCTGAGTCCGTCGATCTGGGCTCAGAGACTCACTGCTGTGGGCTGTACAGACGTACCTATAAAGGCTAACCTGTATAAGGTAGATGAGCTTGTGTGAAAGAATGCCTGTTTACCCCGTGCTAGTAAGAGGGTAGTACCGCGCCTAGACCCTGAATGTACAGGAGAGTGCTATACAACTTCATAATGCAGAGAAAGAATTAGAGTTTACTGAAGTAAAGCTAACAAATTCCTCTGGAACTTCGTAGAAAAATATGTAGGGTGCATCTTTATCAGCAAGGCAGCCTATTAAATAAACAGCTCCCCCAATATCAAGTAATAGTTAATACAACAAAATATAGGCCAGTGTTTTCTCTCCTTACCAGCAGAAATTTCCCCATTTATAACACTGCAAAAATCCACACACTTACAAAATCATGCAGAGTTTTATTTTACCTTTGCCTGCACCTACAGCAGGAGGGAGAATACCAGCTTTAATGGGGGAAAATAAAAATAGGACACTATATAATTAGATACAACACCAGAGGGAACATATATATAAATATAAATTGTCATAAAAGCATGCTATAAGTGAAATATATTAGATCAAGGGAGTAAGAAATTAAATACATACTTATATTGAACATTGATTGATTATTCTAAAGTTAATATACATGCATTTATTAATCTTTACTGTTCATGCTTGTTAACATTCACTTTTTAAAAAAAGTTACATTTTATGATATAACCAGAATACACCTATTAGATCTACTGGGTTTCATACCAACCAATTTATGGCAGTTCCAACAAACAATAAGCTTACCAAGTATGAAATAAGTAAATCTAAAGCTTGCAATAAAACAGAATTTAATATTAGAGGTGTGCAAAATTATCAAAGGCCGCATCACAAAATTTCCACAGTAATTTTAATTATTTAAATTGAATTTCCATAATATTTTAAAGGATAGCACTCCCAACAGAAGAATTTTGTCCCAGATCCTAAATCTAAAATGCCTAAAACAACGTAAGCTTGTAAAGCAATACTCTTAGTTCTAAATTAACATGTGGCTGTCCCAGACTCTTTAACTGGTGACCATATACTGGACTGGTCTTGGTCCTAGCTGTGGTACTACATTTACAGTACACCCATGTTCCTACTAGGCCCATGAGAAAACATTTAGACTATATATAAGTTATTGTGATTTAGAGATTTGTATTGTTTTAGACTTTATAGATTTTCTACTACCCAAACCGTAGCAGGCAGCATTTCATGACTTTATCACTGGATGAAGGATAATAACCAGAACAAAGTATTGTACCTGTGACCCGAAGCAGTCATGGAAGCAGAATAATATAGATATAGTATAGATGACTGGGAAAGGCACTTAAGAGTATGTAAAGTTGCATAAAACTTTGAAAGGCACGGCCTAGCCCTGAAAAGCAAGTAGCTTAGGTCTTGTAAAGAAAGTGATATACAGAGGTGGCTTTTTACACCAATTTTTTTAAGCATCAGTTGTAGTAGAAAATTTTTGCACATCTTTTCTTTAAAATCTGTTTTAAATAGTTTATATTAGTGCACACTAAAACTAGGTATTCGCTAGATAATTTTTAATAAAGAGTGCTTCAACGAGGAAAAAGTACTAACATTTTTAATAAAACAGGTAGGATTCTTTAAACTTAAATGGACTTTCTTTATACATACCCATCTTACCTTCATCCATAATTGTTACTGCTTCCTCAGTTATTTGACTTCCAGCTCCAACTGATGTTTGTGCATAAAAGTAAAACTTGTATCGTGTGCTGTAATTTAAATTACTTAATATCAAGCTGGTCTCGTTTGCAGGAATTCTGATCTCTACCAAGGGGCCTAATTCATGAGTGCTGTTAACTGTCATTGTGAGAAAAGCATAAAGAGTTAGATGGTTTATCTTTGAATATCTAGGAACTCAATCTATATTACAGTTGTGTTAATTAAAACATTTTATACCAGGTACTGCCTTTCTTTTCAAATTTCTCTACAGTGCTGTTCATTTTCTGATTCCAGAAATGATAAATACTGTAACTTCTGCTATCTGACTTGATAAATCAGCTACATGCTGGATAGAGGCTAGGCTTGTGTGGCTGTGTAGGGAGCATAAGGTGCAGTTTACTCACTCCTGAGAATGTCAAGGAGACAGGGAGATATTTTTACCAGTAAAAAGACTAAGGGCAACATTTTCAAAAGCACCTAAGTGACTTAGGAGCCTAAGCTCCATTTTGAAAAATGACTTTTTGACAGATTTTCAAAGGTATTTAAGGGCCTAAGGATGAAGATAGTTGTCTAGTGGGATTTTCAAAAGTGTCTACGTAGGTTAGGTGCCTAAATGCCTTTGAATTATCTGACCTTCAGGCACTTACGAGTGTAAGTCACTTTGAAAGTCACTTATGAAACTGGGACACCTGTGTCATTTTTGAACATGGGACTTATGTGCTTTTGAAAAATTTATCCTAAAAAACTGCTAAAACCTAATGAATATGCTAAACTACCTACCTAAGAATAAAACACACTAAATGTTGGGACAAAAATAGTCAAATGATTGCTAACTGGTGTCAAGCTATTGCAGCAGTTGAACAGAAATTGAGGCAGCTGGGAGTTTTTTATGTGGGAGGCACTTATGGCTCCAAATGGTTCTAGGTGCATAGCCGGAGACAAGTGCATCCCGAGGGCAGGGCTGAGTGAGAAGCCATCTTGGAGATGAATTAAAATTAAGATACTTTCTGATATCAGTAGATGATTATGTGATTAAAGGTCCTCATTACTGTCATTACTGAAACACACATTTGTAATCACACATACACACACACTCCACAGTCAAATGAACCCCATACTGTTACCATGCAGTGAATAAAACATTCCAAATAGGACAAGCATAATGTTGCCACTAGGTTTTTTTTTATATTCACAGTATTTACTTGAACATTCATAAACTGTAAATATATGCACATATGTGCATATTATATATGGTCCAACAGGTTTTTTATTTTTTGGCAAAATGATCCATGCTTCCTTTGAAAATATAATAAAAAGGTATGTATGTGCAATTATCAACTAAACAATAAAAAAACCACTCAGATGAACCTGCAGCTAGAGCCCCTCAATACCGACATCTTTTCATATTACACCAGCTATGCAGGATCAGGCGTAGGCAGTTGCTCTAGGAGATACCAGCAAAGAAAACTCCAGCTCTACATGAAGGAGTGTTTGTGATGCAGCAGGTGGAAGTCTTCCCTTCACATTGATAATGAATTAAATACACCTTCGGCGACCTGGAGTACTCAGCCAGTAGGAAGGATGGGGTGCACAAGGTGTTTGAGATGGCCAAGTGGGCTGCCCTGCAGACCAAGCGCGGGCACAAGAAGAACTTATGCCAGTTGCTGTAACCCCCACCACCTCCCACAGGCCCTCCTTCTGATCTCCATGCTTGGGAGGTAGGGGGGTCAGGGCCCCTCCATCATAGTCTCACAGCTCCAACGGTAGAACTGACCATCTTCTCTTGCTGCCGGAGCTTCATGCAGCCATGTGGGGTGATCTGTGGCACAATCCCAGCCATGGGGGCCCCCAGTCTCCCTCCATTGACAGTTCACGAGGGAGGCAGGGCACCACTGCCTCCCAGCGGCACTGCCTCAGCCAGGAGCGGTGCCAGGGTTTTTGCCGCCCTAGATGGCAGCGCTCCTCCTCTGAGCATTCGGCGGTGGGGGTCCTTCCGCGCCGCGTCTTCGGGGCACTTTGGCGGCGAGTCCTGGAGCGAGTGAAGGACCCACCGCCGAATTTCCACCGAAGACCCGGAGCAGAAGGACCCCCCACTGCCGAATTTCCGCCGAGGGCGGCAAAATGCCGCCCCCCAAATCCTGCTGCCCTAGGCAACTGCCTAGGGTCGGCCAGTGGAAGCGCCGGCCCTGGCCTCTGCCCCTTCCAGTCCCCCCTTAATCAGAGCCTGAAATCACTTGGCTTGCCCAGAACAGCCTGCCCTGCACCAGAAGTCTTGGCCAGTCACAACCTGCAGGCCCCCACTGAGGAGCTCGTTGCTGCTGCCACCAGTTTGAATAGGTCAGCCTTTCCCACCCCTGGCTCCTAACCGTGCCACCTCCTTGCTCAGGGGAGCGCTGGATCATCATCAAGGTGCCCCTCTCCTGGGGCTGCCTCCTGCCCCAGGGCAGGGTGGGGTCATGGGTGCTGCCCCCTGCTGTATAGGTTTCTCCCTCCACTCTCCTATTTATCTCTTGCCAAGCAGAGATGGCCACCCATAGAACTATATTTTTATGCAAAGGCACCGTGGGCTGCTTTGCCTGAGGAGGGCACCCAGCTCCCGCTCTTCCCTCTCAGGGCCAAGGCTCCTTTGCCTCTCCGCAGTAGCCAGTGCCACAGTCAGATCACTGCGGGCATGCTCTCCCGGCACCCCGCCTCAAGTCACAGACGCCGGCCATGCTGTCCCATCTGGTTTGTACGCACATGGTAAAAGTGGTCGTTACTTTTCAACTGTACTTGAAAGACAAACAAGATGACTCTTAGAGACTCAGTCTTTCAGAAAATATATGAAACAATTCCAGACCATTTGTAGTCATGATAAATCTGACAATTTTTGCAAAATTATATTCTGCCTACCTACATTCCCCACACATGTCAACTGGGGAGAGTACTTTCTATCCCAGAAGTGTTGTGTAATGATACTGTGTTCTGTTGAACCATTGTTGTTACATTTTATCACAGAGCTCTCTGATCTCCAGTGGTGGATGAAATGATTACTATATATTCGATGTAAAATCAGTTAGTAAGTTTTATAAAGGGATCCAAGTGTATGATATATGCTACATGTCAGATATTTATCATGATCATAGCAGAGAGCTCAATTGTATTTATTAGAGTAACAATACTGTATTTCTGCTATCATTTCTAAGAATTACATTGCTTCCAGGAGCCCAAGTCAGGGTCAAGGACATATTGTACATATAAAGAAATGGTTCCTGCCACAAAGAACTTAACATCTAATTTAAGACAGAAACATTTGAAGTAGATGAGACAAATAAATGGAAGGAATGCAGGAGGGAGGACAATTAGTTGGATTTGATTCATTCAAAAGTTTTTGGAGTTTTGAGGGGTTTCGTTCTAAGATGTAAATAAAACCAAAATCTTGATAACACCAGCTACCTGCCTAACCATTATCAGTTGGCTATTTACTGTAGACATCATGGTAGAAGTGGGGATCTAAAGGAGGACAGGTTAGTGGCTTTCCAGTCTAGATTGAGAGGGTATTCCATGACTTGTTTATTGTTTAGCTGACAATTACACATCAGCTTTTACTTGCATTTTGGGATGAAGCATGGATCAATTCATTGTAGAGAAGTACAAATAAATAAAAAATAAAAAATCCCACAGTTGTAGCCCAGAGGATGAACTCTTCCAATTGCGACCATTGTCAATGTAGATCAACCTTTACCATAATTTAACAAATATAACATTCGGTATGATTTATTTTTAATTTATAGAAGGTATACCACATAGTTGTTGTAAATTGTGAAAAAACTACTGAATTAAGGATATAAATTAGTATTCAGCAGGCAGGTGGTCTGAGACAGGTTTTTGACTTTACCATTATTTACTTACTTGGTTGAAACTTTAGTGTATACGCTATCAAAACACCATTTGGGTGAGTAGGTAGACCCCATTCCAAAGTGAGAGAGTCCAGTGTTGGATTAGTAATCTTCAAAAAGGAAGGTGAGCTAGGAACTTGTAAGAAGAATATATGGTAAATGCTAAGTATATGGCACTAAAATGTCTTATAAAATACTATGGCATAACTTCTGTATCACCCTTACATTTGCTTTCACTTTTGTACATACAAACATAATGTTTAATATCGTGCCGAATATAAACCCCCAATTTTATTTCTTTCAACTACCCAAGAAAGTTTAAAATTAAAGAACAATCTTACAACATGCTATTTTTGAACTTACTAAGCTTAGTTTTATACCTTAATTTCCTCATTTCATACCTCCTTCAGGAGTCTTAAATGATTTGTCAGGGCTTGCTGGTCCTTCCCCTTTACCATTAACAACTCTAACATTCAGCTTGTAAGAACTATAAGGCTCCAGTCCTGGCAACATTCCATGTGTCTTGTTTCCACTGAATGTCAGAATCTTTTTCTCCACATGCCGCCGCCTTCTTTTAGATAAACTCTGTACTTTCCAGTAGTAAATCTACGCATTAAAAAAAAAAAAATCTGTAGTGAGTATTTTGGTGTTCCAGTTTTGCAAACTGGTAGCTATGATTTTTTTCATGAATACCTAACTACATTTTAAAAGGTGGTTACTTAGGACTAGAGAGTGGCTTTTCAGCAAGCTCCATGTAAGGGCCAGTGCATAGTTGCACTGTCCCAGAAGCAGACCAAGGAACAGACTGTGACTTTCAGAATCTTGCAGACATGTGTGTGTGTGAAGGACACAAGGGATTTTTCTAGTCTGGAGTGATAGGCAAATCATCAAAGGAGACCTACAATCCAGTCCTGCAACGAAATCCACACAGGTGCAGGAGTCTGCCTGCCTTCATCTCACTGCAGAATCTGGGTCTGAGACAGGCTGAGGATAACCAATGAATCTTCTTTTGCAGTTCATTTTACATATAAATAATTTTTTTTAAAAAGGAACTTTCCCCCTGAGCTCTTGTAGAGGCTGTTCTTTCTTCACATCAATTCATGTTCTCTTGCTTCTGAATGCTTAACCCTCTTTAATAAGGGATAGATACATGAAAGTGAATGAACAGACACTTGGGATGAATTTTAAGCAGACAGCCATTTTATTTAACAGTGATGAGGGGCATTATGTGCCCTGCCTCCTGTGCACTCATACCAAGCATTTAACACTGTGGTGTTCAGAACTCCCACCACAGAACGAATAACTAGGCTCATTCCTAGGACTCAACTAATTTTTGAATCCTCTCCACCTCCCCAACATGGAGGGGTAAGAGGCTCCCAAGGAAGGACTTCAGGTCTCCCCTTTTTCCAATTGGCGAAAGGTCCACCACCACAATCCCAGGTCTCATTTACCCCTTGGATCTGGTCCCTTTTATCGTTATCCACATTGGAAACCAGCCACAAGTTGTGGCAAGCTAAGCAGTCTTACTTTCCTAATGTTAAGCCTTTTAAAGTCTTAATGCTATAGCCTCCATGATGTTGCAAGGAAGGCAAAGAAACCCACCAGACCAGACCCTCTTACCAATTTGGTCCAATGGGAAAAAATTCCTTCCTGATCCCAAAATGGGCAATTAGTCAGACTGCAGCATCCTAAATAACAGCACCAATATTATACTAAGTATAACAATTAACCAGTGAGTCCATTCCCCCATGTCCAGCCAATGGAAAGGCAGCAGACCTGGCAGAAGGTAGCCCCCAGTTGTAATAAATCACCCAACAAATATACCCTTATTGTGAACCAACTGTGGGAACACTGACAAAAGTTTACAAATGGTTCCAATCACATATGACAATAAATGTTGATGGAAATGGGTGCAAAAAGGAGAAAGAAAGACTGAATTAGCCTTAACAAAAAGGCTTGTTGATATTACTCAAGACTTTGTTAAGATCATGTCCGATAAACAAGAGACGTGTGGGACCAGAAATCAATGAAGAAATGGCTACTTACTGGGTCTGTAACTGTGGTTCTTTGAGATGTGATGGAGACGTGTATTCCAAATAGGTGTGCGTGCCCCATGTGCCAGAGCTGGAGACTTTTGCCTACCAGTAACCGTAAAGGGGTGGTGCTCACGCCTTGTGTCTGCAGTCCCTCCCCTATATAAGGCAGCACTGCCTCAATCGCTCTCAGTTCCTTCACACTGAACATCCAGGGAAGACTCTGAAGCACAGGGGACGGAGGGTGGGTTGTGGAATATACATCTGCATCACATCTCAAAGAACCCAATTACAGTAAGTAACCAATTATTATTCTTCGAGTAGATGTAGACGTGTATTTCAACTAGGTGACCAGTGAGCAGTACCCCCACCTGGAGGTGGGGCTCGGAGTCTATCTGAGTAAGGATCACAGGACCGCTCTTCTGACATTAGTGTCTGCTCTGGAAGAAGCAGTGATCGCGTAATGATCCGTAAGTGTATGTATGGACGCCCCCGAGGCCACCCTACAAATGTCCAATATGGAAATGTCATTGAGTAATGCTACCGACATTGCCTGTGCTCTCGTCGAACATGCCCATATCTGTTGAGGAGGCGTAGCTGATGCTATCTCACATGCAGTCTTGATACAAGACATTATCAATCTAGAGATGGTCTTCAAAGAGATTGCTTGTCCCTTCATGCAGTCCACATAGGATACAAAACAGGCCAGCCAAAGCACGAAATTGTTCGGTCCTGGTCAGATAAAAGGCTAGACAGCATCTAATGTATGGAGGCATTGCTCCTCAGGGGAGGAATGCAGCTTGGGGAAAAATACAGGCAAATATACCGCCTGGTTCAATTGAAACTGAGAGACCACCTGGCACACAAACTTGGGATGTGGACAGAGCATAACTTTATCCTTGGAGAACTGCATGTAAGGAGACCCTGCCATTAGGGCCAGCAACTCACCCACCCTCCTGGCAGAGGTAATGGCCATCAAGAATGCTGTTTTCTGAGACAGGAAAGGCAGTGGATAGGAAGCAAGGGGCTTGAATGGAGGCCCCAGTAGAGCTGCTAAAACTGTGTTCAGGTCCCACAACTGGCTCTAGTACTGGATGATGCAGGTGGAGAAGTCTTTTCAGAAATCTCATCACCATGGCACTGGAGAAAATCAATTTTCCTTGGAGAGGTGGATGATATGCCAATATTGCTGCCAAGTGCACTCTTAGAGAACTGAGTGCTAAACCAGATTCCTGAAGGTGTAGCAGGTACTCCAATATGTCCTTGATGGAAGTCTCTGCTGGATGGCTCCACGGGCCAAGGACCACATGGAAAACCTCTTCCACTTCGCCAAGTACACTATTCTAGTGGAAGGCTTCCTACTGTTAAGTAGGACCTGTTAGACAACCTCCGAGCAACATTTTTCCTCCTTGTTCAGTCATGCAGCAGCCATACCATAAGGTGCAAGAGGCTGATCGCTGGATGCAAGGTGCAGCTGCAGTCCTGTGTGAGAAGATTGGGAAAGAAAGGAAGTGGCATGGGATGTTGAACTGACAGAGCGAGGAGGTCCCAAAATCAGCACTGTCTCAGCCATGATGGGGCGATCAGGATGAGCCTGGCTCGATCCACCTTGAGCTTGGCAATGACCTGGGGAATGAGTACAGCAGCGTCGACTGCCAGCTGTAGTGCAAAGCATCGGAGAGGGAGCCCAGGCTGAGCCCCTTCAAGAGCAGAATAGGTGACCCTTCCTGTTTTCCCTCACTGCAAAGAGGTTGATCGTGGGGATGCCCCACATTGCGAAAACCATCCAAAGGCCCTCCGCCTTCAGGGACCATTTGTAGCTCGGGGAGAAAAACCTGCTGAGATGATATGCGAGGTGGTTCTGGATCCCTGGTAAATAGACATCTATTGGGGTGATTTCTTCTTCAATGTAGAACTGGCACAGGTTGATCACCTCCAGGCAGAGTGATCTGGAGCGAGCTCCCCCTTGTTTGTTCACACAGTAAGTTGTGGTGGTATCATCCGTGAGTATGTGAATCACTGAACATCTGATATGGTCCCAGAAGGCACGACATACATTGTGGATGGCCCAAAGCTCCAGCACATTGATGTGGAACAAGACCTCCTGTCCCAACCAGAGGCTGCACCCTCAACAAGTCCAGATGCTCCCCCAACCCAGAAGGGATGCGTTGGTAGCCGGTGACTTGGTCGGAGAGGGCTAAGTGAAGGGGATGCCTTGCACACATTGCATGGGGACTCCCACCAGCACAGGGACTCCAGGACTGATGGAGGAAGGTGAACCAACCTGTCCAGAGAATGCAGGGCAGGGCAGTAAACCATCCTGAGCCACATCTGAAGAAGGCAAACACACAACCTGGTGAGTTGTACCACCTGGCCCAACAGGCTCAGACACTTGCCGACTGTTGTAAACGGTTGTGATTGCAGATCAAGCCACATCTGTCGAATTGCCTGGAAGCGGTTGGTCAGCAGAAATGTCCTTAACCTCGTGGAGTCTAGCAGGGCCCAATGAACTCTGTTTGCTGAGCGGGAGCCAAGGCTGACTTCACGGTGTTTTAAATGAGTCCAAAGAGGTTGAGTAAACATAGCATGGTATCAATATGGGCAAGAACCTCCTTTCTGGAGCCATCCTTCAGCAGCCAGTCGCTGAGGTAGGGGAAGATATGGATTTTCTTCCATGACTATGGCCATGCATTTGGTTAAGACTTGGGGGGGCGGAGAAGAGAGGCCAAACGGAAGCACTGTGCACTGAAATTGTCAGTCTCCTACCATAAAGTGAAGAAACTTGTGATTCGGCAGAATGGTCACATGAAAGTAAGCATCTTGAAGGTCCAGAGCAGTGAACCAGTTGTTCTGAGACAAAGCAGGCAGGATACCTCCTCCACCGTTCCCAATGCTAGCAGAGAGCTGACCTGTTCAAAGAGCAGTGTCTCATGAGAGGGGGTCCCTGAAGAAGGATGGGGAAGGGGGGTGGCGAGTGGGCTTGGAGAAGAACTGGATAGCACAGCCCGATCTGACAGTGTCTAGGACCCCACTGTCAGAGGTAATCAAGACCCAGGCATTGTAAAAATGGGCCAGCATGTCCTCAAAGGAATGGGGGGATGACAAGGGAGGAAGAACAACTGAAACAGTGCTCTGGTCCAACAAGTCAAAATGTCTACTTAGCATGCACCAAAGGAGGACACTCAAGACCGAGTGCTTCCTCTTATGAGACTTGTCCCTCTTCCTGGAGTAATCTTGCTGTTTCGAGGGGGAAGGGCTGCACAAACGGATGCTGCAGCCTGTACAGCTGTTGTTGCTGTGTCCCGCAGTGGAGTCTCTGTGAGGGTGGCACAAACACCCCCAAATACCTTAAAGTAGTCCTCAAATCCTTAAAGGAATGCAGGGTTTCATCAGTCTTGTCCGAAAACAAGGTTCAGCCATCAAAAGGCAAGACCTCAATTGCTTACTGGATATCCAGAGCGATCCCCAAGTTTTGGAGCCAGGAAGTCCTCTTCATGGTTATTGCCCCTGGCTGAAATGTCTGCAACATCAAGGGTGGATTGCAGAGATGTTTTGGCCACCAAGCAGCCCTCAAAGACAAATGCCCGAAACTCCTCTTTTGAAGCCTTGGGCAATTGCTCCTCAAATTTGGCCATAGCTGACTAATTAAGAAAGTCATATTCAGCCAGCAAAGCTTGCTTGTTTGTGATCCTCATCTATAGTGAAGAGGAGATGTATATCCTTCTTCCCAAAAGGTCCAGGCGCTTAGAGTCTCTGTCCTTGGCAGTGGACTTGAATCTGCCCTGCTGGGCTGTCATTCACCACCATGACCACCAGGGAGTTCTAGGCCAGATGGGAACAGAACCACATGCATCCCTGAACAGGCATAAAACAGCACTTCTCCAAACGCTTGGCCACTGACAGTACTGAGGTCAGTGTACCCCAAAAAGCTCTCGCAGGCTCGAAGGCCGCCTCGTTAATTGGAAGGGCCACCCTTTCAGGGACAGAGGGCTGGAAAATGTCCATGAGTTTATGGGTATTCTCCTGGAGAAACTCTGCTTGAATACCAAGGAATGCAGCCACATGGCGTAAAAGGTACTGGTATGCCTTGAAGCCCTCCAGGATGGAAGGGGAGGATGAACCAGGCAGCACCGCATTGTCTGGGGACAAGGACGAGGCTGTTGGCTGAGCCACAGATGTGTCGCTCCTGAGGTAGCATCTCCAGATGGGGAAACTCTGGTGGCTCCACAGGAAAGGGAACCATGGGCGTCTGGACTTGCGGCTGATCTGCAGCCCCCAAAGTCACACGAGTAGGCAATCTTGGTTTTGACTTGGACAAAGGAGCTTACCACTGAGCCCAAGGGGGCTACTGGTATCGGTAAGACATTGGTGGCCAGTAGATACGGGGCGCGCACACTCGTAGTTGGAATACATGTCTGCATTTACTTGAAAAATAACCAAAATTGGTATGTCAGAAACTAGCTTTAATTGCTGGACAAAATAATGAGGGGACAGGCTAGTCTGCTCATCACTCACTTTTGGTGTCCTTAAAAAAGACTTAGGGGAGAAAAATCAAAGCAAATGCAACAATTAGTGAATGAAAAAAGGAAAGGAGTAAGCTTCACCATCATGGCTGCCACTCCTACAGCTCCTGGGAGACCCGGGATCTACTGTTACACTTTTGGGCTTTTGTCATCCTGATCCTGAGAGATGTTCTGATCAGCCCAGGCTGGAGAGAGAGACCCAGATGACATCACCACCTCCACTGGTTTTGGCTGAATCCTGAACACCACCTGGGATGTGAGACTGTTACTTCGTCCCTTGTTTGTCCTTTTACTTCCCCCCTTTATTTCTTCTCTTTCCTATCCTTCTCCTATTGATTTTTGTCTAACGGGAGTCTCTTAGCCAGCAAAGACTATATTGTGCAACACTGCTGTAAGCTTGTGACCAGAAAGACAGCTAAAAGCAATGCCTAAACAGCCCAATGCTGATACAAGTTTGTCAGGTCTCAGAGTGGCTGGTTACACCTCATATTGTGCCTGTGTTCTCCAGCAAAGAGGATGCAAATGAGAGTCAACACGAGAGATATAAGCTGCATATTCTATCTTTGCTGTTCTTTTCTCTTCCCTATTGTGTGTTGTCCTTGTCTCCGTGGGTCCTGCGTTTCCTGATGGATTTCGCTAGCCTCAGAGGTTCACTGTGACCCTCCAGTTAACCCTTCTCTCTCTAGAGACAAGGGTCACAGTCTACTGAGCCATTTTCATCATAAGCCAGCGAGGGAAGTGAGGAGAAGCTATCCTCCCTTGCACAGTCTCTGTTGTCTCCCAGTCTCAGCCCAGGGACCCTAATAGTATCAGCTATGGTAGCTGACCTTTTAGGAACAGGACATGTTCAATTCCCTGGGCTACTTCCCCACAGCAGCCCCCACTTCCTCAAGCTCCACTTCACCCTTACCTCAGGGCCTCCTTCCTTGTGCCTGATATGGTATGTACTGCTCAGTCTCTCTAACAGCACAACTTCCTCCTACAGCTCCTGACATGCATGCCCACCTGACTAACTGGGAGGCTTTTAACTAGTTTCAGCCAGCCCCTGATTGGCTTCAGGTGTCCCAATCAACCTAGCTGTCTTCCCTGCCTTCTGGAAAGCTCTTAATTGGCCCCAGGTGTCTTAATTGACCTGGAGCAGCTGCCATTTACTTATCCAGGGATTTGTTTAACCTGGGGCTAATATATCTATCTCCCACTACTTTTCTATAGCCATCTGCCCTTGCCCCGTCACTGTGTGTTTGTCTTGGGTTGCTTCTATGAAACAGAATTGGACTTTAACAATAGCAGCAATAACAAAAGCTCCAGCTCAGCTCCTTTTTCCCAAAAACTTCTTTTATTCCCAAAAGGACAGTTATTATAATCTTTAATACCATCTAAGAGATGGTCAAACAAGGACTTTTTCCTTATAAAAACTCACTCCAGCTAAAGGGAAAGGGAACAGGAACAAGGGAGGTTGTTAAAATGAAAGCCTTAGTTAATATTTTATATTCCAAACACTTTAACTGTTTTTCCTTTTCTGTATCTTTAATAAAAGGTTAAAGGGATTTTTAACAGTGTGTTTGCCATGGGTCTAAGCAGGCCTCTGTGTAGTAAACTCTGGACCTTGTTTAACAATGTTAATGTGGACAGTGACTGCGTCATTGTTAACACCTTTGACTCTTTGGAGCCATATATTCCATCAAAATAAATAGAACATGTCCCTACCAGCAATGTATGTTCTCTTGTGTCTGCCACCCTCCCTCCATGAATAGACACTGCCTACTTCCCCTGCTGTCCGCTCAAAGTTTTTTTTTTTAAAATATGGAGATATACCTATCTCATAGAACTGGAAGGGACCCTGAAAGGTCATCGAGTCCAGCCCCCTGCCTTCACTAGCAGGACCAAGTACTGATTTTTGCCCCAAATCCCTAAGTGGCCCCCTCAAGGATTGAATTCACAACCCTGAGCTATCCCTCCCCCCTTCTTTCACAGTTGACTGCTGGGGAGGGCATTTCTGACATCCACCTTCAAAATTTTAGAATGTTACACACGGCAAATAACTATTGTGCTCTCTTGAAACTGACCTGGTGAGGTGCTGAGCAAATTCAGTCTCTTACTCTGTCCTTTTCTGGTGAATATGAACCCAGTTTTGAATACCTCAGCCCCAATTCCTTCAAGCGCTTCTCCTTTCTTATTCTCGTCATGTTTTTCCTGGGTGCTCATGAAAGGAACTGGATTGACAGAGCTGGAGATTCACCTCTATTCATTTACTCAGCAAAAGGTCAAGATTTTCACTGTATGGCGGGTGTCTCTAGCAACGCACACTCTTTGGTGTCTGCTAAGTACTACTCAAAAAATTTCAGTTAGCCTAATGGTGTTCTTTCAGACTTAACAAATGTGATGGTTTAATCCCCCTCAGAGTATATTTGTTTTAGTGCTGTGTCACTCTTCTCTTGATAAGAGGCTTCAGACTTTCCCAGAATGAAGGTGAGCTTCCCTGGCATAATTACTGAGATTCTACTTGGCACCTTTTACTTTACCTTTCAGTCTCCTTAAAACAATTATCCAGAGAGTGTTAAAATTTGCCCCCTTAAAATTTTGTGTTACTCCTAGGAACATCACCCTCAAATATATCAACATTTATTTTGCAGGGCCACTGTGAGTGTGATCCCACACTAAAATTACTAGAATAAGGTCTATGGGGTAAAATCCTAGCTCCAGTGACGTCAATGGCAAGATTCCCATTGAATTTAATGGAGCCAGGATTTTACCCATTAAGAATATGAAATGATGGACTTCGTTAGTCCTGGAAAGCCCATTTAGACAAAGAAATCTGTTATGCAATACCAGGTGCCTTTGGTTAAGAATCTTATTCTTATCATTGTGACTTCTACTTTGTTTTAGTTTTAGTTTATTTAGGGGGTGAACTTAAAGGTGCTAGTCTCATGCTATCCTGTCAGGGATCGGGTTATATATATTGCTATCAGGATTTTAAGTTTATCAAGCTCATGTAGCTTGATCTTAGTTTCAATTACATCAACTGTAAATGATTTCAATTATAGTAATAACAGGATCTACTTGTTTTTATTACTTTGCAGGTGATAATATTGTTATTCCAGCATAAGGTACTGTGGGAAGACTTACAATATAAAAAGAGTGTCTACAGAGCAAGAGACTTCCTTCTGAAGGAAAGAGATTGGTTCTATTGGTTTTCAATAGAAAGGATAACTCTATGCCCTTCAGTTTTGAACAGACGCAGTTGGCAGAATTTGAGGTAGGAAAACAACAAACTGAACCCTGGTTGATCAGATTCATGCAACAGCATTTCTTGAAACACCTTGAAACTTCTTCCGTTCTGTAGTACTCCTACAAAAGTATTATGATCAGAATGAGTAAATCAATCAGTGTTTAGCCTATGGCGAGGTTGTAATCAGTTTGGATTTTTCATCTGTTCTGAACAGCTTGGCAGCATTTTTACAAATCCGAAGTTTATTAGGTAACAGAACAGGAAAGAAATGAGAGCCAATGGCATGTAGAATATGTGGCAAATGTGACCTAAAAAGATTGGTCAAGAGAAGGAGAGTTACAAGTGTTATAAAATCTGCTATGAGGAAGATATGAAGTAAAAATATTTAGAGTAAAAAGAAGAAAAAAAAACCCAAACAAGGATATACTAATATTTTGGTTCACATGAGCATTTCACACAGGTTCAGTGTTGAAAAATGCTTCTAATTTTCACCCTCCTGACCAGTTTAGCTTCAACTCCTGCTGGTAGTAGTAGAATCAAAGCTAAACCAGGGCTGAGTCATGACATGTAAATTTTCAAAAATGTTGAAGTTACAAACTTTTCTGAAAGCACTTTAGTATGGGAATGTCAGCAGTCAGGCTGAAAATTATCTCTGACTGAAATGAACTTGGAGGACATTCTACCAGGTGATGCAAAACAACCTTACTAAGAACAGATCAAATAGGTGGTCTATTCATCTGGAAACTGACAGGATCACTACTTCATACCAGTGCTGGCTCTGCAATACAAGGTGCCAGAGCTCTGATCGGTGAAGAAAAGGTGATTTGGTAGGGGAATGCGAAGTTCAAAGAGAATATGTTATACACCTCTACCTCGATATAACGCTGTCCTCGGGAGCCAAAAAATCTTACCGCGTTATAGGTGAAACCACGTTATATCGAACTTGCTTTGATCCACCGGAGTGCGCAACCCCGCCCCCCTGGAGCGCTGCTTTACCGCATTATATCCGAATTTGTGTTATATCGGGTCGCGTTATATCAGGATAGAGATGTATTATTCACATAATTTATAGTTCAGCCAGGAAAATGAATTAAAGTAATAGGGAGAAGGGGAGCAGCACCACTTAAAACAATGTGTGTGTTTGTATTTAATCAGAATGATTCACTGCACTCAATGGTATTAACTAGGGGCCTGATCTACTTGCCATTTTGCAAATGTGCAAGGGTGAGCTGGGTGTAACCTGCTTCATACTGCAGCTACCCACATGACTTTCTATTCTCTGGCTGGCTCTCAGTCATGTGACACCTGGGCACACCTTCTCCATTGAGCCGTGTACGCGTTCCTAATGTAATGCTGCACATCCAATGACCAAAAGGTTTGAAATCAGTTCCAGTAAATACATGCAGTAATCCTAATATAGAAGTCATTTTGTTTTCCAGAAAGGTCTGAATTTCGCTTTAGGACTTTGCTGTTGTCTCACGAAAGGTAACTGACTGCTTTGTAAACCATACAAATAACTATGACATTTGAAGTGCACTGTCTTTGTGAAGTAGTTATTCAGATTGGGCCTGCTCCAACCCACACTGAAGTCAACGTGAGGCTTTCCATTGATTTCAATGGGAGCTGGACTAGGACTATTGGGAAGTATTACCATGCAATGCAGTGTTATCCAAAAGTCTTACTCCTGACTGCCACTCCATTTATTTTGTGCCATCTGCAAATTTTACCAGTAATGATTTTGTATTTTCTTCCAGATTGTTGCAGAATGCAGTCTTTGAGAATACCCCTTATGGCACGCTGCTGGAGACACCCTGCTTCAGTTTTCTATCCTGGGTCTTCAACGTACCACACAGCTGCCAACACTGTGCAATTCTTGGAGTGACTTAACCCTCCCACTGATTCATGTAACAGTCCGACTCCTTCTGCAGTACATAAGTCCAAAAAAACCCACATAAAAACCAGAGAGTCTTCTGACCCAATCTTTAGCTGGTGACAACCCTTCCTCTCAGGGCCTGTCCTCTCTAGCTAACACTCTTCAACCCTCCTGGACTTTGCTCAGGCTTTTCCCGCTCTTTTGAGAGTGCCAACTAGATGTAAGATCCATCCAGGGCCTCTTTCCCTGGTGTCCTTCTGCAACCTGGTGTCTCTCTACCTGAACTTCCCCTGCTCCCCACAGATCCTCTTCAGTTCTCCTCCATACCATCACCCTGCTCCAAGGCCTACTATCACAGGAGCCCCACCGCCCCACTCCCTGTATTCCCCCTTTTTAAACTGAGCCTTTACTGAGCCCCACAGATGACAAATACATGAAAGGATGGGAGTTGCCTTACCAAGTGTGAGGTCAGTCGAACGAGACAATTCAAACAACAGCAGGATAACAAAGGAAGAAAAATAGCTTTTCAATTGGTAATGAGAGTGGCTCATTTCAGACAGTTGACAAGAAGGTGTGAGTAACAGTAGGGGGAAATTAGTATTGGGGAAATTAAGTTTAGGTTTTGTAATGACCCAACCACTCCGCACTCCCAGTCTTTATTCAGGCCTAATCTGATGGTGTCCAGTTTGCAAATTAATTCCAGTTCTGCAGTTTCATGTTGGAGTCTGTTTTAGAAGTTTTTTTGTTGAAGAATTGCCACTTTTAGGTCTGTTATTGAGTAACCAGAGAGACTGAAGTGTTCTCCTACTGGTTTTTGAATGTTATGATTCCTGATGTCAGATTTGTGTCCATTTATTCTTTTGCGTCGAGATTGTCCGGTTTGGCCAATGTACATGGCAGAGAGGCATTGCTGGCACATGATGGCATATATCACACTTGGTAAGGCAACTCCCATCCTTTCATGTATTTATACCAGCTCCTGTATTTTCCACTCCATGCATCTGATGAAGTGGGTTCTAGCCCACGAAAGCTTATGCCCAAATACATTTGTTAGTCTCTAAAGTGCCACAAGGACTCCTCGTTGTTTTTGCTGATAGACTAACACAGCTACCACTCTGAAACCTGTAACCCCCAAGGAGATTACCTAGATTCCTGGGACTCTGTCTGCTGGCAGCTCAGGGAGAGGCACACTGTCCCTGGTAGGGAGGGGGAGCCAAGGCAGACTCAGAGTCCGCCCAGCAACCAATAGGGAGTGACAGGCCCTCCCAGGGAGAAGCCATTTTGTAGTCAGTCTGGAGCCAGCCAGGAAAAGGACAGGACTGGCTGTGTGGGGAGCTGGTGAGACCCAGGCCTGCATGCAGGGTTCCCCCTGAGAACAGGCCTCTAGGGACCTGACAGCAGATCCCTCAGCTGGGTTTTTCCTTCCCCACTGGTGATTCCCAATTTGCAGCGTTTGCTGGGAAATTTCCCCAGCCAGGCTGAGTTCGCCCTCCAGCTCCCTAGGTGAGACCAGTCACCACATGGTCAGCTCTGCTCTGTCTGTTAGTCCAGGGCAGCTCCCTGCTGAGTGTGTGACTGGAGGCTGGGCTAGGAGGCTACAGTTTGGATGTTAGGTGTAGTTGTATAACCTACACCTTGAGCCCTGCACCCCTTTGTGCTGAGGGGAAATCCTGGGACGGACGCAGCCTGATTCCTGCCTGAGGAGGATCCCTGCCAGCAGACAACAGCCCCTCTGCAGTGACTGAGGAGTCCAATGTCATCTTCGAACCTGAGGATCATTCATGGAGTTTGTGAATGCACCATCTTTTAGTTAGTCAGGGAATTTGTTTTGGGGACCCCCTACTCCCTGAACTGTGTCCTCAAGCCACAGAGTCAGGGTTTGAGGATTTTATAAACTGCTGCATATTACACCTGTGGAAGGATTTACCACCTCCTCCCACTTGTGAGTCCTTTGGGCTGTACTGAACCCAGTCAGCCACACTGCTAAGCCACTGCAGAGAAGAATTTTGTGGTTATAGGTCATCAAGGGCCCCAGCAAAGTATGCGTACCAACGGGACACAAATTTTACATTTGCTACATCAAGTCACGGGTATTTTCCGTGTGGGCACCGGTGACCCTAAAAATAGTGTTTCACCCTGTTATGTTGTATTTGTCTCCCGTTTAATATAATTATTGTGCTGAATATATTTTCATGTGTTTGGGTTATTTCTTGGAAGTCTCCAACTATCTGGCAAGTAAGTGGGGATTATTCTGTAGCTAGAATTTTCCACCCACGCTGCCCTGGTGACCCTGCCAGGAAGGAGCAAGGAGGGTGGAGGCACTGCCAAATAATTTCATAGGAAAAAATGAAAGAAGATACACCCTGCTGAGTGGGTGGTGGGATCCAAAAGAACCCAGACCTGTCCATCAAAACCTGTAAGCGGATTGGCATTAAAGGAGGTAACCAGGTGGAGAAGGGCGCTACACTTAGATAATCAGATTTTAATCCTTGTAATATGGGCTATATTGATTTTGCACAGTGATAATTATTTTTAACCAAAATTCCATGCAGGAATAAGTTAATTGCCTTACATATTTGTCTTAAGTATATTATGTCAACAAATTATCAACCAAAATTGTGCTATAATAAAAAACCTAAAATACTCATTTTAAATTGCAGTTACCTCCCTCCCAAACACATATACACATTAAGAGAATTTTATTTTGATAGATGAGGATATAAAAGCTTCTACCATTACTTACCCTGTATCCTTGAAGGTGTCCTCGGACAGTTTTTAGTGGAACGGGGTCCCAGTGCACCTTGGCTAATGTGCTGTTAACAATGTGCACCTGCACGTTGCCTGGAGCAACCATTGGTACTGTGTGGGAGAGAGATGCAACGAATCCCAGATTATAATCAGAGACTATATGAACAGATAATACACTCATAAAGGAATGGGTCACACTGTTGGCTCATTTAACAACTGTTTGTTGAAGTGGGCCTCAATATTCATACCGCTGAGGTTTATGAAGCCTCTGACTATCCTCCAAAGATTTGAAGTTTACAATTTTCATTTATTATGTGAGAGAAAAATTCCCTCCCACAAATTTTCAATGGCTTTTTTTCAATCCCTCTGTGACTTTGTATTTGGATATTTTTAATTAGTACAAGTCAGTCAGTCTGAGAAACTTACAGTCTTCCCCAGAATGTCCAATCACCTCTGCAGGTTCTGGTGCATATCCTAAGTCATTTAAAGCCTGTACTTTTATCTCATATGGAACAAAGGTTGGTGTACCAGATACAATATATTTTGAAACATTTGCAACTATAACAGAAGTCCACTCATCACCAACATCTTTCTGACGCCAACTGACTTTGTATTGAAGACCTGGTCCATTGGACTGAAAACCTTTTAAAGGCTAAAATGAAAAAAAAAGAAATGAATGCATTAACATTATTTTATAACATTTGTAAAGAAGAGCAATCCAGGATAATAACAAAATCATAGGCTTCTAAAGAAGAACAAAGGTGTAAAAATGAGCCTGATTCACCATGTGGTTCCCCCAGTTTTATACCAGTGTAATGCTATTGAAACTTCTGTATTATGCTGTTTCATTTTTATGCTGGTGTAATTTCAGTTACCCTGGCATCAAAATGAAATAATGCATTCGTATATCACCTGGAATGTTTTGAAAAGCAGAGAACCTAATCACTAAGTGTTTTAATCATGCAAGCTAACTGATGTAAATATATTCTTGTTGTCAGTTTTCTTCAGTCGTGGAAGACAGCTACTACGAAAGAGCTAAAAGAAGTTATTATAAATCATATTTCCCAGAGAGCTGGAACCTTTTCAAAGCTGTAATGGGAAGCTGACTTTGCAGTAATGGGTAGTTGGGAATCCGTGTTTAGAAACAGAATCAGAATTCTTGCCTTGTAAGTGTCAGTACAATGCGTCCACAAACAGCTTGAAGTGGGAAGGTATAATGATAATTTAGTTTATAATAAAGCTTAGTGAAGAGTTAGGATTTAAATCTGAATCCATTCTAACATTATGAGGCTAACTGATCTAAGATACTATGTATATATTTTAATCTTAATGCATGAAAACTCTTCAAGTTATCCTAAATTAATGAGTTTGTCAGGAAGATGGAGAAACCACTAATTAACCAAGGAGAAAACAGTCCTTTGAAAGTATGTTTCTCACTGTGAGTATTTATTTACATTTTCCCCCCTATTTAAGAAAGGGGAAAGGTTCAGACAAATTAATGGATTTTTATTTTGTCTCAAACAAGCATCAACTATAACATCTATTAATTTGTTCAAAGTTGATACTTTTATTTTCTAGAAAATGTTACTTATAGGCTAAAAAACTTACCTCCCATATAATCACCAAATTATCGGGTTCTGATCCTATCCCTTGAACACCGGAAGGATTTTCATCTGGCTCTAAAAGTTAAATATTTATAATTGAGTAAGGCCCGACTGTTCTTTGAATTCTAAATCATTCAATGGCATCTAAAGAGTAAATTGATTACTGGTAAATGGTAGTGTTTATTTACTTGCAGCTTTTGTTAGGTATTGTTCAGATGCTTCACTTGGCTGACTTCTACCAATCTCATTGACAGCTATTACACGGAATGAATAGTTAACATATGGAGACAGCTTTAACTGTACAGTTGTCTGAGTCCCACGGACTTCTGTCTGGTAATGCCATACCCCTGGTTCATGCATTCCATCTTCATATTCAATGACAAAATCTATCAACAAAAATTGAGTTCAATTATACGTCAGAACTATAACATTCCTAGGCATCAGAGACTAGCACAGTCATTTATGAATGAAATAATCATAAGTCAGCAATCTAATCTACACTAAATATTTTTAAAATAAACTTGAAATTATAATAAATAAGTTAGAGAACAAACTGAACAAGCAGTCCTTAGCAAGAAATGTAATGGAAACATTACTCTTTGGCATTCTAACTGTAAGTAAGCATAATTCTATTGTAACTGTCTTAGCTGCTTGGATACTGCCACAACAGGAGCCTTAGAAATACCATACTGAGAAAAAGAAACAATAGATGAAGTTTCAGCACAGAAATAAGCACTGAGAGAAAACATCTGAAATTGTATATGTAGTGTGATGGACCTGCTAAGCAGGGATTATAACTCCCGTCAGCACTCCCCACTGCACATCCCCTTTCTCCTGGCCAGGTAAAGGGAAGGGTCCTGAATGAGGAAGTGGCCGGGCTCAACTGGGAAGTGTTGGCTGCTTGCCAAGCCAGGAGCTGCAGAGAAATCGGATGCGGAGAGGAAACTGTGGGAACTGAACACAGCTCCATGTGTGGAACAGGCTGTGACTGCTGGACGTTACAGCTGAGTGCAAACTGTGTGGGACTTACGGGGGAGCAGCAGTGGCTGGGGAGGGAGCCAGTGCAGAAGGGCCCCAATGAGAGACACAACAGAGTCTGGCCTGGAAACCTGCAAGCTCCTGTTTGCTGGAATAGAGACTGGACTGGGGAGCACACCCCAAGCACTAGGCCTGAATGAACTGCTTCCGGGGCCCAAAATATGTTTATTTCTGTCAAAAGTCTGGCTTTGAAAAGATCAGAAAAACCATCTGGTTTATAATTTTGAGGATGTTAAAGCCTTTCTGTCAACAAAGATTAATAACACATAAAGATATTGCTGCCAATGAGCTTTCAAATTCAACTGTCGCACAGTCAGGTTAGTTTAAGATTTTAAGGGCACATACCTTCAAAAAATGTATGGGAGTAACTTTATTTCAATGGGGCTACACATATGATTAAAAATTTACTCCTGTATGTATTTGCAGGACTGAGCCCTTAAAAGGGGTTTCACATGGATGCAAGTGTCTGTGCTACTGGTTGGGACTGCAGGATTAGGGGCTTTTGACTGAACTCTCTGGGGCAGGGAATGTGTCCTTCCATATGTTTGAATAGCATGCAACATGTTTTGAGCACCACTGTAATACTGGTAAATAATAATAACAACGAAAGAATGTATTTGCTAATCTTACTACACAAAGTTATATTTCAAAAGTCTTTGGAATCTGAAAAATTAAAACAATGAATTTTTGTTCCAGTAAATATAACCAAACATACTTGTAATGGGGCTGTTATTGTCATAGCCTGGTATCCAGGACAGCTGTATGCTTCTTTCTAGCTGATCTGTTAATTCTAAATCAAAGGGTGGATTTGGACGATCTGTAAGCCAAATAAATACATACAGTAGTAACTAAATAAAACAGATTAAAGAGTTTCTTCCTGGCAACAATTCTCACATTTCAACCAAAACTTTTCCAAAAGCACAACAATAAAGAGATCTACTTTCATTATGCAGATATGATTTAGTGGCCATTTGCATGCAATTGGAATGGAATGGATAAGAACTGATGTTGCTGGGAACTTTCTAAATACATTTGTAACAAGCAAATACTACTGATGGAAACTCTATGCTTGATTGTTTTGCAATATAAAAGCTACCGTAATGAAAAGCAAAGAAATATGAAATGCATGGTTCAGCATCACGTTCAGTTAATGACTAATGAATATGAGTAGCTAAATATTATATATGAAATAAAATATTTGGTCATGGAAAATAAAGAAGCGCAGATATTAAAAAGAAACTGTTTCAGAATTACTACAAATATTTCATGCGTCAATTTAAGAAAGATGCTCTGCAATAAGAAAAACAAAGACATTTTACTTTTAACCTACACATTTTAAGAAGCCTGAAAATATAAACTAAACTGTTAATATACAATACTCTGAATGCATAATTATGAAATTGTTCATCCAAAATTGCTGAAAATTATTCATTATATTAATAACCATTTGGAATGAAAGACCGGAGTAGTTCCATTGAGGTCAATGGGACTTATTAAAGTGAATAAAGTTATTCACATTTTTAAGTGTTTGCAGTATCAGGTCCATAGTACCATATTTTGCCTTGCATCGCAAATTCAAAGAATATGATAGTAAACTAAACACCTTATTCAGGATATTGTAAAAGATTAAAATCTAGGCACTCTTATGCCATAACATTAAAATTCATGTAAAATGTTAATGAGAAGCAGAAAAGAACCTTGGTAATAAAGTCTGATTTCATTTCCAGCATGGAATAAAATCAAAACATTTATGAGATCAATTCTTGGGTCACTTTTAAGGACCCCTTTCCACTGAGACAACAGGATGCTTTTTGACATTGCAAATACCTATCTAGGGCCATGTAAACTGCTACAATTAGATTTTCAGGGTTTGTTTAGCTCAGGGGTTGGCAATCTTTCAGAAGTGGTGTGCCGAGTCTTCATTTATTCACTCTAATTTAAGGTTTCGCGTGCCAATAATACATTTTAACATTTTTAGAAGGTCTCTTTCTATAAGTCTATAATATATAACTAAACTATTGTTGTATGTAAAGTAAATAAGGTTTTTAAAATGTTTAAGAAGCTTCATTTAAAATTAAATTAAAATGCAGAGCCCTCCAGGCCGGTGGCCAGGACCCGGGCAGTGTGAGTGCCACTGAAAATCAGCTCGCGTGCCTTGCCATAGGTTGCCTACCCCTGGTTTAGCTTATGCTTCTGCACTGTGGAAGCTAGAATTAAAGGCCTTGATGCTTCTCTCAATGAAGTCAACAGCAAAACTCCCTCTAATTTAAATGATGCAAGATCAGACCTATACTTGTTTTTGATGTGGGCTTTCAGGACACTGCTGAACTTTTTTTCCCAGTATTTGTACTGTATTACAAATTATTACAGAAAATATATTGCATTACTGTACTTAGTATGAAGAAATTTAATGATACTGTAAACAACAAATTAAAAAAATTGTTTAAAAACTTCATTTTCTATAAATTGTATACTCCCAAATAATTTAAAATAGCCTTCGTGTAAAATTCCAAAGGCTAATACTATAGTAATGAAACAGTTTGAACAAATGGCTAATAAGAAAATGGTATGACTGCACAGAATTCTCTTCTGCTTTAAAAACAAAAGTTGGTAAAAAGGCATGAAACGGAAAAAACAAAAACAAAGAGGACACAATTTGCAAGAGGCAAAAGTGTGAAATATGTTTGGTAGATGATGCAGACAGATTTTGTATTAGTTTACCGTAAATGATAGCTGGAGTTGGGGTAGCAGCTGAAAAGGACATTAATATAAAGGATTTAATCAAAATTAGTAGCCAAAGAAACATGATTTTACACATAGTTAAAGATTACATTTGTTAGAGATAATAAAGTAAAGTTATTTTTGCTACAAGAAATGGTCAATTTTAAATCATGCATTGATATTTTTTTATTTTTTGCAAGAAAGATAAAGTAACCAATTTTTTTCACATGAAAAATTAAATCAAGAAAATAAATATAGTAAAAGACCCATACACAGACAAATGTTTTTACCCTTATTTTTCATATGGACAAGGTCAATAACAACTAAAACTGGCATTTTGCTTCTCTCACCCTTGAACAGTTATGAAAACCACTGTAGAATGTTAGAGCACCCGTAGATTTTGGTTTGAGACTCCTGCTAGCTTCTCTAGCTAAGAATCACACAGACTATATATTGAAAAGATACTTACAAGGAGGGAGAGGAGAGATACTGGACTGAAGTAAAGCTGGTTAGAGAAATAAAGGAAGTAGGGCTGCCTTCTCAAACACTCAGTGAGCAGAGCCAATAGCTACTAGAAGAGTTTAAACTCCTGGGGACTGATCCTGAGCTGAACAAGAGTGCTGGTAAGCAGCAGGATCTCCTTATGTGGGTATTGATTCCCCCCACAATTGGTGTCCCCAGTCAGCAGAAGGCATGCGCTGGAGGCATATCCACAGTACACTGCACTCCGTCAGTTCCTGGCTGGTGGACTTCATAGCTATTTCTTAATTACAGGAAGCCTAGCTAAACTGAAAGAAAACTAGTCTAACAAAAATCCTGGAAGCAAGAGTGAAAGTTAAACAAGCATATTGTTCAACTTGTTTGAAGCAGAATACAACTGCAGAAGCTGACAAGAACCTCAAGACAACCGATGTTGATGCTGAAATACTCTGCAGAGTCATTGGTCAACTGCAACGTAGGTAAAATCCCACCTACTATGAGATTGACCTTGTCCCATTGGAGACACTACTTTCTGTTCAAAAAAACAGAACGGCTGGTTCACATTTTACCTTCTGCTTCATACACTACCTTAAAAAATATCAGACAATATAGGCAAGATTGAATATCATTTATTTTTTATCTTAAAATTGAACTGAATGCCCAAAGAGCATATATGAATTGGGGTGTTTTTATTTTATCAAACTCTATTAGTGTCCATCATATCAAATCTAATACTGCTTTAACAATTTATACAACACAAACACAGCTTTGCCCTTACAACATTTTAAAAGCAATCTTACCAACAACAGTGAGTACGGCACTTGCAGAAACGCTGTCCAGGGTAGTATTTGCTATACATGTATAGGTTCCATCATCCTTATCAGTTACATTCATAATGGCCAAACTATCTTTATGAATAATAAACCTGTAAACAATACAGTCAATCATGGATTTTTCATTGTTATAATAAAGTTTTGTATAAACATTACCAAATCTTAATGATGGCTTAATATTTTTGTGGGTACTAGCAACATCTCCATGGCTTAATGTATCTTCAACATTTGCACTACAACTACATTTTCACTAATAGGTAACATCAGTATTCAAATGTGTTTTCTTTTCTGAACGACACCTCTCTTAGCAGTTGATTCGGACCTCTGATCTGCAAATGTGTAGCACCAAAAAGTGTTGCTTTTGCACTCAGAAGCTAGCAGAAGCCTTCAATCCTAACTGTCATTGCAACAGGATACTGATGTCCTCCAAAAGACAAGACAGGACAACACACAACTAGAGCTGTGAACATCTGATCAGATTTATAATGAATTCACTTATTCTGAGTTTGCTAATCTTTTGTAGCTGCTTTCTTCAAACACTTGTTTGATCCAGTTTTACTGGAATAAAAGTTCATAGAAAGTGAATTGCAAAGTCTTACGTGTACTTGTGTAATATGCCTAATTGTGGAATATTTGCATATACTATTTGCCTTAACTTTTTAAAATAAAACCTTTCAATGTTTCTGCCCAAATCACGTTTGGGATCCTAGAAATGATTCACCCATGCATGGTCATGAATGTAGGGTAAACACTGACAGAATCTGCTAGAAACATTAATAGGCAGACCCCACCACAACCAAATCCATACAAAGATATGCTTTTCACTTTTGGAACAAAGAACTTACTTTGTGGAATTTGTCTGTATTGGCAGGTTAACATTAGCATAATATAAACTTCAGCCTAAGAACCCTACCCAAGCTTGACTGTTGCTAGGGCTTCCCTATAGGACCTCCTCTCTCCTAGCTTCCAAGCTCCTTCTCCCACTCATCTGCCAGTATGATTTAACAGTAGTTATCTTGCAGTTAAATGCAGAGTTTTAGCCTAGGATGCTCTCAACAGAAAAGTCCTCCATTCTCATATAAGTTGTTAAAGTCGGCCACATGATTACAAAGCTCTAGTGTTTTCTGGATCAAGAACAGAAAAATTACTCTCTCTGTGGTGATTTAGAATTTCAGGCAGAAGGGACCATAACTTCACCTAATATGACCTCCTCTATTTCGCAGGCCTTTACATTTCATCCAGTTACCTCTGTATTGAACCCAATAACCTTTGTTTGGCCAAAGCACATATTCTAGAAAGGCATCCAATCTTCAATGGAAGCCATCAAGAGAAGGAGAATCCTTCATTTCCCTTGGTTCATTCCAATAGTTAATCACTCCCACTGTTAAAAATTTGTGTCTTATTTGTAATTGGAATTTGTTGGGCATCAACTTCCGGCCATTGGTTCTTGGGATTCCTTTCTCTTCTAAATTAAAGAGCCTTATAGTACCAGGTATTTTTTAAAGTACTTATAGTACCTGTTAAAGTACTTATACATTGTAATCAAAGGATCTCTCAATCTTATTTTTGAAAACCTAAACAGATTCAGATCTCAGTCACACACTATGAGGCATTTTCTCCTGCCCTCAAACATTTTTTGTGGCTCTTTTCTGCACCCTTTCCAATTTTTCAACATACTTATTAAAATGCGGACACCAGAACTGTATACAGTATTCCAGTACCAGTCTCACCAACCCATATACAGAAGTCAAATCACTTCCCTGCTCCTACTCACCACTCCCCTGGTTATACATTCAAGGATTGCATTAGCCCTTTTTGCCACAGTATCACACTGGAAGCTCATGTTCAACTGAGGGTCCATTATGACCCCAAGATATTTTTCAGAGTCACTGCTTTCCAGCATAAAGTCCCCCATTCCCTAGATTTGGTCTGCATTCCTTGTTCTTAGATGTCTAATTTAGCATTTGGCTATATTAAAACACATTTTGTTTGAAGATTACCAAGCAATCCAGATCACTCTGTATGACTGTCCTGCCTGTCCTATCATTTATCACTTCACCAATCTTTGTGTCATCTGTAAATTTCATTAGCAGTGTTTTTATATTTACTTCCAGATTATTGATGAAAATGTTAAATAGAATGAAACCTAAAAATGATCCTTGAGAAACCCCACTAGAAACACCACCATGATGATGACTCCCCATGTACAACTACTTTTTAAAATCTGTCAGCTAGCCCTTTCTTAACCCATTCAATATGTGCTGTCTTGATATTGTATAGTGCTATTTTTTTTACTCAGAATGTCATGTACTAAATCAAATGTCTTACAAAAGTTTAAGTATATTACATCTACACAGTTAATTTTATCAGTCAAAATTGTAATCTCATCCAAGAATGAAATCAAGTTTGTTTGACATAATCCATTTTCCATAAAACCATGTTGACTGGCATTAATTATATATTCCTATTTTTTATCAATTGAATCCTCTATCAGCTCTTCCATTATTTCCCCCAGGATTGAAGTCAGGCTTACTGGCCTATAGTTATTTGGGTCATCCTGTTTGCTTGTTTTGAATATCAGCACAATATTAACACTCTTCCAGTCTTCTGAAATTTCCCTTGTATTTCAAGATTTATAAAATGAATATCAGCAGGCCAGAGATCTCCTCACACAGCACTTTCAAGATTCCTGGGTGCAACTTTTCCATTCAGTTTAAAATGTTTATTTCTAGCAGATGTTGTTTAATGATGTCCTTAGTTATTAATGGACTAGAAATTACTTCATCATCCTGATGTGATACAAGTACATCATTCTGCTTCTTTCCAGATATAGAATCAGAAATATTTATTGACCACTTCTGCCTTGCCTGCATCACAAACAATTTTATCATCTCTATCTATTAATGGGCATATACCACTGCTATGAATTCTTTTGCTCCTAATATACTTTTAAAAACTCTTTCTTATTGTTCTTAGCACCAACCATGGATTTGTCCCTGATGTCTTTAGCTTCCCTTATCAAATTTCTACTATTCAGACTTCTAATTTATTTTGATTGCTATTTTCCATTTTTTCCATTGGTTAAATGTTGCTTTTGCATTTCTAATTGCTGCCTTCACTTTGCCACTGTACTAGGATGGGCTTTTAGGCAAAGACAAACATGGGTCTGATGTTGTTATTGATTAGTCTTCTTGTGGAAGTTACTCAACATATGTTGGCTTGTACATTTCAGATGAACAGGAGAAACATGAACAAAAATGAATTTAAAAATACAATTACAAAAAACAAAATAAATAATTTATCTGTACCTTTCATCATCTGGCAGTTCACCATTATCCTTCAACCATGTAATAGTTGGTATTAAGGTAGGATCGTGCTTTATAGTACACTCAAAGGAAACCTGGCCACCCCTTTGAATGATTTTGTATTCAGGCTGTTTAATAATCATTGTTGGATCTGAAATTTAGAGTTGCTATTAGACATTTAAATTGTTTGAAATTCTGGGTTAAACTGTGATTAAAATGGTTTACAACAATGATTAGTTTCTTACCTTTGACTTCTAGATGGACCTCATTTTGTACCTTTCCTAATTTATTCCTTGCTACACAGGTATATGTGCCAGTACTATCCTTTTGTGCCACAGGAATTTCCAGAGTTCCATTGTCATGGAAAACATAAAGATCGCCGCGCAGGATGCTCCCTTTTACTCCCTTAAACCTTTATATTAAAAATTGTATCATTATCCAATATCATGCACTAATTCAATCATATCTAGTGTGAGAAAAGCAAATTTTAGAGTACTGGATAAGAAAATACAGATGTCAAGTAAATCCATGTAGTGAAATTTAAAATGGAAACTATCAGTAATTTAATTAAATGTTAAATTACATAAATAATTTAATGTATCAATATTGTAATCAGTGCATGTTAAAAAAAGAGCACCCTACTTTATTTAAAAAAAAAAGAAATATAGAATAACAAAAAACATTTAAATGATTGCTTTCAAGGAAAGTGTATGCCTCTTCAGAAGTTCTTATACACAATGACTTACCATTCAATTTCAGGCACAGGTGAACCAAAAAAAGCACAATCTAGCAACGCAGGATTGTTTGCAATGACTTGATATAATTTATTAGCAGGAGTCAGAATTCTTGGTGGCTCAGCTAAAAAGACAACACAACACATTTTATTTTAGTTATCTATATAGACGGCATATTTGATTACGAAGATCAGGAGTAGCCTATAAAATTACACATTTATATCTCCCTCTGAGGTGACTTAGGGGCTCTATCTAGCTCTGCTATCTAGCTCTGCTGCTGGTAGTCTGTAGAAGCTGTAATACAGGGGACTCTCCTTGTTACAAGTAAATACTTCCTTCTTGTTTTTCAGTGAGCAATAGTGATAGGCACCGAAGCATATGACTTCACTGGAAGAACTAAATCAGAAAATGCTCAAAAAAAGGAAGCAAGGTCTATTGGGGCAAATATCATTGCCCCAATGCAGATAACTGATTTGAACACACAATTACTAGGATGTTCTACAACCCCTGGGTACAGGGAAGCTGCACACACCAGGATCTGGGGTTAAACTCTTTGGTGAAGCACCTTTCCTTTCCTCTGAGGCATCTTGCAACGAAAGAGGGTCTGTCCTTGGCTCCATCTGCTGAACTCTGACCTTTGGAACTGATTCTGTTGTTTCCTCATGGTGAGGCTTTACAAGGTGACCTCTCTCCAACTCAGATTTTACAACAAGCTTAAGCTCACAGGGAGGCACTGAAGGCCATACTACTCATGGCTGGAGATACTTTCTTAGGAGAAGGTCTCCCTGACTCAAGCATAACCAGATCATCTTGCAAGAGCAGCATCTGAAACAGCGTCTTAAAATCCTTTTGGATCCTTTTTGAGAAGATCTTAAAGGTGTTGCAGGCTTTAGCTGAGTGTCCTTTACCTTTTTCAAGACTATCTGAAGTCCCGGTTTTTATGTGGATCAAGATAACATATTTTTTTTAACGGAACATTAAAAAAATTAAAATGAAACATTAATTTAAACCTAGTGCTAATTAACTCTTTACATGCAACCCCTACAGTGGGGCTCTGTGGAGACCATATATGAAGGAGAAGAAAGAACTGTGTAATATAGGGGTTTGATTAGTATTCATAATCACTTGCAATATAAAATATTTATTTTATTAACGTTTATGTTGACTTAATCAGCAATATTTTTCTGTTACTTACCATTGCAGAAAGTCTGGATTAAATTAAACAATATCAGGAAAATTTATTAATCAACAACTCTTAATTAAGTTACAGATGAAAAATGAAAGATTGATCTTACCCAAAACATTCACAAATGCATTTGCCAGCAAGTATCCATATTCATTAGAGGCATTGCATTGATAAACAGCACTTGATCTTTCTTGCACATCAGAGAAAATAATGGTATCACCATCTACTTTTCTGCTAGGATCTTCTGGGGCAACTATATGGGTTAAAAAAAGTGTATTTATTCTTTCTTAAATTGTTATTAAGATGATGAGTACTATATTTGTGAAGGGAATAAAATATTATGAAAGACAGAAGTATTTCTTGATTCCATCTTCCCAGACTTCCCTTCAGTGGTTCACCGTTATATCATGACGCGATTTAGAAGGTTATCCAGATTCTATCCTTATTCTATACTTATACTGTCCACTGTTCTTTTATGATTAACGTCAAAGGCATATGATCCATGTAATTTGAAGAGGAAAACATACAAAAATATACTGATGTATTTACGATTCAGGCAAACAAAGATACAGACATAGATATGTAATGATTGGGATAAGAAAAAAACCTTCTTCTTAATGCCAAAAGAAAATTAATTTATAAAGATGGGGGAACTTTAGAATATTCTAGGAACTCCAACTGTTCACATGTTCTGCTATTCTTAAACATAAATATGTCTAAAAACATAAAATAAAAAATAGCTTTCCCCACATGAAAATTACCTCAAATTAAACTATAATAGGTCAGATGCATTACTGGGTAGGAGTTCTTTGTGAACATGCTAGGAGCATTTATGGAAGTGGTGTTAGTGATTCAGTAGGTGGCACTCTTTCCTCTGAATGAGTACTGAACCACTGCCAGTTCTAAACTGTTCTGTAGTGCTGCTGCATGGTATTAAACAGCTTCTGAGTTCTAGAAGTGGCCTGGGATGCTTTGGGATGAAATATATAATGCAGAGTAAAAGACAGACATATTATTGAAGTTACTGGACCAAATATTGCTCAGTTATCCCTGCACAACCACAATAAATTGGGTGGGGTTGCATAGGTGAAACTGAAAATAGAATCTAGACTGTCAAATTTTGTTGCATATAAATACACAAAATTACAGTTTTAATGTATTTGCAGACACCACATTTTTGGCGGTATCTCCCGGGTCTACATCCCTTGATATTATCTGTGAATTTGAGAGCATAATTAAGCCTGCAGAATGCATTGCCAAAGATATAATTCAGACCAAGAGCTGAAGAGAAGTAAAAAAAAGAATCCATTCATATGGATTATAAAAACATGCACTGTTAAATTAGCAAGGATTTTTTTTAAATGATATAAATCTTCATGCTTCAGGGCATAACTTAACTTCTAACTGAGAGGGATTAGGAATTAATTCCCATATAGTTTATTTCACAACTGCCTATTATGGGTTGTTTTCCTTGCACCGTATACTAAAACATCTGGTACTGACAACTGTGACAGGCAAGATAGTAGACTAGAAATATCTCTGGTCCAGTTCTGTTTCTCATTATGACCCCCTTTCCTCTGCTCAAATGGCTCTCATCTCACTCTGATTCAAAGGCTTAGTTTACGCAAAGAAATTGCACCAATTTAACTAAATCATTTTCTAAATACATTTTTCCTATCCAATTCCCGGCTCAAGAATGGTTTCCTTCTCAAGCCCAGTTCACCGCCATTCCTAAATCTGGGCCACCATCACTCTGCTGTTGGGGGTAATCGCCTTTGCTTTGCTTCCTTTTGTACCAAAAGCTCCCTGTCTTCTCATATTCTGTTTCAAGACCCCTTTTACCTTAATTCTGCCCATCACCTATATTTCAACTGACTTAACTACCTGGCTGCTTGGTTGTTCACAACATCAACACTTGCCTGTACCTCAGAGAATCCTACTCTCTTTACTACTAAGTACTACTCCTGGTTCAAAACATGTTGCCAACAGACATGCCAAACCCGTGAAAAAATGCAGAAATGTGGCTTGTTTTTGGCTTAATTGGCTTGTGAGTTGCTTGTTGGCTAGTTTTTGTCTTGTAGCTTGTTGCTCGTTTGTCTTGTAGCTTGTTGCTTCTTTTTTTTGATCGGCTCCTGGCAAGCAGGGGCAAAGGGGGGAGACAGTCAGGGTGCACAGCAGGCCCACCACAGTCCCAGACTGCATGCGGCGGGATCTAGTCAAATAAAGTGTTGTGGTTCTTAGGGATTGGCTTATTTTGGCCTTGTTTTGAAATGGGATTAGCTTTATTTTTGGCTTATTGTGAACGTCGGGGTGCTTTTTTACCACGTGAAAGTTGGCAACTGTGGTTGCCAATACTGGCCCTACTAAAAATGTGAAGGAGCCATGCTATTTCACATGTTCACATGCTATGTCAAAGATCTTAATTTTATGAGGAAATTTCAAACTCACAAAGTGAAACAAATCCTCCCATCCCCTGAAATTAAATGCTTAAACAAGGTCTCAATATAATCTCCGAGGGCACATTTACTGTGCTAGGCCCCGATCCTGCAAAAGAACTTTCTGCCAGTGTAGATCCCTTTTACAGGATGAAGTACTTTGAGCTGACTGGCAAAACCACATCAGTTTACATACCTGTGTACTTAAAAAAAAATCTTCTTTATATGGAATATGTATATTCTGTGTGATTAATTTAGGAATTCATTTAATCAAAGATTGATTCTACTGGCATATAATTTAGGAGCTTCTTTAATATTCATGAAACTTATGATTCTTTTACTGTGTTCATCAACAGTTAACTGTCTTTGGGCAATGACCTCAGACAAAGATGTACCAGTAGCACACAAGAGAGATGACATTATTTTTGGAAATGGACTATTTTTTGCAAGCAAGAAGAAGGATTTGCCTTCTAAGACCAGTTTTGTTACATTATTTGATAATTTGTAAATTACGTTCACCACTGTGGAAGGAAGCAACTGAAAATGAGCTCATTTTTACACTTTTATGACAATGATGCTATAGGTAGCATTGAAAAGCCACTTTTAATATATGTGCCATTTTCTGTTGCTTATAACTTTCCCCACAAATTACTTTTTGGGATGAAATTTCTCACATTAAGACTCAGTTCAAAAGTTAACTTGTGTGAGGAGGGTGTGGTGGGGTGAGGGGTGGGGATTGTTAAAATTCCATTCAGATGTGTTTGAGATGTCAGTGTGTGGAAAGAACAGTCAAATCTGACTGTTTTTTGCAGTCCTATCTAAAAGCTGGCTACTTTTTAGAACTTCAGTAAATCTATGGACTTAAGCCCCAATCCTGCAATCTGATCCATGTGGACAGAACCCTGACCTCAAGCAGAGCCCAACTGACTGTGCATAAGGGACCTGCCCATGTAGATGATCAGAGTGCAGAATCATGACTTTTGTTCACAAATAGAACACGGACTATTGGCATATTAGCCAAAATCTGAGGTAGAAACATGGACAGCAAAAGCAGCAGGAAGCTGCACATTGTTTAAATACAGTGTGCAACTTTCTGCTAAAGGAATGATCAGGACTTGCTCAAGGAATTCTGCTGCTCTAGACAAACTCGTAAATATCTGTCCCTGTCAAGCCCACATTTGCTCCCACAAGGTTACTGAAACACTAATCCTGCAAATACTTACACACATGATTACATATTTGCAGGACTGAGACCTGAATGCTTTCCCACTCCCAATATTTGCAGTACCCTTAGGTGCATATTTGCTTTGTGTATGTTGAACCAGCTTTCTCTGTGCTTCTCCAAATATGCAAATAAATACAGCACATTCAAATACAAAGAAAGCTATATATTATGTCCAACACTCTCTTCATCTTAGCTAGTCATTCCACACCATAAGTCTCCCCTATGTTGATCTGAATCTATCATCATTATTAGACTGCACATCCAGTTCTAGTTTTGCATGATATCCCCCATCTCCTAAATAGCACTGGAAATTTCTTACAATAATGTTTATTTGATTGGACTTAGTAGCACCATTCTATTTTCTTTTTAAAAAGGAAAATGCAACATTATAGATACATTAAAAGCAACATTATGGTTAGAGTTGGGTGAAAAATGGGGAAAAAATTCCACAGAATTGTTTTTGCCATTTCTCATTGAAATTTCTAATTTCTGATGAGGTGTATTTACTCTTTAGATTGTATATGTACAAAATTCAGGAAGTTCAAATGTATGATTCTCAGAGCAACAGTTAGTTGAGTACATTGCATGCCCAGTGCATATAAACGTAGATAACTAGCAGTCAAAAGAAGAAAATTTTACCCTGATTACCAAGAAAAAAATCCCTGACAATAAAATATTAGGGCCTGAATTAAAGCCCACTGAAGTCAATTGAAGTCTGTCCATTGATTTCAATGGGCTTTGGATCAGGCCCTAAAATGCTGTTGAATAGTCTTGCCAAGGAAAGGGGGGGAGTTACATTGCCTGGCATATTTAACATTCGACTAGTCAAACATGTAATAGATGTCCATTAGAGAATAACCCCGAGAATGGAGATGGGCTGGATGGCCTAAGATGTATTTTTCCACCTCTGGTTTCTATGAATTTATGATTAATTAATTATTATTACTACTACTATGATAATTGGTCAAGCTGTTGACTGTTCCCAGAATCACTGAATGACTTCCTCATATGGAATGGGTTACCTAGAGAGGTGGTGGAATCTCCTTCCTTAAAAGTTTTTAAAGTCAGGCTTGACAAAGCCCTGGTTGGGATGATTTTGTTGGGGATTGGTCCTGCTTTGAGCAGGGGGTTGGACTAGATGACCTCCTGAGGTCCCTTCCAACCCTGATATTCTATGATTCTATGATTCTGTGATTTCCATGTCTGAAATGAAGAAGCCACCAAATATTAATGTCACAGAAGAGCCAGTATTAAAAGTTCTCAGCAATGTTTATTTAAACTGTTAGTCCCACAGGGCAGGGTCCTTGTCTTTTATTTGCCTGTAAAGTGCAATGCAGGCCCAGGATACTATACAAATTATTGTCAGAAATATGCTACTTGGAACACCACCATATTTTGTAGGGTAGGCTGCTGTGTTTCTATTTGATAGTGAAAGTGATAACAAGTATGTTGATGACATGCTCAGATGCTGTGTTGGAGACTCCCTTGAGCTAAAGCTAACCCAATATACTAGAAGGAAAAGAAACACAGTAACCTGGCTGCTTTTTCACATATCAATGACAATATGTACACCTTGTCTTTCTGCTCATCTTGGAGCATAATCTTTCTTTGATCAATAAGATGTCATAAACAAGACACAGTAAAAGTGGAGAAGAATTTCTCCTTGGGACGGAATAGCAAAATTAATTACTCTAAGTGCCTTTAGATGCCAAAATCTTCTTTAACACGGTACATCTACGAATCAAGAGCAACCATTTCTGCCATGCTTTTAAAGTGAGCAGGTACGATTTCTGATAAACCTTTCAGAAATAAATTTTTATTTTTTCAACCCCCAAATAAAGTCCAATAAGATAGGGTTGGGACTCATAATGGTGTACTTATACTTGATGCTTGATACTAACAGCATAACAGAAGGAAATGTCGTTAAACTGTGATAATTCACAATCTCTTGTTCATCTTTTTTAAAAAGCTGTTACGGTATAATTTTGCATCAGGGTAGAAAATTAATCATTCAAAGAAACAAATACTTGATATGAATGTTGACACTGAACATATTTCATCATAACTGTAGAGCCCAGATTGTCAAAAATATTTCTCATAGCTTATGCATATTTTGCAGTGAATGTAAACACTATGGCGCATATCAATCATAGGTCTTATAAACGTGATCCCTAGCAGATGGTGCTGAAGACCAACCAGAGATAACTAACACATGAGCAATATTCTGAAGACACAGTAGACCGTTGTTGTTTCTGCTGAGATAATATAATAATGATAAGCAGTCTTTCTTATTGACATGAATTGAAATACTTGGCCCCTGTCTAGCCTTCATACAAAATGCTGTTGGTCCTCATGTAGGCTTTGCAGATTTTAGAACGATCAAAATATCATCTGTCTTATAGCCATTAATGCTAAAAGTAATGTTATTTATTTCATCCTACATGCCTCTTCCTCCAGAGGATCACATTCATAACCAATATGTAAAAGTTGCAATCATATCCATTACTTGTCAGTCATTTCCCTAGTTAAGGTTATAAATGTATGATCCAGTATTGCTGAAGGAGGTTGAAACCATAACAGTCAAATAGGATCATAGTTAATTATTTGCATAATTGTGGTGACACTATGCCTTTTATTAGCTATATTTGCAAGGACAGAATGGGGACAAGACAGTAAATATCAAATAAAGTACAGCATAAGAGAAGAATGTCCTAGTGCTTATTAGATTTAAGTAAATTCTGTTGGTAACTGGCTGAATCAAGATGGCATCATAACCAGAGTAATCCATATATTTGTGACCTCCAGGTTTCTCACATGCTCTAGCTGAAACTAACTTTGAAGACCACCCAAAAGCTACAGCTAGTGCTGGATGTGGCTGTTCTCCTGCATATAGGTTGTAGATGCAATGAACATTACATTTATATTAAGTAAAGACTGTACTTGCAATTCAAGACACGACGCAGGTGTATGATGGGGTATCCACCCACATAAGGCCTGAAAGGGTCAAGGTGGCCAGGTAGGCCAATTAGCTGCCTAGGCTGCATCTGCAGAAGCCAGGGAGATGGGATTAATTAGACATGACATTCAGCTGGACAGGAAGAGGAGGGACCTGTATAAAGCCCAGAATGCACAAAGGGATGGCAGGGAGATAGTCTGCAATCACTTTCTCGGAGAAGAGAGGTGTGTTTGGGGCTATAGAGATAGGAAGCCTACAGTTACTCCCTTGGAAGGAGTTGGAAGGAGTTTGGGCTGGTAAACCAGAGAGGTGGGAGAGCCAGAAAGACTGGAAAGGCTCAGGGGAAATGCAACAAGGTATGGGATAGGGCAGGCCCTGGCTGCTGACGAAAGTGCCCCTGAGCTGGAACCTGGAGTAGAGCGAAGGCCCGGGTTCCCCTACCAGCCACTGGGGAAGTGGCGTGGACCAGACAGCAGAGAGTGGACTGCCTGAGACAGTTTGCCTTGGAAGACTTTGATACCCCAGAAGGGGAGGACCTCAGTGATTTGGCCAGAGGGCTGAGTCACTAAGAGGAAGCTGCAACCCCTGGAGTGAGAGAGGGTGGGAGATAATAATGGGTGAAGAGACTGACAGAGAAAGGTGCAGCACCTGGAAGGAGCTAATCCCCAGAGCCGCCAGGAGGAGGTGTCACCTGCAATGCGTGGCCCCTCCACAGTTTGGTGGAGAATGCGGACAGGCGATTACCCCTTATAAAAGAGATTGTGTAAGAGATCTTGGTGGACCATGAAGGACAATATAAGGAGGTTACCCCTGATACAAGGGGAGTATGGGAGGCAATAACAGAAAAAAAGGAAAGAGAAAATGGAGTCACAGTATGTGGAAGCCTTTTTTGATGAAGGCACTTATACCCTCCCAGCCTGGACTCCAGAGTCTTCGCCCCTGCAGATGAGGACTGACAAACAGCCAGAACGGATCCAGATCCTGTTGAGGCAGCTGCTGGAGAATGAGCAGAGACAGTGGGAGGTACATTGGTACCTGCAAAACTATTTGACACAGCTGGCTGAACAACACTGTATTTATTTAAGCTCATGCAGGAAGAAATTAGAAGAGGCTGCAGAGAGTGGAAAAGAGGTATCAGGGCCAGGAGGGCAGAGGCCAAAGGAGTGTTATGCCTGCAGGTGAAGGGGACACCTGAAAAGAGAGTGTCTTCCTGTATGGGGAAGGAAGGAAGGAAGCCCCAAAGAGTCCAACCTGTGGGGAGAACAGGGTGAGAGAAGAGAATATCACTCCAGGAGCTGCAGCTTCCTCTTTGTGACTTGCCTTCCGGCCAGGTCACTCTGGTCCTCCCCTTCCAGGGTATCAAAGTCCTCCAAGGCAAAAGGTGCAGCACCTGGAAGGAGCTAATCCCCAAAGCCACCAGGGGGAGGTGCCACCTGCCAGGAGTGGACCCTGTGACAATGTATAATTCACTCTACATAGTTTGGGCCTGGAAACTTGAAAGGCTGCCTCTTTCCTACATGCTATCCCGAGGATAAGACTGATGATTCTGAGTAATGGTGCCTAGATTTAAATGTCTACAGGCTGATGGTTGAGAGCCGCAAATGTTCTCCACTGTAACCAAAATCTGTAGCTCCTTAGGGCTTTGCGTAGATCTACTTTCTCAGACCTTTGATCAAAGTGGCTAAATGTCACATTATGTATTTAGATTATATTATGGGACGAGAGTATTTTTGGAGGGTTTCGTCCAGGTGTTGTTTTAATTGCATATGTTCTGTGGGGAAATTAGGACAGAAAAGCTGGGACTCTTGGCCTGTAGTTGGATTGTGTGCTTTGGAGGAGTAGGAGAAGTGTTGAAGGTAGTTAAGCAGGACTTGGAGAAGTTCTGAGCTGGGCAGTGGAAGGGCCAGGTTTGCAGGGTTGAGAGAAGGGAGTAAAGAAGTCACTTGGTGAATGAGGGTGTGGTTGAACTGGTAGTTGGTGTGCATGGTGGTGAAGACAGTAGCTGAGAGGTGATTTGTTATGAGCTAGATTGGAGGGGCAGAAGTTGGGACTGGGAAAGAACAAGAAGGGGACACAATGTTAAGAAGAATAAATACTGTTTTCACTCATCTTGCCCTTTACTGTAAGCCAGCACAATTTTTCATTCTACGAGAGAGAGGACAGAAGACGGAAGAGAGTGCCCTTTTATCTTCTTCTTTCTTCCCCCACCAACCCTTCCTTATTCGCCTGAAAAACAGTTCCCTGAGACCTCCTAATTGGAACCCCAGGTTCTCACTCTGAAAACAGTATCAACCTACAGGGGATGGTAGGAAGTGGAGGCTATAGGGTGACAGATTGTTACCTGCAGCCCCACCATGTATTTTGGGCACCAGCAACCACTGTCCATTGGGTACACTATACACTGTATGCAGTAAATAAAATCCAGTTTCAATGGATTTCATCCATTCTATATTCATTAGCTCAGATCCTGGCCCACCTGCACAACTCCAGCAGGAATGATGGCTGGAGTGGTGAGTGCATGCTGGCACTGACAGCCCATCTCATTCTCCTGTGGGACTGGTCTTCTACAGAATATCAGAGCCCAGTAGCCTCCATCCCACACTCATGTGGCTGGGACCAGCAGAGTGCATGTGCGTGTGTAAAAATTAAGGGAAAATAATAAGAACTAAGAATTTTCCTAACCAAGGATTATGAAACATTCTCATGAACAGAGATCAAAGGGTTATCATTTTCTGTCTTCAATTCAATGTATTATGTGATTACAAAGAGAGATTGAATAAAAATATCATTTTAATGTGAAAAATGATACAAGCATGTAAAGAACATATCAAGTGAAGATAATCAGTTTCTTTCAGTACACTACGTCCTCTAATTTTGAAATGTGTGTGTTTAATATTTAATAGCTCAGCCTGTACTATAAACCACTGAACCAATAAATTAGTCTTTTGTGCAGTATTGCAAGTACCTTTCTGAAGTCCAATTATGTCAGTGGTTCCCCTTCCAATTAATTTGGATAGTTACTTTCTTAAAAGTTGAGGCACTTTATGCATGATTTCCCTTTTGTAAACCCATGTTAAATATTTAAACCATAAAACAGTAAAGATTGTGCAGAAGTATGAATAGTGCAGAACTCAAGTGTTAATTGAAGCACAAGGCAAAGAAGAGTCAGGGTCTGAACTGGACGCCCTTACTCATGCGAGTTATCGTACTTGACCTCAACTAGACCACTCATATAAAGATTACTCATGTGAGTAAGCATTGCAAGATTAGGCCCTTATCATTCCAGCAAATTACTGTAATTATAAAATTGTTTTCTTCTTAAAAATGTGATCATTAACTAAAAATGAACTAAAATTTCTTTTAAAAAAGATGTTTACACCAGGTAACAGACTCTGAGGGTGGGCAGAGGCAATTATTTTAGCCAATACTCTTTTTTAATTAATTTTTTTAAGTGCCCACTATTTTTCCCCTTTTTTGCATGATGTTGCCTTTCAACTTTCTCCCTCTCCCCCATCTCGCTCCTTGATGTTAGGACTTTTCCTTTAACTGAAACACAGGTGAGAGGCTCTCTCTTCAACACTGCCCCATCCCTTGTCTGACTATAATAGGAAAACAAAGCAGGAAGCATTAAGCATCTCCCAGTTGTATTTTCCAATAGAAAACTGAAGTACTGCAAACAGATGATTGGGCCACAGGAGGTGCATTGTGGGATCTATGGTGACAGAAGGTCTTTGAAATTCAAATATAGCAGTTTTGCTTTGAAATGGTGCCACTGGTGTAGCTCTCCTAGCACTGCCCTGCAGCCCAACCAGCTGCTTTAGTTTAATCATTTTACAATGATACATTAAAAATTCAACCGGAAGCAAGTGAGGCCCCGCCCAGATAAGTATTTTCTATGCCAAGTGAAAAAGAGGGCATGCTGCATTTGCAAATCCCACAAACTGGCTTCAGCTATTTTAAACTGGAACATTTTCCTTTTAGAAGCTGCAGAATTGGTAAGTATAGCACTCTGTCACTTGGCTCCATTTATCTCCCGCACTCCCTCAGATGCCCTGTCATTTAGTTACACTTTGCACTGCAGTAGTCAGCTAAACTCCCAGTTAAATATTTGCAACTGCTAAGGGAAGAAGAATGGTGGAGGGGGGGACAGAACCCTGCTAAGGAGTAAGAGAGATCTGGAACTTCCAAAGATATCAGTGACTCATCAGTATGCAATAGAGGTGAGAGGTGGATTCTGATTACCAGAGGAGGAAGGCTGGAATAATCAAGAAGGATAGAAGAGAGAGTTGAACAGAGAGTGGAGTCTGCAGTGGGAGGAGCTAGATGAACTGTAAGGGCTGACAGAACAAAAACATCTACATAAAAATAGGGCAGGAAAGGAAACGAAACAGCAGGAGAAAGTAAAGAAAGAAAATTATGAAAAGGGTATAAAAATTTATTTGTTATTTTATTAACTTTTAACCTATTTGAGTGTATCCAGCACACTTATGAATGCTTTGAGATTTACTATTTAACCTCAAGGTTATGTGACTGAGTTAGCCATCGTGACCCAGCATTTTAAAACCTATGTTACAATCTTAATCAAATCATATTTATCACTCACCTTCCCTGGTGAGTGCTTCTACCTTCTCCCCTGCAGATGTCTGGCTTACAGCATTATCCCTCAACTTCTCCTGATATTCTCCTTTTAAGTCACATTATTAGCTGTTTCCCCATACCTGCTGTCTGTCTTCGTTTTCCAAGAGGATTTACACCTAACAGGTAAGGTTTTACTTCTCTCTTTTGCAACTTCCTGGGATGGACGCTGACTCCTGGAAGTCCTGCTGTCTCTTTAACTGATCTTTACTTGAACCGCTTCTTACTTTTTTTTTAACTTCTTTGGAAATTTCCCTTTCATACTACACTTTCAAATCTTTAAAGTGCCAGCACAAAATGGCAGAATTTTAGAATACTATCATCATTTCTGACAAAGCAGCTGGTTAGGTTGTCTGGCTTTTAAAAAAATATATATGGAAATATACCTATCTCATTGAACTGGAGGGGACCCCTAGAGGTCATTGAGTCCAGCCCCCGCCTTCACTAGAAGGACCAAGTACTGATTTTTGCCCCAGATCCCTAAGTGGCCCCCTCAAGGATTAAACTCACAACCCTGGGTTTAGCAGGACCATGCTCAAACCCCTGAGCTATCCCTTCCCCCTTTGTCTTAAGTGTTACGTTGGGAAAGATGAGGGATAAGGGTGATATAAAATTATTCTACTTAACTGCCAGGGGGCAAATTTGTCACGTACACATGGGAGAAAGAAGAAGGACAAAATGCAGGGTCAGCTATAGGTAGTCAGGAAGTTCCTTCAAGAGGAAATGTAGCGAAACTCCAAACCTGGAGACAATGGACCTTTCCGTGCCTGCGTCCTGTAGATAGCTAACCACTTAGTTTGCAAAATAAGCAAGGAGGAGGGGGCAAATAGATGAACAATAAGGGGTCATAAGAGGGGCAGATACATGTAGTTTGCTAATTATGTATGGTAATGATGGCAAATTTTGGCCACTCATAGAGCGATAGATTATCATAAGCAACTGCATATAACGCTTTGGTGTAAGTGTTTTCTTTGTTCTTACTGACTTATGAGCTCGAACCCAATTGCAATTGAAATAAACGGATCGCCCCTCCCGGGGCTCCTTGCTTGGCTAGCTGTGTCCGTCTCTCCTTATTCCTCAGCTGGAACGGACAGAAATTTCTATGACAAGGGTGAAGGACCAGCAGTGATTATATGAATACAGTAACTCCTCATTTAAAGTCGTCCCGGTTAACATTGTTTCAATGTTAAGTTGCTGATCAATTAGGGAACATGCTCGTTTAAAGTTGTGAAATGCTCCCTTCTAATGTCGTTTGGCAGCTGCCTGTTTTGTCCACTGCTTGCAGGAAGAGCAGCCAGTTGCAGCTAGCTGGTGGGTGGTTGGAACCAGGGTGGACCAGCAGCCCCCTATCAGCTCCCCAATCCCCTAAGTTCCCTGTGCAGCAGCTGCCTGCAGTTCTGCTGTGTCCCTCCCCCCACTGCCATGTGCTGCTCCTGCCCTCTGCCTTGGAGCTGCTCCCCAAGACTCCTGCTTGCTGCATGGGGGGTGGGGGGAAGAGGAGGGCTAATGTCAGGGTGTCTCCCCCTCCCTCCTGCACCCCGCTTAACCCATCTTCCATAGAGCGGGGGGGGGGGGGAGGGACTCACACTATGGAGGGAGCTTCTAGGCAGTAGCTGTGGTCTCAAGTGGTCTCAGCAAGCTGATTTAATTAACAGGGCAGTGTACTAAAACCTGGGGTCAGCTACTTAAAGGGGAAATGCGCATTTTTTCTCTCACACATAGGGTGTGTGTCTGTCTGCCCGCCCTCCTTTCCTGCTGCCTCATAGAGTGTGAGAGTTAACCCTTAGGGCTCAGTCAATTGCTAGTTCATTTAGCAGTGAGGCATTTCCTGGAAAATATCTCACCCTCTAACTCCTCCACCTCAACCAAGCTTCACAATCATCATCACTGTGTACCAGTATTGAAAAAAATTTCCCTGGAACCTAACCCCCCCATTTACATTAATTCTTATGGGGAAATTGGATTCGCTTAACATCGTTTTGCTTAAAGTCGCATTTTTCAGGAACATAACTACAACGTTAAGTGAGGAGTTCCTGTATAAGAAGAATTGACAGCATATTGCAATATCAGTGTGTAAGTTTTCCTCAAGTACAGATGTGCTATAGATAGCAGTTGTCTTGCATCCCTTATATTGTGCTGCCAGTCATAACACTGCTAACAAATGAGTGACTGGGGCATCAATTCACAGCTGCTTTTCTTATCCACATTCACAGAATCAGTTGTTTCATTGCCTTAGGGGTTCATCTCCTCTGACACCTACTTGCCACAAGCTGATTTCCAGACAGCTGCTGATTCATTCAGACAGCCTTACTACAGTCTTTGATTGCTGAGAGCTGGAAGGCTAGAAAATATTCCAAGTTCTAACCCCTACAGAGGTGCTTAATACAACCACAGAGGTTTACTTTTGACCTCCTACTCCCTTTTCAGTTCTTACACAGAACCAACTTTCCAGTGGGGATGCAACTGAATAGCTATGAATCTTAAGAGATCTAATATATATTGCAATGGCAATACGATTAGACGTTCTATCCCTCTGATATCTGCAGTTAGTGGAACACATCACAGCCTTGTTACTAAGACCTCATCTCCATGAATATTACACTAGCAGACAGCAGAACAGGATAATGAGTTGTCCACTTCAAAACAGTAATATTTGGAAGTTTCAGCACATTGGAGGTAATTTCTGCTGTTTCATCTTCATGCACAGTAGCATTTTTCTTTCACGTCATACACATTTATTATTCAACATCAGGCAAAACATCCTTAAATATGGAATAATTATTCATATGTGAACAAGTTTCATATCCCTTATGTGTCCCTAATCTTTATTGTGTTTTTATTCATCCTCCATTAAGATGATTAAAAATCTTACTTGCTATGGGCACACCATTTGTTAGCCAGCTAATATTAGGTTTGGGGTTGCCATTAGCTCTGCAGATCAGGGTTCCATCCTCTCCAGGAGACAACACAAGGTTTCTAGGTGCTGTGATCCAGTATGGAGCAGCTTTGGTCAGGAAAGAAAACACAACAATCATCAATGTTACAAGTCTCCATTCAGAAGGTCAGTACAGTAGCTATAACTGGCAAAAATGCTGATTTTTATATATGAATAATTTATGGTAAAATCATGCTTTGATTAGCTCAGGTTACAAGTGATACAAGCCATTAGGCTGTTAAATAGATGGACAATAAATCATAAAGAATGCATAGCTATCTACGTTAAAATTTTCAAGTAAACAAAATGTGATTCTTAACTGAATGGAAGTAAATTCGATTAATACACATCAGTGGCTTTAATCCTAATCTGTATTTCTAAAGACAGCAAAAGATAACAGACTCTGGCTTCTGTAAAAGGATTAGTACAGTAGCCTTTCTGATAAGTTCTGAGGCGTCCCTGGTCCTCAGGCCACCCATAGAAGAGGAAGAGAGGGACTGATAATAGGTGAAGAGAAAAGTGCGAGTGACTCAGGCGGGTGGGGGAGGAGAAACAGATTTAGGGTGAAAACCTGGCTCCACTGAATCAATGCAAAAACTCCTAGTGATTTTAACGGGGTCAAAATTGAATCCTGGTTGGCTGACAAACACAGAGAAAGAGAGAGACAAAATGGACAAGAGATGATTTCCTTATAAGAAAAATAACTTCTATATGCCTATCAGCAGATTCTTTGCAGTAAGTCTATGCAAACTGCATATTTGTCACATTTTGTATAAAGATAAATAAATAAATAATGCATTTGTATTAGTGGACACAGGTGCCTGGAGAATTTATCTTTTTATTTTTAAAAAGGAAGTGGATGATATCCACAGAACCATCATGAACCAAACAAAGTCAACATCAATGTAAACTGGTGTCAAGAGTTGTGCACAAACACTAGCAGCTTACTTAAAAGAAGTGACTGATTTGTCACGTGAGGAATAATCAACTCTCATTAGCTAATTCAAACAAAAGCCCTCAGGCACACTTCAAATACTAACATATTTGAAGTGTCTTTAATCCCAGGGCTATAATACCACTGGACAGATAAAACTTAGTAAAAATTAGTTTGGTAGAACCAGAAGAAGGGGATATGAAAAAAGAAAGAGCGAAGATGGGAAGGGGAGAAAAGGGAAAAAGAGAAGGAGAATGGGGATGGGAGGCAGAGGAGGATGAAGAGAAGGAAAAGAGAGAAATGAAGAGAGAAGGACGAGGAGTAGGAGAAGGGAAAGGAGCAGTAGAGGAAGTGGGGGAGCAGTCTCTTATGACGCTGAAAGAAAGTCTAAACTAAATTTACCACAGGTACCAGTTAGTATTGTATTAATGGAATTCTTTCTAAGGCAGGGGTTCTCAAATTGGGGGTCAGCCCTCAGGGGGTCACGAGCTGTCAGCCTCCACCCCAAACCCTGCTTTGCATGCAGCATTTATAATGGTGTTAAATATATAAAAAAGTGTTTTTAATTTATAAGGGGGGGTCACACTGAGAGGCTTGCTATTTGAAAGGGGTCACCAGTACAAAAGTTTGAGAACCACTGTTCTAAGGGATAGCTTCAATTTAGCACCACAGAGCTGTTTGGCAAAAAACCACCACCACTAACATGAGGCCATCATAAAAATTAAAGACTAGACATGGTAAAGTCTGTCTTGTGGGAAACCTCAGTCGATTTAATGACTATTTTTACTCAGTTTCTTTTACACGTATTCATCCTTGTAGATATTTACTATAATATATTTTCCTGATAAAATACATTACTATATAACCTTGCATTGGGATGCTGACATTGTAAAATTTGGGATTATTTTAGCATTACCTTTGACAGCTACTGTAATGGTATGGTGAGTGGAACCTAATGGATTTCTTGCTACACATTTGTATTTTCCAGAATCAGCTTCAGAAACCTCTACGATTTTGAGAGTTTTCTTAAAATTTTCAAAAAATGTTCTGTTGATGGGCAGTTCTCCACCTTCTTTAATCCAGCGGATAACTGGTGTGGGTCTGGAGAAAGAAAAACACAGATGAGATTAAAGAGCTGGGGAAAAAGCGAGGTTAAGAGTTCAATCCATTAATTTTTCTTGTAAAGATAATTATTGTACTGAGAACTTTGACCTGGGTTTTTGGGGATAACCGACAAATGTGGAAAATGTTCCAACTTCCTTGATTTAATAATTACAGAATACATTTTTTTTAATCAATTGCAATTTACAATCCTTAATGTCTCTAATAAAAGATTCAAATACATACGTGAATGTTCTTTATCTAAGCTATGATTATTTATTTGTGGTGGCAATTTGATGTTCATGTTACTTTAGAAGAAGAATTTACTCACCTTGTAACGATGGTTCTTCAAGATGTGTCCCCCTATGGGTGCTCCACAGGAGGTGTGCTCACGTCCCTGCACTGCTGATCAGAGAACTTTGGCAGCAGTGTCCATTAGGTCCGCACATGCACGGTCTCCCCTCATGCCCTGCCTTGAGGCTAACAGTGCACATGGGCTAACCCGCCTCAGTTCCTTCTCTACTGCAGAGTCATTGACAAGAACTCCAAAGTAGAGGGGAGGAGGATGGGTTGTGGAGCACCCATAGGGACACACATCTCAAAGAACCATCATTACTGCACTGTTGTTCTTCTTCTTTGAGTGGTGTCCCTATGGGTACTCCACTGTAGGTGACACCTGAGCAGTATCCCTGCTGGAGGGTTGGGGCTTCGGAGTCGGGTCAGTTACAGATGACAGTACTGTGGAGCCGAAGATGGCATCGGAGGACAGAATCCCCAGTGACTGCATAGTGTTCTGTGAAAATAAACTGACCGCCACGTCGCTGCTCTACAGATCTCTGAGATAGGGACATTCTTGAAGAAGGAGACGAATGAAGAGATCGACCTCATGGCATACGCGCAAATAGTATCTGGAGATGTCATGTTGCAAATCTGATAACTTTGTCTAATGCAGCCTGAGACTGACTTAGAGAGTCTCTAGGCTGACATTGCTGAGCCTTGGAGATTTCTGCAATAGAGAGGAACAGCTTCGGGGACTTCACGAAAGACTTTGTTCTATCCAGGTAAAAGGCTAGGGCCCTCCTGACATCTAGTGTGTGTAATATAGCCTTCCTATTGTCACAGTGAGGCTTAGAGTAAAAAGTAGGGAGGTGAATCATTTGGTTCACATGGAACGGGGAAGTTACCTTAAGGATGAATTTTGGGTGTGGCCTGAGTGTAACCTCATCCTGAAAGAATATCGTGTAGGGGGAATGTGCCATCTGAGCCGCTATTTCTCTTATCCTCCTAGCCAAGGTGATTGCTATCAGGAAGGTCATCTTCACTGACAGGCATGTAAGCGAACAGGTGGTCCTGAGTTCGAAGGGAAGTCCAGTCAGGCCTTTCAATACGAGGTTTAGGTCCTATGTAGGTGCAGAATGTCGGGGTTGTGGAAAAAGGTTAACTATGCCCCTGAGGAATCGTTTAGTGGTTGGTGTGATAACACTGAGTACCCTTCTACTTGTTGGTGGAAAACTGCTATAGCCACTAGGAGGACCCTGAGCAAACAGAGATATTTACTTTTTTTTTTTTTTTTTTTTTTTTTTAAGAGTCAGTACATAATGTAAGATGTTTGGAAAGGTCATGTATGTTGGGGAGATTTGTTGAGAATTGTACCAAATCCGAAACCTGGACCACTTCTGCAGGTAAGTATGGTGTGTTGAGGACTTTCTACTGTGTAGTAATACCTCTTGTATCTCCATCGAATAGGAGTCCTCTATGTGTTGAAACCATGAAGCAGCCAAGCTTTGAGGCAAAGAATCTCCAGGTTGGGATGTAGAGTGCATCCTTCATTCTGTGAGAGGAGCTATAGAGTGTATCGGAGAGAGATTGGTGGGCATGTCACGAGTTGTGACAGGTAAGGTGTAGTGGGGAGGCTGCCCCACTCCAGGAGAAAATGGGTTAAAGTAGGCCAGAGATGCTGCGCAGATGGGCAGTCAATCAGAAAGGGCCTGTGGGCAGTCAATCGGACCTATATAAAGGCTGCAGCACAGAGGGAGATCAGTCTCCCCCTAACCAGCAAGGGAGGAGGACTGGCTCCTCGTAGAAGGAGTGGCACCCTGCTGAGCACTACGGAGCACTGCTGGGCAGGGTAGCAGGGCAGCAGGAGCTCTGGCTGACTCTGCCAGACTGCAGGCCTTGAAACAAGGGCTGAGTGGGTGCTACGGCTATGGGAAAGTGGCCCAGGGAAAGCAGGCAGTGACGGGGAGTGGAGGAAGGCAGCAAGCAGCTGCTGCTCAAGGGTCCCTGGGCTGGGGCCCAGAGTAGTGGGTGGTCCTGGGTCCCCTCCTCCCCCCTTACACCGCACCTTGCCACGCGGGAGCATGGCCCATGGACTGCACCTTGTCCTTGAGGTAAGGGACTAGACTTTGGGGTGGCAGGTGGCCATGAAGACAGGTGTGGTCTAGGACTACTGATATGCCCCCAGAACGGGGGAGAATGGAGTGGTGGGCACTGCCGGAGGGCCATGTCCTGAAGAGGGCCGTGTCCAGATTGCAACGCGTGTCCCGGTGGTGGAGACAACACATCAGAGCAGACAACGGGCGAGACACCAGCCAGTAGGAGACGCTCCAAGGCTGGAAGGAGTTAATTTCCGGAGCAACTGTGGTGGGGAGTCCTGACCCCATTACATAAGGGTACCAAGTCTGTCTCCTTCCCTTTTTAACAGAACTTTCGACAGTAGGAGTGTAGTGGGGTAATCACCCCACTCCGGCCCTGGAAGGGTGAAAGCAACCCTGGAGAAGGCTGCAGCAGAGTAAAAGGGATTAAGAATGGCTGGGGAAGCTGAGTGCGTAGCTGACCACAGCTGTGACCAGCTTAATCAGGGCCCAGCTGGCCCTTATAAGAGGGCCGGGACCAGAAGCCAAGACAGTCTCTCTCTAGATATTGAGAGAGATGGGCCTGGCTGCTGGGAGCTGAGCAGGGTACCTAGACTGGAGCAGGGCTGGGGAAAGGCCAGAGGAGCTGGGGAGCTCTGGCCTGGCAAACCCCCAGGCTGCAGGCCTTGTTAAAGGCCAAGAAAGGTACTGGGGATGCAGAGGGCAGCCCAAGGGTAGGTAGAGGCAGCAGGTCCAAACCCTCTTTGCCAATGATGAGTGGCAATTATACTGCAGTCCGTCCCAGTGAGCGGGGGCTAAATGATGACTGGCAGTAGCCAAAGACTGAGGCGAGATGGGGATAGGGGGTTGGGGGTTCCCCGGGGAGGGAAGACCCAGCGAGACTGCAGGGTATGCTTAATGGAACTACTCACATGCTTACAAATTAAGCACATAGAATCATAGAATATCAGGGTTGGAAGGGACCTCAGGAGGTCATCTAGTCCAACCCCCTGCTTAGAGTAGGACCAATCCCCAACTAAATCATCCCAGCCTGACCTTAAAAACCTCTAAGAAGGAGATTCCACCACCTCCCTAGGTAACCCATTCCAGTGCTTCACCACCCTCCTAGTGAAATTTTTTCCCTAATATCCAACCTAAATCTCCCTGACTGCAACTTGAGACCATTACTCCTTGTTCTGTCATCTGCTACCACTGAGAACAGTCTAGATCCATCCTCTTTGGAACCCCCTTTCAGATAGTTGAAAGCAGCTATCAAATCCCCCCTCATTCTTCTCTTCTGCAGATTAAATAATTCCAGTTCCCTCAGCCTCTCCTCATAAGTCATGTGCTCCAGCCCCCTAATAATTTTTGTTGCCCTCCGCTGGACTCTTTCCAATTTTCCCCACATCCTTCTTGTAGTGTGGGGCCCAAAACTGGGCAGTATTCGGAGTACGGCCACTGGGGTAGTGGAACAGAGCCTGGTGGGGGTGCCCATGGCTGGCCATACCAAGGCTATACTTAAGGAGCCTCTTGGTAGTGGGCTCATAGGGAGCATAGGAGGAGTAGTGGGAAACGGTCTCCTCTGGCTCGCTGTCTGACTCCTCACTTGAAAGTGGGGGTAAATGGCAGGGTACCAGAGAATACTCCCGCCTTAATAGGAGACTCAGTCTGAAGTCCCGGTGCCGAGAAGAGAAGAGTCTGATACATCAGATACCTGGAGGTCTCTTGAGTGCCTAAATACCGGTGGTGCTGACTGACCTGGTACCATTGGTAGTACAGAGGGCATCGGGGATCTTGCCTGTATCCACTGTTCCAGTGCCAGATGGGGCATTGATGATGGTGCTGAAGGTACACTGCATACCGGCAGCGTCTTTTTACTGGAGTGTAGTTCGCTCCTATCTTTGTCAGTCATTACTGTTGACTCGGTGCCTGTGCCCATCAGGTCCTTAGGCAAGTCAACGATATCTGCCGCTCCAGATCTTCATGAGCCATGGATATTGGGCTGGAATTGTCTCGGTATCAACGATGCCATATGTGTCAGAGATCTTTTGCAGATAGCTTGGGGCTCACTGCTCTCTTTTAGGATAACTTACGAGAGGGGTCCATGGCTGAACACTTCAATCCACAGTCATTTGATGTTGAGGGTTGTGTGGTGGGCACGTCTGCCAGGTGACTCTCGGCACAGGTCCGAAGATTGGAAGGCTGCTTTCATGAAGATCATTTTCTATCTCAACTCTCTGTCCTTTTGAGACCTGGGTCTAAGTTACTGGCAGAGACCACACTTCTGTGGGATGTGGCCTTCCCGGAGGCATGGTATGACATGAGAGTGCTTGCCTGCCACTGGGATAGCCTCTTTGCAGGAGGTCACTTCTTGAAGCCTGGTGAATCAGGCATATCCCATTGGGGAAAAGGGTCCCCAATGAAAAAGGGGGAAAATACAGTCTCCTTTTTTGACTGGGGTATAGAAAACAAAAAGAAAGACTACAGCTAAGACTAAGGAGACTACTAGGAATGCTAAAGAAATTAATGATAGCAAACGGGCTGCAAATGGCACCATCTCTTGCCAGGGACGGTTGAGAAGGAACTGGGGGGGGGCATAGCCTCATGGTGGGGCAAGAGGAGACACAGGGCATGTGCAGGCCTAACAGACACTGCTACCAAAGGTCTCCGGTCAGTAGTGCAGGGATGCAAGCTGGATGCAGTGGAGCACCCGTAGGGACACTACTCAAAGAAAAAGGTAGCTTCCAATAATATCACATATATGCAGCAACTGTCTTCTTAAACTAGGGTGACCAGATGTCCCGATTTTATAGGGACAGTCCCGATACTTGGGGCTTTTTCTTATACAGAAGCCTATTACCCCCAACCCGATTTTTCATACTTGCCATCTGGTCACCTTATAATAAGCAAACCCATAATATTTGTTGTACTTTATAAATTATACTATAGCAGGCCAGAAACCTTAAATTTTTCACATAAGAAATTTCCAAAATGAAAATCTTTGAAAATTTTCATTTCATTTTGACTTAAAATGTAATTTTCTATGTTTTTAAGCCAAATAGCAAAAATGAAATGCCATTTTAAGTTAAAACAAAAAAAATCATGTCATAAATGTCAATTCAAAACAAAATATGTTCATTTTGACATTTCCCATAGGAAGGTAGAAATTTTTCATCTGAATTTATATTTTCCTGTAAAAAATGTCTATTTTGACAAAACTGTATTTTTCGGAGGAAAAAAATTCAACTACTGTGTACACCCAGGAATCACTTCACTGATACTGAAATTAAGGCACCTCTGGAGTGGTTTGTGACAGCTGTTTAAGGCCCCAACCCCACAGGAACTGTTTGGCAAAACCATCATTGACTTCAACAGGAGTTGTTAGTAGTAGACCTAGCAGCACACTGCAAATATCTGCGCAAGTTTTACCAGGAATATTGTATCTTACTGAAAGTGCAGGAAGAATTTAGGTAGGCCAAATGAAGTTACCTAACCCTAAATTTGGCCTGGCCAAAAAGAAATATTAACACCCGTATCTTCTGTAAAAAGTGTCACATAATTTTAACCGGGGAGGGCTTCAATTTTAAGTCTCATCCTACAGACCGCAACTGTAGCACAACTATATCACCTAACACCATTAAATGGCACTGCGTCACAGCTGACTCAGAAGGAAGAGTGATACTTATTTCTTGTAAGTCTCCCATCTGAGCACTGACCAGGCCAGATCATTCTTGCTTAGTTTGTGAGAGCTGATCAGATCACAACCAGCATTACTCTGGATAAGGACGATAGCGCCAATTCTTGGCTGTACTCCAGACATTTTGTGCCCATGGCAACCCTACCAGACAGATCTGGCTCACCTTCGTCAATAGAGGGAGGATCTTCGAGTAGTACAGAGCCACAGTATTAGTTTTGATATCATCCACTCCTCGAAAGCTGGTTTAAAGGAAATGGACAGAGCAAAGGAGACATAGCAGGCCATTCCTATGCCCCACCAAGGCCATGTCTACACTACAAACTTTGGTCGAAACAAGTTACTTTGCATATAGCTGCTGAAGTTTGTATATCATTTGGGCGAGTGCATACTTGGCTGCTTATGTCGGTTATTGCACATACTCACCAGGAATACTTGTGTCAATGCAAAGTGTGGTGCTCCGTGAGTAGGTATCCCAGTGTGCCACATGCCGCTATCCAGCACAATACCTTTTAGGAAATTTTTGCATCATGTTGTGGGATAGAAATGACTTGCTCAGGCATCTCTGGGAGAGGGATCAAGTTCCCACCACTGCAGCAATGAGGTTCCTGACTGCAATGGGGCAATAGACAGCATGCCTGCCCCAATTTTGATATCAGCCCACCTTGCCACAGAGTACAACAGAAGGGGCTACTTTTCTATGGTTATGCAAGCACTGGTGGATCATCAGGGAAGCTTCACTAATATCAAGGTGGGCTGTTCAGAGAAGGTGCATGACGCTTGCATCTTTAAAAACACAGGACTATTCAGAGAGCTGCAAGCAGGAACAGCAATTCTGGGGGGCCCAGCCTACTCCTTGCTCTCCTGGTTCACGAAGCTGCACACTGGCTACCTTAACAGCACCAAGGATTCAACTGCTGGCTCAGCAGGTGCAGAATGACAATTGAATGTGCTTTTGGTAGACTGAAGGGACCCTGGTGGTGTTTACTCACAAGATTGGGTCTCAGTGAGGAAAACATCCCAATGTGTCCTGCATAATATCTGTGAGGCAAAGGGGGAAAACCACTGCCAGGGTAGAAGATGGAGCTTGAGTGGCTATCTGCTGAGTTTGAACAGCCAGACACAAGGGCCTTTACATGAGCCCAGTGTGGAGCTATACAGTCGAGGAAGGATTTGAAAGAGCACTTTAACGGTCAGGCACAGTAGTGTTCTGTGCTGAACTGTCCTCTGGTCCTAGAGCTTTGGGTGCTGCTCAGGATTGTGTAGTGCTAGCTGTACATTTATAAGTATGACCGGATGTTTTCCTGAAGCTATGAATTAAATGGTACATGCTGTAAATCTACAAGTACTGATTACTTTGTGTATGAATTCTGCAATATGTGTTGTGAACTAATAAAGATAATTGTATTATCCAAAAATAGAACTTTATTGAGTGGGAAAAACAGTGCAGAAAAACAATGTGGGGGGAAAAACCCTCAGACAATGTAACACAAATGTTTAACATAAATTAAAGGGATGGAACTTTAACACTGGAAAGGGAGGTAACATTTCTGTCCATTTGAGTGCACACATGCAGTCCGTTGTGGCTACACACACCAACCCTGGTTCTCACGGGTCAATGTATGTGACGCTGTTCCTGATTTTTGTTGTTGTTCCCCAGCTTGGAGTGGTAGGGGTAGAGATGCGGCCCACAATGCCATGTGGGGGGTGCAGGAAGCAGTGACTATAGAGTTCTCCAAGGACTACCCAGGGTGGGAAATCTTGGATTTTTGGACCTGTAGGTCAGCCAGGGACTGTAGCATTTGGGTTTGCTGCCTGAGAAGACCCATCATAGAAACATAGAAATGCAGGACTGGAAGGGACCTGGAGAGGTCATCTAGTGCAGCCCCTTGCATTAAGGCAGGCTCAAGTAAACCTAGAACATCTCTGACAGGAGTTTGTCCAAACTGTACTTAAAAACCTTCTATGACGGGAATTCTACAACCACCCTTGGAAGCCTATTCTAGAGCTTAACTATCCTCATAGTTGGAGAGTTTTTCCTAGTATCTAACTCTAGATTAAGGCCATTATGTCTTGTCCTAACTTCAGTGGACAAGGAGAACAATTGATCACTGTCCTCTTTATAACAGCCCTTAATGTATTTGAAGATTGTTATTAGGTCCCCTTCAGTGTTCTTTTCTCAAGACTAAACATGCCCAGTTTTGTTAACCTTTCCTCAGAGGTCAAGTTTTTTAAACCTTTAATCATTTTGGTTGCTCTTCTCTGGAATCTTTCCAATTTGTTCACATCTTTCCTAAAGTGTGTTGCCCAGACTTGGACACAGTACTCCAGCTGAGGCCTCACCAGTGATGAGTAGAGCAGGACAATTACCTCCATTTCATACACTCCTGTTGATATACCCCAGAAAATGATATTAGTCTTTTTTGCAACTGCATCACACAGTTGATTCATATTCAATTTGTGATCCAATATAGCCCCTAGATCCTTTTCTGGAATACTACCAACTAAGCCAGTTATTCCCCATTTTGTAGCTGTACATTTGATTTTTCCTTTGTAATGGAAGTACTTTGCACTTATCTTTATTGAATTTCATCTTGTTGATTTCAGACCAATTCTCCAATTTGTCAAGGTTGTTTTGAATGCTAACCCTGTCCTCCACAGTGCTTGCAACTCCACCCATCTTGGTGTCATCTGCAAATTTTATAAGCATACTTTCCACTCCATTATCCAAGGCATTAATTAAAAACAGTAGTGGACCCAGGACTAAACTCTGCGGGACCCCACTAAATAAATATGCCCTGCCAATTTCACTTTGAACCGTTGATAACTACTGTTTGAATACAGTTTTTCAATGAGTTGTGCATTTGCCTTATAGTTATTTCAACTAGACAACATTTCCCTAGTTTGCTTATGATAATATAATGTGGGATTGTGTCAAAAGCCTTATTTTAATCAAGATATATTTACTGCTTTTCTTCTATCCAAAAGGCCAGTAACCCTCTCAAAGAAGGAAATTAGGTTGGTTTGGCATTCATTTTTTCTTGACCATACTAGCTATTCCTATTATACTCTAGGTGCTTACAAACTGATTGTTTAATCATTTGTTCCAGTATCTTTCCAGGGACTGAAGTTAGGCTGACTGGTCCACAGTTCCCAGGGTCCATTTTGTTCCCCTTTTTTAAAGAGAAGTATTATGTTTGCCCTTCTCTAGGCCTCTGGGACCTGACCTGCCCTCCAGTTAATAACAGTTAATAGTTCTGAGGTTGCTTCAGCTAATTCCTTAAATACCCTAGGATGAATTTCATCAGATCCTGTTGACTTGAAACCATCTAACTTATCTAAATATTCTTTAACCTGTTCTTTTCTCTATTTTGGGTTGCGTTCCTTCTCTCTTCTTGTTAATATCAATTGTGTTGAGTATCTGGTCACCATTAATCTTTTAGTGAAGACTGAAGTAAAATAGGCATTAAACACCACAGCCCCTGATGTTATCAGTTATTAGCTCTCCTTCCCTGCTAAGCAGAGGATCTACACTTTCCTTCATCTTTTTCTTGTTCCTAATATATTTAAAAAACCTCTTCTTACTGCCTTTTATGTCCCTTGCTGGATGTAACTCATTTTGTGCCTTAGCTTTTCTGATTTTGTCCCTATATGCTTGTGCTATTATTTTGTACTCCTTCTTATTCATCCATGTTTTCACTTTTTGTAAGATTCCCTTTTGATTTTCATGTCATTAAAGAGCTCCTGATCGAGCCATTATGGCTTCTTACTATTCTTCCTATCTTTCACATTGGAATAATGTAGTTGGCAGTTGTGCCTTTAATACTGTTTCCTTGAGAAATTGCCAGCTGTCCTGAATTCCTTTATCCTTTAGCTTTTCTTCCCCAGGGACCTTACCTACTAGTTCTCTGAGTTTGTTAAACTGCTTTTTTGAAGTCCATTGTCCTTACTCTGCTGATCTTGCTCCCCTTTCCTTAGAATCCTTCAGAAGCACAACCAGTTCCTCCACTTTCTGAAACAAAAACTTGTCCCCAGTACATTCCTAAAACTTAGAGTCATAGAGTTGAGAGCCAGAAGAGACCACTAGATCATCTAATGTGAGCTCATGTCTATCACAGGCCACCAACATCACTTAGTACCCACACTCCAAACCCAACATTCAAAATGAGACCAAAGTATTACAACCCACAGGAGATTAGACTACTATGAGCCACAGGCAGAGAATAAAAGGGACCAAGGGGCACCAGTACTTGAGTCCCCACAATGGCAAGGAAATGGTTAAATGCGATATACCCAGACAATCCTGGCAAGTGACCCACACCCACATGCTGTAGAGAGAGGCGAAAACCCCACAAGGTCACTGTTAAACTGACCCGAGGGAAAATTCATTCTCTACACCACATATGGCGGTCAGCGAGACCCTGAGCTTGTGAGCAAGAATCAGCCAGCAAAGCACCTGAGAGAGAGAGAATGCACTGTGCCACTTCAGATCCCTGCCCTACCTACTCAATGCCCCATCTCCAGCCATGGCCATCCCTAATGCTTTAGAGGAAGAAGATTAAAAAAAAACCCTCCTTGAATATGTTGGACAGGGGGATCTTCCAGACCCCTGCTGGTGGCTGTCTGAACCCTGAAGCATGAGCTTTAGGAACTTAAGAGATAAATTGGAAATGAACCCCAGGACTGTAGAACCCTGCCTCCCAACATATAATTGTACTTATTGGACATTATGTCCTGGTACATTTCCCTTTCCTTGTCCTGCTGGGATTCCTGGGCCTTTCCCCTGTCCTCTTTCCGTCTCCATGCTGTCAGTCATACTGGCCCTCCAAGCCCTTTGTTCATAGTCAGATGCAGCACTGGTTTGTAGGATCTCTCTGAACATGTCTTCTTTCTCCTCCTCCTCAGGGTCAAACATTCTGGGGCTGTGGAGGGGGCACCCCTCAAGGCCATCATAGCAGAAGCTGCTGATAAAAATCGAGATGTACCAATGGATTTACAGTCACAAAAGAAAGGGAAAGATAAGTTTCTAAATTCCCTTTCCTCAATCCCATAAACAATTTTAATAAGAAATGCATATTGACACTTCAGCTTTAGAGCGCCTTGGCACAGCCCCAGCCATGGTGAATATGGCCTGCCAGGGGCCGGGGGGAAGATTTTCTGATACTTGAAGCAATAACATTTCAGTCCCTATTCCATGGGTACTGAGTACAGGGCAATGGCACTGAATATTCTCACTATTTTCCATAGGAGGTGGTGATTTTAGCTGATATCTCACTCCTTAGGGTAACAAAGGCACAGAGCACAGCTCCTACTGGCATCCAGAAGCTGCCCGGGTCCCTGTGCCTCTAGCCTGTTTACTTCAATTGTGCCTGCAAAACTCATTGCAAAGTGGCATGGGAAAGTGTTCTATTGCGGAGGAAGGAATAACGCAGCCATCCCTAGAAACCTTTGGGACAGGATTGCAGAGTAGCCCCATGGAAGTTTCATTGAGCTCTCCCAGGAGGATAAAATGGACATCCCTACGTACATAAACAAAGTGCTCCGCATCCTGCCCTGTCCCACTTGCCTCAGCCAACCGGGGAATGAAAACGCAGCTGCCATCTCAACTTGTTTGTTGTACCTCTACCTCTTCTCATGTGAGTAAATCAGTGGAAAGTTGATACCTGTGGCTTATTAATTTGGGGATGGGATGGGCTCCATCTTTAAATTTAAACACTGTGAGGAAAGATGTATGCACAGACTTACCTGAGATCACTTCCCCTTCATCAGGCTCATCTGTGCTTGCCTGGTGGGACTGGCTAGACTGAGGCGGAGTCTCAAACAGATCCTGGCTTGCAGCATGGTTGGAGCCACCCGCTGCATATCCCCCTCCTCTTCCTCAATGTTCAAAGTAGGGGTTTCTGTATCAGGCTTGTCTGAGGTATCTATGGTGGTCTGTGGGGTGCTGGTGGGGTCTCCAGAAAGTATGGCATGCAGCTCATTGTAAAAGGGACAGGTCTGCAGGGCACCATCAGATCAAATGTTGCGCTCACTGGCCTTGTTATATCCCTGGAGAAGTTTCTTTGCTTTCACATGGCACCGTGGCTGATCCCGGTTGTACCCCTTTGCCAGCATCCTCCATGTAATCTGTTTGTAGATGTCCATGTTTCTACGGCTGGTCCACAGCTGTGCTTGCACAGCCTCTTCTCCCCACAGGGCCAGGAGATTCAATATCTCCTGCCCACTCCAGGTAGCAGTGCATGGAGCCAACACAGTAACTTGGATACAACAAGGATGAGCTGATAGGTGTATTGCAAAGGTGGGCAATCAGGAAGAGACATTTCAAAAAACATCTGGAGAGTTTTAAAGGAGGAGTAGGGGAGTGGCTTGCCGTCTCTGTGACCCCTGGGCAGTAGAGTTTACAACTGTAACCAGACCAGTCACTGCCGCAGGGAATGGGGCATTGTGGGGCATTGTGGGACAGCTGCTGGAGGTCTGTTAGGGTTGACATAGGTCAGACATTGTCTACACCAGAGGTCGGCAACCTATTGCATGTGTGCCAAAGGTGGCACGCGAGCTGATTTACCATGGCACACTGCTTCCGGACTGGGGTCCCGGCCGCCGGCCCTGCTCAGCCTGCTGTCGGCCTGGATGGACGGAACCCTAGACCGGCAGCGGGCTGAGCGGGGCTGGTGGCTGGGACCCCGGCTGGCAGGGGCCGGCGGACAGAACCCCAGACCGGCAGCGGGCTGAGCGGGTCCCGCTTTATAGCCTGGGGTCCCGGCTGCCGGCCCTGCTCAGCCCACTGCCAGTCTGGGGTTCCATCTGCTGGCCACTGTAAATGTAAAATGTATTACTGGCATGCGAAACCTTAAATTACAGCGAATAAATGAAGACTTGGCATACCACTTCTGAAAGGTTGCTGACCCCTGGTTTACACTCACACTGTCAACCTCAGTAGGTCAACTAGGGCTCCCTACTGTTCAGGGAGGTAGTTTTACTGCTTCACTGTAGCAAGGCACTTACATTATCCAGAAATAAATTTGATCATAGATACATGCACAAATAGGTCGACACAAGGTGACTTACGTTGACCTAACTTCGTAGTGTAGACCAGGCCTAAATGTGCTGGGGATGAACCCATCGCAGAGCAGCCCCTGTATTCGGGGAGGCCAACCACCCCTTCTTTTCAGATGCACTCAGTGCAGTTGAAGTTCTGGGCCCACATCTAAAATATCAGATGATCTGTAGTGTATTGAGATTTTGAAATGCTAATAGCAAATTGTTTGTTTTAACACCACATGTGAGCTGACCAAACTTATGGAGATATATTTTAAAATGTTTAAACGTAAAAAAGTATATTTGTTTCTCCAGTAGAATGTCACCTCTCAAATATAAATAATTCAAGGCAGATATCCATTTAGAAATCTAGTATCCAAAATTATATACAGTAAGATGTGCTCTCAGTAATGATGGCGTTAACTAGAAGAACCTAATTTACAACAGCTTAACAGAGCAGAATTTGGCTCCACATGCACTGTTATCTACTAATAAAAAACCACCATGAAATTAGACAAGAGAGAAAAATGCATGATGACACAATGTACTTGGTTAATATTTCAGAATTTTACCCCATTTTGATGCAATCATGTGTACTTTATGCTAACATGGGCCACTGACTGTTTTTTGATCTTGGGGAACCACAGAAGTCTCAACAAGTGATAGAATGTTTCTAGTTCTGCACCAAATCAGTTATGTACCCTTCTCTGCCAATTGCTTATTAAGAGTTAAAAGCGGATGTGTTAGGTAAAATTCATTTATCAAATTGGTAGACTCATTGATAAAAGTATTATTTTGTGATTTCCTATGCACACAGGTACTAGTGGGGGCCACCAAACACTATAATAAAGAAACATAAATACATACCAATTAACAAATTAATTTACAAAGAAAAGCCAGAGATGGGAATAGAATGTGGCCCTAAGGTTTCCCACACAAGTGATTTGCCAGCTATTGTCAGTAGATGAAGATCAAGTCAGCAGGTTCTTACTTGTCTCTGTAGTTTCGGAGAGTTTAGTTATCATAAATGTGAGGGAACACGAGCATTGGCTTGATTCAGTCATGCAGAGGGAACATAAACTCTTCCCTACACCTCTGCAGATGCATCCCAAGTGTAGCCTGAAGCACCCATGCTATTCTACTATCTGGCCTCTCTTGTACATAAACAATCAATACTGCTGAGTTTGTGCAGCAGTTTTGTGATGTGTAAAGATTGGCCAGCATAATAAGGGTTGTTTCATTTATGTCCTAAATATGTTTTTAATCTATCAGTATCCAAATATATGTGTCATGTTTTGAAAACAAACACCTCGGTTTTTAGTTTCTATCTGCTTGTCTCTGTGCATCTAACAACGTCTATCATTATGACATCTAGCATTATGCTATGAGTACTTTCTACGGCACTGATGTTCTTTCTGAAATATTTCTCAGTATTTCTACCTTTGTATTTAAAGAACATTTTGATTGAAAAAGCAACTCACAATCCTTCTGCAATGCACTCCAGCAAAAGTACATTTCCCCTTAGTTCCACTTTATTACTTGTGCTCCCCACTGGAGTTAAAAGAGTTGGTCGTCTCTCTGTCAATGGCTTGGCTGATTAAAAAAAAATTAGAATAATGAAAACAATCAGAAAGATATTTTTCAAACATATTTCCCAACCCAGCAAAAATCCATCTGCTTCCAATACATATGAATACTGACAGTAAATATATTTATAGTCAGGTATGATGATAGCATATACATTAATATTAAAATGAGGGCTCAGTTTCATGCATATGGGCATTCCAGAATTTAGCACAGGAGTTTTTCTGTGTATTGTTCATTTAATTCAAAAATCCTTTTGTAAGAATTTGCAGAGCTACAAAGGGTTAGGGTTTTGCTCAGCATACTAGAATCCTATCTGGACATAAGAAACATTGTAATATTGGACACATACATTAAAAAGAGCCAACCTGTTCGATATTGTACTTGCATAGGCCCTGATTCTGCAATGTGATGGGTTCATACGGACCCTTACATCTGTGCAGAGCCCCACACACTTCAATTAGGCTTTGCAAAGGTGCAGGAATCATATTGCAGGTTCTGCATAGGTGCAGGAATCATATTGCAGGAATCATATTCAACATCTGATGTTTTCTGTACTTCCACTAACACCACAAATAAGACACAGAAAAAAACTGAACCAAATTAAACCTGTTGTATTCAAAAACATAATGAGAGTGACAAGATATATTGCAGTTTAAAATATGTTTTGCTCAGAATCTTCCAGTCCACAAAGGACTTTTCTCATAAACTTCAGCCATGTCTTGTCCCTTTAAGACATAATTTTAATTTGAATGTTTTGGAAAACCTGAACTATATGATCAAGTGCTTTCTCCACAATAATAAAAATTAAATAACATGGCCAATATATAGACATAAATCTAAACCCAAATTTATACACAGATTACTATATCTGTTCTAAAACCTTTGGAACTTCTTGATTTAATTCAAAGTCTATTACAGTATTTCATAACTCCATTTTAAAATATTAATGATACAGAAATCGGATCAGACTGTTTTCTCGAAATAAACATTATAAAAATACTCCAGTATTCTACTATAATAGCTTAAAACACAGTAGTCTGCTGTGGTATTTTTTTATATGGGCAGCAATATAAAGATGTATATGCCTTGTTTATCTGGACATAGGATTTATTGCTAAATTCAGTCATAAAGAGCACATTAAAATAATTTTAGGATGTACATAGAGCATCTCAAATGCTGGTATATGAAATGTGACTCTTCAGAAGGAAAAGAGACAGAGAAAGGGGAACACAAAAAAAGGCCACACTACAATAAACAATCTGCCCATTTCATGTACTGCAAAAACCCACTCAAGGCTGTGAAAAATCGTGGCAAATTGACTTCTGCAGCCTTTTGTCATGTGCCAATTGAATGGATTTTTAATAACTGTACTCGATATGTCATTCTATTTGCAGGTCATTATTACCCTATTGCAGAAATCCCACCCTTATGGTTTGCTCTCTAACTAAATTTAAATTTTATGTAGACAATTAAAAGTTGTCATGCTCCTGCGATATTTTGGTTTTCAGTAGTTGAGGATTAGTGTCTATAGAACCTCAGTTATGGAAAAGGCCTCAAGATAAATACAATAAAATAATAATATATTTTTACCTATTTTCTATCCATCACATAAAATGTAAAATTGTGGGGCCAGATCCTCAGCTGATGTAAATTTGTGTGCCTCCATCAAAGTCAACTGAGCTAAGCAGATTTATACCAGTTGAGGATATGGCCCACAATGTAGAAAAACAGACCATTCAACACGGACTGAATTAAAGTTAATTAAAACAAAAATATCCATAATTTTGTTTCTCTTAAGTTAATTTTACAAATACATTTAAAAGTATTAGACTTTAATTCAATCTAGTTTTACATTTATGAACAGATTAAAAATGAATAGTATATTAAGTAAATTATTAAATATTAAGAGCATCTGTTAAAATATTTAAAGCTACTATTAATGCTTATGATATAGCATGTAATATTGACTAGTCCCAGTGATAATGAACGTTTCCACTTACCAATTAAATTAGAGGAAAAACAAAAATGAACAGCATAATACAGAAGCAATTAGACAAATAATCTGTAAAATCTGCCAGTGTGACTGGATTCATTTGCTGTAAAAGCTGAGATTTTTGTTGTGTGTCATATTTTTGACATTACATCAAAATTATTTAAGTATTTTTAAAGGATCACACTGTGCCATCCCTTTGTAAAGTGTATATTATCACCAGTACTAATGGATATATTTATTAGAAATTGGAAAGGGGAGTCAAAGGTAAGTAGCCATGGAGGTGAAGTTAGTTAACTAAATTCTACTATGAAAGAGAGAATACCAGTGGGGATCACCATAACTCACCACCATAAAAATCAGTGTCACTCAAATTAGCAGATATAGTTTCATTCAATGAATCCACTGAAATAAACAGAATATTATGAAGAATGCATACAAGTGGGGTAAATCAGATTACTGGGCATCAAACGTGAATCTCTATGGCCAAGTCGATTTAACAATACAAGCAGAAAGCAATATGTTATTGCAGCTGTCTGCTGATTAATTCATTTGAACAGTCATGATCATTATGAACTGGTGTACGCACATAGGATTGCCAATTCAAATTCAGTATTTATCATATTATAATTTTTAAATAAGTAAAATGTTACAAAATATAGGTGAACTGAGTGAGATATTATTGAAAAGGAAAAATTCAGTATTTAATGTAAAACTTTAAAAGTGAACATGGAAAGTAAAACAGCATGTATTATTTAGGACAGCTCATGTTTTTGCCAAGTATTTATAAAGAAAACTGGATATTAATATTTTAAAGTTGTATAGAATTATTTCTTATTTATTGTGATGAAGATTACAATTTCTCTGTCACATACAACTACTTAATTGTAGGCCAGCAAGTAAAAAATCTAGATAAATACAATATAAATGTATAATTAAGAAAAATAATACTTACTTGAAAACACCTTCACAGAAATAGGTTGCTTCTGCTGTATAGTCTGAGTGTGATTAAATCTCGCATAACAAATATAGTCCTCACGAGTGTCCTCTGGTTTTACATTAGAAAAATAAAGGTCTCCATTTAGACCTTGGGAAACTCTTTCATTTTGAGGCAGCCTTTGGAAAGCTAAGTAAAAACAAGGGCACATTTATTTTCATTATAATACATACAGAAATACATTAGTGATCTGTGGACCCCAGATGTGACCTACCTTCTGCCTTTTGTAATGTCTCATCTCTTTGTAAGTGCTCTCAGCTGCTTCCTTATCTCCCCTCAAAAATACGTCAGCAAATATAAAACCACAAGACACATGCAGACAGCCCCAACCCTCTTTGCACACACTGCTCATGAGCAGCCTCTCTGCTGGCATGGCCCTTCCTGTTCTGTGGAACAGTGCAGCCTTGCATAAGGAGAGACTGGATTTTATCCTCACTGAGTAACTACACTGTCTGCTGCAATTTTTCATAAGTAATTACAAATTACTTAGAACAGTAATAAAAATGGTCAAGAAATATGTTATTTATACAGAGTTAATATAAACTTACAATTATCCATCCAAAATATTATAGGTGGTGGTAAGCCAACTGGAGGGCTGCAGTGAAGTACTAGAGGATCACCTTCTCTGACATGTTTTGGTTCTACTTTTTCTTTAGTCCACAAGGGGGATCCTGTAGAAGATAATTTTCACATTCATAAACACTCTGGATTGATAAAGTTCCAGAACCCCACGAAAGAACGATATATGTAACATAATTTAAAAGGAACGGTCTTCTGACATTTACTGTACACGGATTATAACTTCTACTTCTGAGTAGTTGTGTTGTCTTTGGAAAAAAGAAAGGTTTCATTATATTGTTGTTTATATGTTTTAGAGAATCATTGCTTTATTCTAAATAATCAAACAGAAAGGGATTCTTCTGGGTAATCACTAACATTTAACAAGTTTGATTCTGGATAATGTAGAAAAGCAATGCATACAATTAGAAAAAACAAAGTCAGACAGTTCTAAAATGGCATTACATGTGGAGAGATTTAACAAAGACTATGGTAAAAATAAGAGGAGCTCAAGAAAATACATTTGTGCTGAAGAGCTGTGATGTTTGAAAAGTACGACAATATAATACCACAATAAATTTTAAGATTTGGGGACAGGAGGGATATGTGTGTTTGTCTCAATATACTCCATGTTAGGCGTTTGTTTAAAAAAAAAAAAGAAAGAAAAAAAAAGTAATTACTTTGCAAGAACAGATTTTTTTTAAAAAAAGTACTCCACATCACAGAAATATGTTAAAGATTTACAATTCTTTTTTCTAATTGTAATGTTTTATACACTGTCCAATTTTAAACATGACAAATGAGTCAGACATACTGAAAACCAGGAAAACATATTGGGTGTTTAACTTACTAAGGAACTTTGGAGAAAATTGGCAGCTTTTCATGCAGTATAGCACTAAACCAGAATATCAGAAACTGTACAATTACCTTCTAACAAGATCGCTTTGATGATTAAAAAGATGTCTTTTTTTTAAAGGAAAGGAAAAAAGAAAATAATTAAACCAAAAAGTTCACAATAAAACAAATAAGTACAAATGTTTCAGGTTTGATGAATTTTAGAGTTACGCTTACTGGATGGGCGTATAACAATGTTATTGGAAATTGCTGCTCCACGTTCATTCCTTGCTGTACACTGATATACTCCTTCATATGCTTCTGCCTTTCCGCCATTCATAATGTTTATTACAAGGGTTCCTGAGTTTGGCTTCACTGTTACCCGTGCATCTTTATCTATATCAAAATGAGTTCCATTACGGGTCCATGAGAAACTAGAATCATAAATACAAGAATAGGAAACTAATTACTAAAGATTTGGAAAAAACAAGAAAAATAACTTCAGAAAATCTCTTAATACCATAGAGATTTTTGTGTGTCGCATAAAAATGTGGCTTAAGAACAATATATTTGAATTATTTAACTGGGAAATGAGTAATAAACACACATGCTTTGAGACAGAAGACTTGGCTACACTTGTTAATAGATGCCATTTTAAGGTCAGCAGTTTTGCTATATATTATTTATATTATTTAAAATTACAAATTATAAATTATTTATAATATTTATATTATAAAATTACACAGAAGGATTGATAAGCTAATCACAGAGAAAAAAATGCTTTCATTTTCCACTAAAGATGATACAGTGAAATCTGCTAGAATTGATATTGTTAAAGCTGCATTAGCATTTCCATTATAAACCCCATTATTCAAAGGGTTTATAACTGGCCTGTAAGAATTTGTTCTGGGCTGAAATGTGTCATATAAGGTCTCAGCAGGAGATCATGTCTCTTAATTGGTTTGTCCATTTTTTAAGTTACCAGAGTGAATAAAAAGGTAATATTGTGGGTTCGATTGCTTTTCACTACTCTAATGCAAACAGTTGTGATTCTATACATTAAATTTTGCATTCGCGTAGGCCATATCCAATCTGTTACTTTTGGTGTTACCTAAAACAACTGATGTTTTGTAAAGTAGCTGCTGAGAATGTACAGTATTACAATTCATAAAGATTTCTTTTCAGGAAAAGAAATAGATCCACAGTATGCCACTCCTACAGCTCTAAAAATGCATTCATAATATATATTCTCTTACTTCCAAAAATACATTGATACAATGCTAGGATCGTGATTATATGGCTGCACCTCATGAAGTGCTGAGCACATACAACCCCAAGTGTAGTCAGTGGGTGCTGCTGATACTCATTACCTCTCAGGATCAGACCCTTAAACATACAAAAGTTGGCCATACATTGCACATTTATATTTGATTACTAGTGAGATTTTTACATATAAATCTAAATACATGTAGTACAAGTGAAATTCAACCAACTCAGCAGGGTTCACACAGCTTAAACTGTGGTATGTCCTCCTATGGTTGAACAGTGCAGGAGAGTTTCTGTAATCCATGAGCACCACGAGTAGAAGGTAGATGGGGTTCAATTTTAGCTTCAGATAGATAGGTGTGGAATGGGCAATGTAGGAGCCTGAGCTTGGAACTCCGAGATTAAAAGCATGAGTTTCTGTTGCTTGAGCTAAAAAGACAGCTTGTTAGCTAGAAGCAGTAGCACACTCAGAAGCCTCAATATATGGTTTAGTCCAGGGGTTCTCAAACTTCATTGCACTGCGACCCCCTTTTGATAACAAAAATTACTACACGACCTCAGGAGAGGGGACCAAAGCCTGAGCCCACCTGAGCTCCACTGGGCCCGGGGGGTGGGGCTGGGCAAAATCCAAGCCCTGCCGCGCTGGTGGTGAGGCCCAAAGCTTGAGCCCCGTCACCCCAGATGGGGGGGGACAAAGCACAAGGGCTTCAGCCCCAGGAGGGGGGCCTGTAACCTGAGCCCCGCCACCCAGAGCTGAAGCTGTTGGGATTTGGCCCCAGGCAGTGGGGCTCGGGCTTTGGTCCCATGCTCCAGCAAGTCTTGCAGCCCACTTTGGGGTACCGACCCACAGTTTGAGAATCCCTGGTTTATTCAATAGCAGGGGACAAAGAGTTACATTGCACTAACCCTCTCCCTAGCAAACTTCAGAGTTCCATAGCCGTGCTAATTCCCATTTGTGTCTGCAGGGATCTAACCCAGAACCACTTGATCTAAAAGATGAGCCTCTACTGCTTGACCTATTGTATCAAGTCAATTAGCTCAATCAAAAAACATATTTGGTCACATAGTGCCTATGAAAATAGGCATAACTAAACTCAGGTTGTCCCCGTCTCGTCACTTCTTCCCTCCTCCCTTCCCCCGCTTTCCTTTGGAAAATGCACTAGAAAATTCAAGCACTTTACAAACTACAGTAAGCATTACAAATTCATCATCTCACTCAACACAGAGTTTTTAGAGAATGTCATTACCTCTGTTAAAATAGAAATCCTGGTGCAGCATTAACTCTAGAGATGCTACCGTACTCTATAACAGACGTGTGACATTAAAAACATCTTACAATAAAAACATTGAGAGCACAGGAGAGAAAGTCTCCCTGCTCTCGGGTCTGGTGTCCAGCATCACAACTGCCCCCAGATGCCAGAAGGAACAATTCCATGAGAAGTCCTGCTCAGTCCTGGGTTGGAGTATGTCTATGAGCTCTGTGGGGTGAAGAATGCTTAGTGTAGTTTGCATAGAGCACTGTGTGAGTGGAGCATGCTCAATACACAAAATGTTTGGTGAACTTTACTTCCAGCCTCTATCAAACCTCTACTGAACATATACAAATGGTAATTTTCAGATGTTTATAAATTGAATAAATTCAGGTGGATTTTCATGAGGACACCAAAAAGAACCTCTCTTTGATCCCATAGTCACATCCCTGAATATTTTCAAGACCCCACTCTAAAAACTGGAGGGAATTAGAGCTTCTCAACAAAAGTTGTAAGATTTTTTTTTAACATTGGCAAAACAATATATATTTGCTTACCCTCATTCTAGAAAACAGCTGAATTCTTTCTGCTGAAACTTTGCAAACAATTCAGCCTAACATGCAGACATGTAGCATAGAAAATTTCAGCCAGAATTATTAAAAATTGGTAAAGTTATAAGCAACTGAAAAGAGGGTCTTATAATGGAATTATAGAGAGCCTTAACTCTGAGTAATATGAAAGCTATAAAATAAACCTAGACAATCAAGGAAACCCAAGTTTAAGCTGACACACATTCCTTAGCTCATTGCATTTTGCTCACAAAATTGTACAATTTAGAAATCATGGAATACATCAATCAAGCAAATAATGGTGCAGACCATGGATGAATTTGAGACCTCCACTTTCAGCCTTGTTCTAGCAGTTATGTGTGCTCATACACCACCTGCATTTTAGAAATTCCACCAGGATATCCAAGGATGGAAGGTGATCAGACCAGTGCTATGATATGCTTTGTAGTGCCCCCCATGTACAGCTGACTACTCCTCTTACAGTAATGATCCCCTTACTGATTTTCCTAGTGAAAACTTTAAGAGGATGTTTCAAAATTGTAACGCTATACATTTTTAGAATGTTTCTATGGTACTGTTGTTCAGTTCAATGTCCTCAGCACTTTTACGGGAAGGGCTCACTTAATGCAGATATTATTACTATTATAAAAATAACAAGGATGGTAAACATAAGACTTCACACTGATTTGATGTTACTAGTTTAGATTAAAGCTGTGTGTTAGTCTAGAAAATTACTTCATTTCCTCTTAGTTTTCATATTTGTTATTCTAGATTTTCTACATTATTTCTGTAACAGCAAAAACAATAAAAGTAGTACTAACCTAGGAGGTGGCTTTCCTTTTGCTTCACATTGTATTACAATATTCTCTCGAGGGTCAACAATGTAGTCTTTTGGAGACTGCTGAGTTATTGTTGGAGGCTGTGATACTTTATTGCAGAACATAATTAAGAAACATTAAGAAAAAATGATATTTTCAAGGTACCAACACACCAGTGTTATAGGCAGAAAAGACAAAATTAGCAACAAAAAACTGGTATTAAAGTATCCTTTGCATTCAAAAGGCAAGATGCTCTACTGTTGTAAATCAGGTTAGCTCTATTCATTTCAATGAAGCTGTACTGATTTACCACAACTGAAGACCCTTCCCAAGAGGTTTCATGGATGTTCCTTGTTTAATATACTACAGATATACTCATTCAATATTTGTGAAGTCAAAGGACACCTGAATCCTTAAAGCCAACAAATATTTCAAAACAAACAAACAAGAGCCCCAATTTACACTTGAAAAGAGCTCTCTTCAGTGTACACAAACCAATCAAAAGTGATGTACATTGTTTTGAGTTTATAAACATTGGATGTGTTTCAAACACTCCAAGTAGGAGTCCAGTTTGCACTAAATTTCAGTGGTAACATGACTAATTCACACTTGACTACATTTCAGGAGTAAAAGAATTTTTGCATAAATTTGTACCTGAAAGTTTGACTATAGCTTAAGTGTTTAGAAAAATAAGTATATCCAGACACATTTGGGAATTCTGTATCAAAAATAGCACTTGTAGAATTTTTCCATTTTATTCTCCTAGTACTGAACAAACCTAAAATGGATTTTGCATTTTCTACCTTTTCCATAAAATAATAAGGAATATCCATTTTGCTGAATTGCCCAAGGATGAACAAGAGATGTCAGGGTCAGTCAAGTGCTCAAGAATGATTGGCATCGTTTGAAACTCATTCTCCTGGTGAAGGAGTTGGTGCCAATCTATGAAAGTAATTCGCAATCATTTACCATTGACTGCACCTCTCTTTGCACAGAAAGGAATGCAAAATTTCATGACAAAAAAAGGAGTTGCAGACAGTGACAATCAATGTCTTACTGCATATCTCACTCTCAATCTGTTTTACACTACAGTGGCTGCCAGGGTATCATTACAGTAGTTCAGAGTTCTATCCCTGAATATGTTCAGCTTTAAATAAATAAAGTCAATGAAATCCCTTGGCCTATGACTTCCTCACATATTCTGCTTTTTTCCAGAGTAAATTCCTCTGAAAACAAATGTAAATTATTGTGCACGTAAGCATGTACACCCCAGTATACACTTAACCACTGAATTATCTGAACTGATCTGTAAGGGTATCATCCTGAAACCCTTACATAGGTAAAAAAATGTTCACTGAGAAAAATATTCACCATAAAGTTCCTCTTGGACACTTCTGTGTGTAAGGATTGTAGCACTGGGACCTTAAGATTGCACTAAACATGCTGCAAAGGAGTCATAAAACAACTACGCATGATTTTCCAGCTAGAAGTTGGTTAGTACCTCAAAATTAGAAGAAGTCTTAGTAACAAGGATCCTGATCCTAACAATGAGAGTTGAGAGTGCACAGCATCTCACAGGAGGTGCTCAAGTGCCTCACAGTACTGGGCCCTAACTGTCACACTAACAGGAAGGTACTGAAATTCTGAGAGCTAATCTTTTTTACAAATTTTGGACAGTTTTCATTAACTCATTGCAAATGCATATTTCTCTATTTGACTAGCTAATACATATCTTGAAACGAGAAAGAGAAATGGTTTCACAAGGGGCCAACCATTCCAGGATATACTTCCCAGTGCGCTGTAGTGGGAGTTGAACATCCCCATTTCCTGGAATAGCAAGGTGGATATGTTCAAATACCATGGTAACATGGCATAGTATAATACCCTATATAGAATAGAACAGAACAGGTCCTTCAGGGTTAGCATCTCCTTTCCTCCCTCACTGCATACAGGAAAGTGATTGGGAGGTTTTCTTCCCAGGATGATGACTCTTCACATGTTCCTGTAGAGAAGCAGTCAGAGGCTAGTTCTTTTCCCCTCTGAGGAACAGTTCTCAGGGCCAGTATACCCAGTGTTCTAAGATGGCAAAAGTGCTGTCTGAAAAGGGGTACAATCTGAGCACTTTTGTAATACAGTATATTGATAGCACCTGATGCACATATAAGACCTCAATGCAGCATCAAGACCTGAAAACATTCAAACCTATGTGGAGTCCCATTGTACTTGAACTCACTGGACTCAAAATGGGCACAATGTCCGTGTTAGTGCATCCTGAAGGAAGACTAGACCTAGTTTATTTACTGTATGCACTGTTTAAAAAGAAATAAAAATTTCTCCACCTTCAGAGGTATAAAAAAATGAGTGGGTCATATTGTCCCTGCCTTATGCATGCACACCTCTCAATGAATTCAGTTTCACCAAATGTTTTTACTCCTGAAAGTAGCAATAGCAAATTGCTTTAAAAAAAAAATTATAAGACTCTTACTGTTCAGGTAAAGTAAAATCAAATTGTGTTTGAATGTTTTATTTTATAAAAATACCTTCAAGCTGACATGTATACAATAGTGTTTTCTTAACACTGCATGCACAAAACGTTTAGCCACAGCAAACACAACTGTGAACAAATACCAGATCCACATTATTTGGACTTTACACTTAATGCTCAACAAAATAAGTATTAATTTTAAGCAGCACACATTTTATTTTTCACTATCTATTTTTTGTGGACAGAAACTTACATTCTTTGAGAAGTATTGCTTTTCCCCCCATCAGAATCAGCAGGTGAATGGGCAAACAAAGATTAAAGAGAATCATTTGTTAGTAAGAAGAAACTTAGCATCTTAGAGAGGGAAGGTAAGTATCTCTGATATATACGTGGTCATTTATAAAGAGAACATTTTACCACAGTGTAATATCTGAAATACTAAAAACATTTCCCATTGTGTCAGGAAATACTACAGTAGCTCAGATTCCACTGTATAGGAAACCGCTCTGAAATGCTCACTTTTTAATGGCAACCATGGTATGTGGCATTGACCTAAAAAGGACATAGAACATTGATTTGGAAGTATTGAGGAGACAGGAAATCAGAATTAATAGAGTGCATTGCTCTCATGCTGCAGCCAAAATCAATCTACCCATATGACCATATGGAAATAAAAAGGAAATGCTTAAAGCTAAAATAACTCTTACAAACACAAAAGCATCTAACTCTATTCCACAGACAGGCAATTAATTTCAATTTGAAAAATAACTGAAAAGTACAATTAATCTTCCCTGTCACATGCTACACTATATGATCTCATCCTTATACCAGTTACTTTGCATATGGTCCCATCTTCAGTAATATTTCAGAGAATGAAAAGACTAAAACTACCTTTCATTACCTACACTGTTGATCATCCCTTGGTCACACTGAGATAATTAAGAATTTTCTGATTGTTTTTACCATTATTTATAAAAACAATAATTTAGCTACAGACATTTGTTCAGATTCTTTGTTTTCTTCATTAATGGATATTTATCTGTATCAGCTGAAAAATCCCTGCCTCTATATTATATACTCAGACAGAATTACTGAGGTCAAGGTAGGAGGGCATACTTCTTTCTTGTTAAGAGCTGGCATTGGATAGGTAAGAGGTCCATTTGTGCTGTCTATTGAAGGCAGGTTAATCTAATCTAAAGCATTGCTTTTACGGTCTTTCATGTGCCCAGATACCACTGTGATGGGCACATTAAAATCATTCAAATAAACTATATACATTTCAAACCTAAGAAGGGGATTGAATTACTTTTCTTTTTATTGTGTAAAATTAAAGAGCCAGGGAAACAAATTCTACTTAGAAAACACAGGCATTCGTACCTCATGCTTTAAAAATCACAGAACGGCAGTTTAGTAATGTAGTGCTGTAAGGGCATTTACAAGTCCAGTCTCATTTAGATATATTGATTTTGTTATAGAAATGAAGGTCATTAGTTTGAAATATTTGGGAAATGTGTAGGGAAAAACCCGAAATGCTTGCAATTTAGGTGTATTGTTATTAAAGAAAAACAAGCATTTACAGTAGTGGATGTAGACATATGTTTGTGGAAGATTATAATTTAGAGACGCTCCCTCATAAGGGACAGTATTATGAATATAAGAATTTAGAGATGTAAGCTGGAATGAGAACATTATGTAGCTGTGTACAGCAGTTCACCACAGAATCTCTCTAGTTTGTTTTATTAAAAATTTTATTCCTTTCTCATTCATTGGTTTGTTGCTTAATGAACCCCAAGATCATTACAGTAGATAATTGTTTATTACAGACAACACTGCGGTAAAGGAAACCATGCAGATTAGAGACATCAGTGAATTTGCTCACGTATTAATCCCTGTTATCAGTGGTCCTGAATTGTCCTTTCAGACAATTGGTTTAAGACAGGCATAGCACCTAAGGGGGAACTTGTGGCTCAGAATTCTGAAACATGGCCCATGACCATACTGATCTTCAAAATGGAAGTGCAGCCAGACGCCTTGAATGCCCTGAATAAAGTTGCAGAACTACCTTCTTGCCTTTTAGTCCCTGCAGGCTACACCACTAGCTCGAAGATGAAGGGGGCTGTTTTACACCAATTAGGAATCTACCTCAGACTCCCAGCAAATTGCCCACATAACCCTTGGTGTAGCAAAGTTTGAGTTTCCCTGTCTTAAAATTAACATCTGTTAAATTTTCCGTTAAATATGACTAGATTTAAACTGGGTTTCTCTGTTCTACGTGGTTATAATCAACGGAAGTGTTCAATATAGGAACATAGCAATTGCTGCACTGGACCAGACTGATGGTCCATCTAGTCCAATGTCCTGTCTCTAACAATGGCCCGCACCAGATGTTTTAGATGAAGGTGTAAGAACTCCACAGTAGATAGATGTAGGGTAATCTGCACCCCCACACTAGGTCTCATCCCAGTGTGTAATAATTAGAGATTGTCGTAAACCCAGAAACATGGAGTTTTCATACCCCTTCCAAAATTGTCATTAGCGTTACCTACAACAACTCTGGATATTATTCTTATCCATATAACGATCCAATTCCTTTTTAAATCTTGTTAAGTTCTTAGCCTTAGCAACTTCCTGCAGCAGTGAGTTCCACAGTCTAATTACAAATGTGGAACAGTTACTCCTGGGGGAATTCTGTGCCATTGCACAATGCAGAATTTTGCAGAAATTAACATTGTGCACACAGAATTTCCTTTCCGACACAGAAATGGGCTTCAGTGCTGTGGGCCACCACTAGGGGCCACTAGACCAGACAGAGCCCAGCTCACACATAGAAGACACTGCTGGGGGGAGGGGGAGAAAGCTAGAGGGTTCCTGGCAGCTGCAGTTATCAGCACATCCTCAGGGAAGGAGACGGCAGCACGCAGGAAGCTCCATGCAAGCCTGGGACCAAGCATCAGGCTGTTTCACCCTCTGGATCCCTGGGCTCTGGGGTGGGTATTTAGGCTGGGGGAGCCACGGCTTGGCTCTGGGGGCGAGAGAGGGTGGATGTCTGGGCTCTGGGGGGTGCGGGGGTATCTGGGCAAGGGTGGGCCCTGTGGCTGGGCTCTGGGGGGAGGTATCTGGGCCAGGGGGGCCCCACAACTGGGCTCTGCAACGGAGAGGTTTGGGTATATTGGCTGGAGGGGTACCATGGCTGGGCTCTGGGGGGAGGAAAGGGGGCAGAGAAACAGGAACTGGGTTTTCATAGGGGTTTCTTTAACTCTCTACTCCTGGGGGACTTTTAGTGTGTGTCTGTATTGTTACAGACATACTTTCTGACAGGTATTTTGAAATAAATTACCAAAATAACTGACACTGGTGTGATTATGTAGTGTTATTTTGACAAATATAATTTGCAGAATTTTGAAATACTGCATGAAGAATTTTCAATTTTTTGGCACAGAATGCCCCAAGAGAAAATACTATTTCCTTTTATCACTTTTGAATTTGCCATTTTTTAATTTAATTGAACATCTCCTTGTGCATGTTAGGAGACAGGGAGAACAGAAGCTCCAGATCTACTTTCTTCGTACCATTCATTATTTTATATAGTTGTATTATGCCCCTTCTTATTTGTTTTCTTTCTAAGGTAAACAATCCCAGCCTTTTCAATATCTCAACATGTAAGAAGGTTCTCATGTCCCTAACCATTTTCATTACCTATTTCTGAACCCTCTATAATTCTGAAATACCCATGTGAGATGGCACAAATAGTACTACACAGTACTGTGGATGAAGCTGCACCACTAATTTCTACATGGCATTATAATATTTTACGTATTATTCTCCATCCTATTCTTTATATATTGTACCATCTTGTTTGCTCTTTTGACTGCATCTGCACATTGAGCAGAGATCTTCATTGAGATATCTACCATAACACTTAGGTCTCTCTACTGAATTGATACTTTTACTTTTATGTAGTTTATTTTTAGTATTTTACACACACACACACACACACACACACACCCCTTTGGTTAAAAGAACATTATTAAGGTCGCAAAGTCAAGCATTCCAAATTTAGGAAATGCCACTCTAACATGGTGACCTGCTCCCTGGGGTGCCAGGTGGCCTGGGGCAGAGATGTTAACCTTGGGATATTTATGAAAAAAAAGAGGTAGGAATTAAGGAGGTTGCTTGCAGCTCTTTCTCCCCCACTACCCTCTCATCTCCCTCCCAGCTCCCTGAAGAAACTAGGACCTCCTCCCGCCGGCTTTCCACACCTCTCTGTCTATGGCCAAAGGGGGGAGATCTGAGCCCCCTGGCCCTCCCTTGTTGCACCCCGACCCCCCCCCCACCTGCAAACAGGGAGAAGGGGAGGATTGGCCCTGGGGAAGCTGTCCCCCTATGCCGCCTACGGCTCTTAATTACATTTGCCAGTCCTGGGCCAGGACCTCCTCCCTGGAATGATCCATGGGAGAAACAATGTATTTTTCTCCAGCCTGTTCCTGAAAATGACTGAACAGTTTAGGCTGAAATTTTCCAAAAAAATCCAACCTAAGGCAGACACCAGGCATTGAACATGGAATGGAAAATTTCAGCCAAAATGGTCAAAGTTCAGCAAAGTATTAAACTACTGAAGACAGGGTCTTATAATGGGAAGTGTTGGGCCACCTTAACAATACCAGCCCGGCTTATAATAGATACTTTTAGAAATTTGTCATAATTATGGAAATCTTCCATCAGTCATCATCAGGCTAATAATTATAATGTAGGCCATTTTATTTGTACAGTTCTTTTAAAACATTATAAATTGAAAGTAAACACTTAATGATTAAAATGTTTTGATACATAGATTCTCCATCATTTGCTAATACATTCTCAGTGTTTGGTTTTAGATGTTGTCATTATCTTCCATTATAACACGCTTATTTCACAAGTTAATACTTACGATCAAGAGGTACTTCCAATGCAGTAATCATCTGGCACAGAAAGAGAATCAGGGAAGCTCTGCTTGCAGATATGGTCTTTTTTGTCATCATTATTTTAAGATGGATTAGTTAACTCCCACTGAGACAAACAAGCCCAACTTTCTTTTCTTCTTACCAAACTAGATGTTGGAATAATTATGTAAATGTAACCAAGGAAGCTGGAAGAGAAGAATAAGAGAATAATGATGTAACAATACTACAGAGATGTTTCATCAGTAGAGAATTAGTTCATATATTATACTTAGGACTAAGAACAGTGCCCAATCTTTTGGCCTCAGAGAAATTTAAGCCACTCATCAAAGTAGACCTAAAAGCTGCAAGGAAGACTTAGCTCATGATTAAGGCTACGTTTATGTCACGGATATGATATGCTGGTGTATTCTGAGACCCCTGAGCAGCACTGCCATTATGTCCAGTCTGTCTTGGAGAGATTACAGAAGCATGATTTGCACGCCAAACTAGAGAAGTGCATCTTTGACGAGGCCACCACTGAATTTTTAGGTTACACAATCTCCCTGGAGGGCATTCAGATGGACCCGCAGAAGGCGAAAACCATCCACAACTGGACAGCATCCCAGACCTGCCAAGAACTTCAGTGCTTCTTGGGCTTCACGAATTTTTATAGGCAATTTATCACCAACTTTTCTGAACAAAAAGCCCTCCTGACTTCCCCCCTTCGTAAAGCCATTCAGTACATTTAGTCAACTGAAGCCCAGCTTGCTTTTGACCAGCGTAAGATCAGTTTCACCATAGCCCCAATTCTGGCACACACTGACCTGACTTGCCCGTTTATAGCGGAAGCGGATGCATCCAACATGGCCTCAGGGCAGTACCCTCACAGAGGCTCAGACCCTAATTAGTTTTGCACTCATGTGCATTCTACTCTTGGAAACTCACCACAACAATCCTGGGGTGGCATCACCCCAAAGAGGGCCCAGAACGGGGAGCGATGGTATAAGAACCTGGAGGACTAGAACCTGGAACCATGGTGGTTCTGGGCAGCTGACGCTTACACATCACCATTGGAAGCTTAGCCTGTGTTTCTTCTGGAGGACCAAGTGAAGCTAGACACTGCCGGAAGTATCATCCAGCAGGGTCTGAGTGGTGGGCCACCACAGCCCACTGATTGGCTCAAGTTAGTATATAAACCAGGAGCCCATCATGGGGAGCTGTCTGAGCAGTGAGACAGACCACCTTCTTGCTTCCGCTCCAGACTGTGCCTTTCTGTGGACACTAGACTCCGGCTGCTGACCCTCATTCGTCTCCAACTCTGCTACTTGCCTGCTGTCTGTAACCTGGTGCCTGAGTGTGACTCCCTGGTATCCGGACCCCGCTCAACTCTGACTTTGCTACTCATCTCCTGACTGGTGTACACAGGCCGTCCATGGCCCGGCCCTGACAGGAACAGAGGATCTGTGAATTCTGTAAGTGTCCAGTGGATCAGGGCCTGGACATTCCAGGGAGATGCTCAGAGGACACAGGAATTGGAATGTGCCTGCCGTTAAACTGTAAAGAGAGAGTGGGGTCTACATAGTCCTGAAAGTCAGTGCTTGTGTTTCCAGAGGCTGGTGCTGTTGGGGATCTGACCCACAGACAAGACTTCCTCATGCTAAGGACAAATGGTAGCAGGGTGCCTCACAACCCTGGGAAGCATCACACATACACAGAAAATAACATTAACCCTCAAAGAGAGGAAAATCTCTTGGAAATGTTTGTTTTTTTAGATAAATGTGTTTGGAGCAAAGGTAGCAAGATAGCAACTACCTTACAAAGAGCAACTAGCTGAGATTACATAAAATAAGATGGGACACGGGATCTCGTATAACTGCAAAAACATCATATGCCTAAAACTAGCTCCTCCCAGGAGAATTTCTTGGACTTGCCTTTTTGGGCAAAACAGCTCACAAGGACTCCTGACTGCAGTGAACTTTTTACACAGTGGTGGAAAATAAGGAAAATACTTTTCTTTGTTTGCATCCTATTAGGGTTTCTGATGAAACTGGAAAGTACATCCCTAAATATTTGTACAGCACTTAGCACAAGGAGGCCTCTTTCAGGTTCAGGGCCCACAAGTGTTACTGCAATAAAAATATTAGATGATCTATTATAATTGCTTTACCACTTGCACAAGGATAATTGATTACATAACAAATAATAACAACTACATTTTAAGTTATTACACGGGGCTGTACTCTCAGGGCCAGATTAACCCACCAGAGGTAAAATACACTTTTTGGCCCCTATCTTCTCATGAATAACAATAAACAGCCATTCAGTACACTCTCCGCAGTTGGGCTGGCCACGCTGTGGATCTGCTGGACCATTTGTTCATGTTCCTGTTGTTCAGGGGGCTGCGTATCATGACACTGGTCACAGTGCCACTCACTCAAATTTGGTCTGATCGCCCTGCTGTCATGGCAGGTGAGCGCCCCAAGCAGCAGCAGGATGAACAGCTGGTCCCGCAGCATGGCCAGCCCGGCTATGGTGAGCAGAGTGTATGGCTGTTTGTTGGGCACCAGCCCCGACCCCACCAATGCATTTGGGCCCTAGGCATATGCTTAGTTTGCCTGTGCATTAATCCAGACCTGCATACTCTACCCTTGAACTTTGTTCAAGCTTCCCCTTGACGTCAGTGTGAAGTCTGTTGTGAACTGAAATTTATATCCCAAACCACAACCAGAAGTGGAATTTAGCCCTCCTCACAGAATGACTTTGACATCCATGAGTTAGACCAGGGGTCTCAAACACGCGGCCCGTGGGCCGAGTTATTTCCGCAGCCTGCCAAGCTCCCTGTCCCCCCGGAGTTATTTCCTGCGGCTGCCAAGCTCCCCTCACCCGCCACCCCCCTTTCCCCCCCCAGCACGCCGCATCCCCGCTCCTCTGCCTACCTCCAGGCGCTTCCGGAGGCCAAACAGCTGTTTGGCGGCGCTTAGCACTTTCCAGGAGGGAGGGGAGCCGCGTGCTCAGGGGAGGAGGCAGAGAAGAGGCAGGGCAGGGGTCGGGATTTGGGGAAGGGGTTGGAATAGGGGCAGGGAGGAGGCGGAGAAGGGGTGGGAAGAGACAGGGCAGGACCTCGTGGAAGGGGTGGAGTGGGGGTGGGGCCGGGGGCTTTTGTATCTTTATATGAAAAGGTGTCAGTGATGCGGCCTTCAGGCCAATGTGGCCCTTGTGGTGATTTGAGTTTGAAATCCCTGATTTAGACAAAGCTCTCAGCGCTATGGGACCACACCCCAGATGAGCTTTGGCCTTCAATGATTCCACTCCCCACAAAGCTTCCACCCAGATAGCCTAGCTAACATCACTCTCCCTTCAGGGAAATGCCCAGCGCGCGATTCTTCACTGCATGGGATCTTATGGTGTATTTATTCCTGTGCAAAGTGAGTGTAACACACTAGTGCATTGATTTGATAGCATTTTACACCTACATTGCACTCACTTTGAACACATGTAAATGACTCCACAAGGTATCAGGCAGTGGAGAATGAGGCCCCTGGACTGTAAATACAATTAAAACTCGTGTGAAATTGGCATTATGCAAAAATACCTCAGGTCTTCTATCTTTATTACTGCAATGATTTAATACAATATAAAATGCTGACGTACTCTGGTATACTATGGGGATTAAGCGGTATTGGGAAAGTTAATTCTGAATTTGCACTCTTTATGTTATTAAGTGTCATATTTTATAGAGAGAAAATGCCCAAATGGTTTATGATAGAACGTATTTAAACATACAGGAGTAATTAGTTGTCAGCACAACTTGGTGATCTTGTTCAACATATTCAAAATGCAATTTGCTATAATTTAATACTATATGAATACAACAGCTAATGAATGTTGTTATATTATGTCATAATGTCAGCCACTACAAAATAAGACATGTCCTTATACAGATCAGTATAAATGGTTCAATTTCAGATCTCCAGTTTTTATACAACAAATTGCCTTTACCCTTAACCTTTTTATCAAATATCTCATAAACCAGTGTCTCCAACCTAGATTTTTCACAAGAAAACACATGAAAACAATCTTTCATAGTAAAATTTGGCAGGAACAGCTGCTTCAGGAGCCATTCAACAGATTTTCAGATTATACAAAAGTTTTTATATATACCACTAAAACTAATTTATGGTGGCATTTCCTGTATTTCTTGCTGACGTGTTAGTTGTGAGTGAGCTCAAACTCCAAGCTCTGTGTATGTTAAACATGGGTTAAGGGAGACACACGCAAGCTAGCAAAATACAATTTTAGAGCCTGAAAGTTTTTTTTAAAGTATGCTTAGAAAAAAAGAATAATCTTTAAAATCGAGGGGGAAATGACTGTTCCTTTTAAAGTAAGACATAATTAAATTTGGAGAACAGGACTAGAAGTAAGGGGTCTGGACGCACCAATGACTCAGGAGCAGAGCACTGGGTATTGGCACAGCACACAGTGATGGTTCCCAGCTAGCCACCTGCTCACAAGGCTTCAAGTGTCTGGGTTGCTTCACCTGGGAAAAGAAAAGAAGAAAGCAAATAATCCCTTTGAAAGGAGAGGTGGGGGCTGGGAGGACGAGCATATATAAGGAAGGGGTAAACTGGGAGGTAAAATCTGGATGGACACCTCAATGTTTAATGGAACAAGTCCCCGTCGAACCAGAGACTCAATGCCTCCCATAGATGCTATTGGGGTGGGGCAGCCACACACCACCTCCAATGTAGTCCTGTGCTGAATAGGCACAATGCACCCCTGATCTCCCAGGAAATGCAGCTGCTGTGCCATCTCTTTAGGAGAATGTCTGATGTGTGCCATACATTGCTGGCTGGCCAATATAGTTTTGATGTACAAATATGCACATAACATCACACATACAGCCACATCTGTTTACATCATTCTAGAGCAGAGGTGGGCAAACTTCCTTCCCGGCACTTGAGATCCCGGCCGGGGAGGCTAGCCTCTGGCCCCTCCCCTGCTGCCCCCCCTTCCCCGCAGCCTCCGCTCACGGTGCCACCAGCGCTCTGGGTGGCGGGGCTGCGAGAGCCGCCGACCTGCCCTGATGCTCTAGACTGCGCGGCAGCATGGCTGGCTCCGGCCGGGCAGTGTGGCTGCCAGTCCTGGTGCTCTGAGCGGCATGGTAAGGGGCCGGGAGGGTTGGATAAGGGGCAGGGAGTTCCAGGGGGCAGTCAGGGGACAGGGAGCAGTTGGATAGGCATGGGAGTCCCGGGGGGCCTGTCAGGGGGCAGGGGTGTGGATAGGGGTCGGGGCAGTCAGGGGACAGGGAGCAGGATAGGGGGGCCAGGGGGCGGGGGCCAGGCTGTTTGGGGAGGCACAGTCTTCCCTACCCAGCCCTCCATACAGTTTCAGAACCCCGATGTGGCCCTCAGGCCAAAACGTTTGCCCACCCCTGTTCTAGAGTATTCACATTAGAGTCAAACGTAAAGTTAGACATGTGAAAAGACTATGACACTGCAAGAAAGGAATAATACAAAAAATTAATGGGTTTTAGGAAAATGTGCAATCTATTACATATACTTCTGAATACTGGAGATCAGGCTCAGACACTATAAATCCAAGCAAAATTACAAGTAAACTGGTAGAATATGAAACTTTTCCCTTCCCTCCTCAGTCTAATATCTGGATTCTTCATGTAGCCAAATAGATGAATATTTTACTATAGAGGACAATGAAGCTTTTTCAGGGAAATTCATCTGTTTTGAGCAGCAGTATATAGGTTCGCAGGGAAACAATGAAGAAAAACATTTCCACATGAGGGAAAAGGGAGTTAATAAATAGAAGCATTCAATGATTTGTACATAAAAAGCTTATATGTTATAAATATTCATTTTATGTCACACATAGTATTTTCTGGGGGGAAAAAAGTTTAATCAAAATATTCTCTTTTGTGATTATAGCAACTCCCTTATCAGTCAAGTCCAGATCTTTGCAGGGTTTCTTTCTGTGTTTTACACAACGATTATGAAACCATCAGAATTTTAATAGGAAATATACTTTTTATGACATATGAACTTTTTTAAAAACAAGTCTATATCTTAAAGAAATGCAACATTTAATATTACCTAGTATTGAAATGATAAAGCTAAAATAAAAAATTCCAGTTAGAAACAATTATTGTAATCCAAAATCGTACAAGCAAATAGAATCAGCTAACTCAATCTGATGACTAGTTAAGCCATTATTGACAGAATATTAATAGTAATATTCATTCCATTTAGACAACATATATATTTTTATGGAGGACAGCATGGTTCCACTGGATTGGGATTCAGGAGACCTGCCAGTAACTCAGTGAGTGACTTTGGGCAAGCCACTTCACCTCCCTGGGCCTCTGTGCCATCCCACCTTTTGTCGGTCTTGTCAGTTTAGATATATGCACTCCAGGCAGGAACTGTCATCCACTGTGTTTTTATACAATACCTAGCACAGTCGAGACCCAGTCTTAGTTGGGGCCTCTTAAGTGTTACTGTAAAACACGTACATTATAATAAATGTATAAGATATAAACTGCATAACTTACTATGAGTCATACAAATATTGAAGTGTTTCTAGAACTATTATGCTTCCTCCAAATTATGCATTTTCGGTATGAACAATAGTTACATTGTCTTTCTCATTGCAGTTAAAACCATACAATTAGCATTAACAGAATAAAAAAAAATCCACAAAATATCATACAATTCAAAACCCATTGCAAGCTGTACATCTCTGTGTTGAAGTCTCAAGAAAATAGTCCTATTCATAATGAACAAGTCACCAAAATATACATAAACATTTCACTTACCACTTCCTTCACAGCAATGATGAAAACATTATTTTCCTTTAGAGTGCAAGTTCTTTGAGGCAGGGACTGTCATTTACTATAGATTTGTACAGCCCCCAGCACAATGGACACCATCTGACTGCTTCTAGGGGCTACCATAGTATAAGGGAAAATAATAATAAAAAAACCAGTTTAATTATCTATATGCCCATTCTGTTTGTGTTCTGTATCATTCTGTTGTAACTGACAACTCTGATTGCAACAACATACAGTAAAAGCATTGTTATCAGGCATGTTGGGGGAATAGGAGGTGCCAGTAAGTCAAAATTTTTGGTTAATTAAGAGGGAGGGAGTTTGGGTGTGGGAGGGGGCTCAGGGCTGAGGGTTGGGGCGCAGGAGGGGGTGCAGGGCATGGTCCCTGGCCAATGGGAGCTGCGGAGCCAACGCTCGGGACAGGGGCAGCACACGGAGCCCCTGTGACAATTTCTCCACCTAGGAGAATTGACCACAACCAGTGGGAGCTGCGGGAGCGGCGCCTGCAGGCAGAGACAGTGCGCAGAGCCACCTGGCTGCACCTATCCATACATGTTGTCACTTGAGGGGAGCTGTCCAAGGTGAGCACTGCCTGAATCTGGCACCCTGAAACCCCTCCAGCACCCCAATTCCCTGCCCCAATCCCCCTCCCACACCCAAACTCCCTCCCAGAGCCCGCGCCCCGCACCCTCTCCTGAAATGCCGGTTTACCTCTTTTCTGTTTGTAAAGTGCCGGATAACATAGCTTTTCCTGTAATTTACTCTCTTCTCCATGGGCTCACTCCTGCAATAGGCTGAGCACTCTGGACCAATACAGACTAAACTCAATGGAGCTCTGTCTACATAGGTGCCGGGCTTCCACCTGCCTGGAGTTAATTACAGGATTGGGTTGCACAGGTGTAACTGTTGGTATGGTTTCAAGGCAAGACTGAGGAAACTCCACAAGGTGGCTTTTGCAAAATTTTCAAAAGATCCTCTCTCCTCCGGGTGTTTCTGCATGGAGTTGGAGACCAGGGGAAACAATTGGGCCTTTGGTTTAAAAATAAAAAAGGATGTCAGTTCCTCTACTTACGGCTGCTCCACACTGACAGATCAGGGACAAGTGGTGTCAAGAGCCAAAAGCTTTTAGTTTGTTGGTTTTTCCTGTCCTCCCAAGAGTCTCTGCAGGTCTACTCTGAAAAGTGACTATGTAAAAATGGCACCTTTTTGCTCAGCAGCTTTACGCTCTCTCACCTATCTGTATATTCAGTCATCTCTGCTGACTTTTGTGACAAAAATAATACTGCTTTTTACTTTGGTTACTTCTGCAGAGTCTGTACAACTCAAGAAAGTATCCTCCTTCTTGTGTGTCAAAGAATTGCTTACAAAGTTTCAGTTGATTCCACCAATACAAATCTATAGAAGGCAATGACAATGCATTGGTGACCCTGAGAACACAACTTGCACATGTGTAAGTGAGACACAATTTAGCATTTCTTACAGATGGGGAAGGAGGAAAGAACACAGCTTGACTCTCAAGATGGAGTGGGAGTTTACAAGATTGGTAATTAGGAAAATAATATTTTTACTTGTAAACTAAGCATGCTTGTTCTAAAAGTCATTGAGATATAATACACAGGCAGTCCCATGATACCATTGTTTCAGTAATTTTTTGGACTGGGGTAACATTTTCAAAAGTACCTACTTACCTTAAGCCCAGATTCACAAAGATGATGCTGAACATCATGGTACCTAACTTTCAGGTGCTTAGAAAATCACAGGAACACTGTGATCACCAAAGCCTGAATTAAATGCCTAGGTTCCTGCAATATGAATGGGGAGAGACAAGTGCCTTTGAACAGAGATTCCCAACGTTTCATTCTAATACTGGTTACAATGCAGAGTGAGCAAGCTTGTAAATCAAGCCCATCTCTACTTTAACAAATGAGACTCGTCATACTGCCACTGCACAGTTAGGAAAGATATGAGGAGAAATACTTGTGAACAGATATCCCAGACATGATGGGTTCACTAACTAGACCCCAGGTCAGGCTGCGCTCCTGAGAAGCATGTAGATGCATGTTTTCAAGGATGTCCGGTAACCTGTGACACCACAATAGGTCTCTGGAACTTTATAACTAACTGTTGTACCTTTGCTTGAAGGAAAGCTTACACTATGGTGATAAACATGAACACCTTCTGCACATAATTGGCAGTGGAGCAATGAGTGATGAGAAGGTAAAAGGGTGGGTGTAAGAAAGAATGGTTTACTTGCTGTATGCCTCAATGGGGATTGTCTGCTTTTGGTGGTCTCATGTACTGCATAGAAAAGGATACTGGAGGTGGGGGAATTACTGTTAATTCTTTCAGTTTTTTAAATCATAAAGTGCAAAGTAAAGTCTTCCAGATTTCTGCAAATCTAGACAGAGAAAAACATTCAGCATGTGCAACAGGGCAAAGAGAGAGCACAAATGGTGCAAATGCAGACAGAAAGCTGAAAACAAAATAAACATATTTGTCTCAGAATAATGAACTGCTAACAACAAAGGCACTTCATTGCCCATTCATATTATTGTGTTGAGTACTGACTATCTGCTTGGCACTAGAGAACGTAGAAGAGCCTGCCTGCCTTGAGGAACTTACAAAGGAACCAAACAGACAATAATTCAAACACAGAGCAACCTCCTCCTTGCTGAACTGCCAGATTTTCTCCTTGCTCCCTGGGGTGGATAGAGCACAGAGTGGTCTATATGCTTTGTGTGGTGTTTAAAATAAAATAAAATAAAAAAATAATAATTAGCAGCCCTTCATTAGGTGGCAGATTGGCCCTGATAGAGGAGAGGGTGCGTAGTTGTGACAGCAGGATGGATAGACTATTCTAGGTGTAGGGGACATCTTGGATGAAAAGATGGAGATGAGAGGGGGAGAAAATACAAAGGGAATGGTATCTTTTATGAGTTACAGGGGTGAGGGCAGAACAGAAGAAAGAGGCGTTGTAGAGATGTTTAGAGCCTTAACAGTGGAGAGTACAAGCTAAAACTTGATGTGGAAAGTGAGAGGGAGTTAATAGAGAGATTCAAAGAAAGAAGCAATGTGATCAGAGCTGTGGACAGAAAAACGGTATTTGCAGCAATGTTCTTGACAGACCAGAGAGGAACAAGGACAGAATCTGGGAGATCCACAATGAACAAGTTGCAATAGTTTAGATGATAGATGACTAATACTTTGACTTAGATTTTAGCTCTAGGACTAGAAAGAAAAAGATGGATAATGGAGATATTGTACAGGAAGAAGCCACAGGATTAGGTGATTAAAGAATGTTGTTAATATTAAGCATGCATATCACATTAGTACCTACAGGTTTACAAACAGGTCACAGCCCTATTGTATTATGCACTGTGCAAACATATGGTAAGTGACAGTGCCTGCCCCAAAGAACTTACAGTCTAAGGAAAGGTCAACACACAAACTTGCATCAAAATAATAAAATTGGTTTCACCCCTTAATTCCCTCCTCCCAGTCATTTATTTGAATCTACTTTATAAAAGATATAAAAAATTCCAAAATATGAATGAGTTTATTTTTATACGTGTTTCAAACCCAGGTAAATGTGGATATTTTCTCTGACTTGAGCAATTTGAAAGGATTAAGAGGCCTATATTTTAACATTTCAAAAATAAAACCAAAGCTTAATTCTCTGACATGTTAATCTTGCACATCTAATGGAATTTTTAAAATATCATTATCACAAACTAATCCCTCTAAATGAGAAAATGCTAACATCCTTTCCCAATGTGCTTCCCTTTCAATTAAAGCTTATTTTAAACTTAGTTTCTATGGTATTTTCGGTTTTCAAAAATCAGAGAAGGTCATTTAAAACCATTAGAATGATACAGTTTTAGGTGCAACATCATCAAGCAGCTCATCACTAGGACAATGCCAATTACTATGATCTGTCTGAGTGAGCCTTTTTCCACAAGTCATTAATTCAAAGCTTTAGGGTAAAAAAGGATTCATTTATTCATCAAGAGGTAAATCCAGGGCCGATGCAAGGATATTTTGCGCCCTAGGCAAAACTTCCACCTTGCGCCCCCCCACCCCGCACATCGGTTCATTGAGGGACAAATCCCAACGAGCCATTACAGACCCCAGGGGCCAGCCGTGCCCAGGGGCTGCTCCCCAGACCAGGTTCCCCCCTCCCCGCCCCCTGAACTCCCCTGGAGGGTGCACAGCCCCGCCACGAGCCCTCCCCACCCCACCCCAGCGGTCCCCGCCCTGATTCCACTCACTGGCTTTGCCGGGCTTGGGCCGCTGCAGCAGTTCGGCAGGGAGGAGCCGCCTTCTGGAGGCACCGGAGAGCCAGAGCATCGGCTTGCGGAGGCGGCGAGCCCCAGCCATGGAGGAGCTGGGGCGGCGCAGGGGGGCAGCAGCCCTGCAAAAGCGGTGGTGCAGCTAGCGGGGAGCAGCCGCGCCCCCCGTCCCTCCTGCCCAGGCTGTGGCCGGGTACACTCCCCCAGGGGCTCCTACAGGCTGCAGCGGATGCAGGCCCCCCATGTGCCCCCCCGGCTTACCCCTCACCGCGCTCGGGTTCTGCGGCTCCCGGGCGTGTGAGCCGCCACCGTGGCGCAGGGCCCTGAGCCTGCTCTGGGAGGGGTAGTGGCAGCTCACATGCCCGGGAGCCGCAGAACCCGAGCGCGGTGAGGGGTAAGCCAGGGGGTGCGCGCCTGCCCGGGCTGCAACCCACCTGGCGCCCCCCCGGGGGCCCCTGCAGTGGATGCATGCGGACGGCAGCCCCCATGTGCCTCCCGGCTCCCCCCTTCCATGCTCGGGCTCTGCGGCCCCTGGGAGTATGAGCCGTCACTACCGCACGCTGCCCCTGCCAGAGTAGGCTCAGGGCCCTGCGCCCCGGTAGCTCACATGCCTGGGAGCCGCAGAGCCCTAGCACAGCGAGGAGGGAACCGGGGCGGGCACGGGGGCCGCCAACCACATGCAACTGCTGCAGCCTGCAGGAGCCCCCGGGGAGGGGCCGCCAGGCCACAGCCTGGGCAGGAGGCGCAGCTGCTCCCCGCTAGCAGTGCCGCCGCCTTTGCAGGGCTGTTGCCCCCCTGTGCCGCGCCGGCTCCTCCATGGCTAGGGCTCGCCACCCCCGCAAGCCGACGCTCTGGCTCTCCGGTGCCTCCGGAAGGCAGCTCCTCCCTGTCAAGCCAGGGCACCACTTTTTTAGGGTTACCATATTTCAACAATCAAAAAAGAGGACGGGGGGAGAGCCCCACCCACATCCACTCCCTCCCACTTCCCATCCCCCTCAGAACGCCCAACACCCCCCCGCTCCTTGTCCCCTGACTGCCACGTCCTGAGACCCCCCCCACCCTATCTGCCCCCCTAGGACCCTACCCCCTACCTGTCCCCTGGCTGCCCCAACCCTTATCCACACCCACGCCCCCAGACAGACCCCCAGGACTCCCACGCCCCATCCAATCACTCCCCGCCCCCTGAAAGACCCCCCCCCAAACTCCCGACCAATCCAACCCTCCCCCCACTCCCTGACAGCCCCCCAGAACCCTGATCCATCCAACCCTCCCCCTGCTCCCTGTCCCCTGACTGCTCCAATCCCTCTCCACACCCCCACCTCCTAATAGGCCCCCACCAGAACTCCTGACCCATCCAACCCTCCCCCGCTCCCTGACAGCCCCCTCCCGGAACTCCCGACCCATCCAACCCACCCCTGCCCCCTGACAGCCCCCCTGGGACTCCCCTTACCACCATGCCGCTCCAGCTGCTGGCCCCCCGTGGAGCCAAAACAAACAGGCTGCGGAGCCCACAGCCCCTCCCCCGCAGCGTGCTGGCGACGCGACGCTGAGGCAAGAGGAGGGAGGAGCGGGGGAGGGACTCTGCCTGCTGGAGGCCAATGGGAGTGGCTAAATCAGGTCCAGGCGCCCAATCAGCCGCGCTGCACTCTGTGTGAGGGGAAGGGAGGGGAGGGAGGAAAAATCTCGGACGCCCCCAACCACTTTGCGCCCTAGGCGACCGCCTAGTTCACCTAGTGGTTGCATCGGTCCTGGGTAAATCCACTCTGTTTTCTAACTTACTTTTCCCATGGTGTGTGTGTGTGGGGGGGGGGGGGGGGGGGGGGCGGGGCGTGAAGAAGCAAATGCTGTACTTTACTTAGACAAAAATAAATTATCCATACTTATCCAGAAGTATATAAATATTATCTAGGTAAACACAGGGCTGGCCCTAGACCAAATGTGCCCCAATGAGGAACGTCTTTGGCACCCCCGCCTTTATTTGTTAAACTTTTGAATATTATTTTTTTTTGTATTAATCACCATTTTTACAATTTTGATGCACAATTTGTATGCATGATTTATCCCTATCATATAAGAGGATAAATTTGCATGCTCGGATCTGTAAATCTGTATCTATTCATGCCATATATAAGCAAATAAGAAAATTCATTTCCTCTAAGCTTATAGAAACTTTTTAATTTTAAGAATAACTGAAATGTATTAACATCAAGAAATTGAACTGTGCACCAACACTGGGTGGACTAGTGTTACAGTGGGTGGACTAGTATTACAGTAGGTGACAGCCTTAGAATGTTAACCCTAGTCCTTTAGTTCAGTCTCAAACTAAAACACAGTGTCAGAGAGATCCAAAGACTGGCCAATGGCATTTTCAAGTGATAGAATAGCAAGCGACCTCAGAGTCTTGTCGGCCAAATGGCTGGGTCACTTTTCGTGTTGCGTCAGAGTATCAGCTAAGTTATGCCAGTAATTGTACCTGGAAAGTGCAAGCAATGATTTGGCATTTTTGTCAAATATTTTGCAACAAAAATAGAACATTTTGTCAGTTGATTTAGAGTAAACTAGCCAATGCTGATTCAGTTTCTCACCATTCGTAAGCACTCTTTCACAGTATGACTTTGAGAAGTGTCACATCTGCTTATTTTCTGGAAACGTCATATACTCAGTTTTGCCCAGGCCTATTCAAAATTGTACGATCAATATCGGCAGAGTTTAGGATCAATTTGTGGTATGCAATTTTTCTCACTGCTGTTTCTGTCATCACATGAGGCTGATTATAGTTTTCAGAAAGTCTGGAAGGTTCCATGAGATTCTACAAAGGCCCAGAACATTCTAGGAGGCTAGTGAAAAATGAATCCACATATGGAATACCTGAAACATGTTACTTCAAACATTCTATTTTTCCTTTTGTTGCTAACAACAAAAACAGCACCCCGAGCTGGCATCCCCCAATCCTGGCACCCTAGTTGGTCACGTGGGTTTCCTGCCCCAAAATCCAGCCCTGGGTAAACATTACACTTTGATGTAATAATTTAAAAGATGCAAACATGAACTTCCAATTCACAGATATACCGATCCACAATTCCACTAAACATATCTGTTTAATGCTAATTTGCTTGACTGCTATTTTCCTCAGGATATTTTCTGCATACATTATAGTTTTGATGGAACTCCTATTTTGTCCTTGTAAAACAAGCTCTTGAACAAGAAGGGTATGTTTCAATTTTATTCTACAAGGCTATACATACATACAGAATTTATTGCTGTCTGTTTTTTGGTTACTGAAATGAAGTTCAGTATATTTCTCCATCAAATAGATGGGAAAGGGCTTTTCTACTATAAAATACTTGCTTCCACATCATATAAAACGTATGCCAAGCATATACTAATGATTCTCACAAAATGCATAGTAAGTACTGAATCCAAAGAAAATAATGTGAAAAGGACATAGGCGGTGAGTTATATGGGCTCATGGTGCCCAGGCTCCAGCAATATTCAGGGCCTGGGAGCCCAGCTCCATCAATGTTCGGGGCCGGGTCTCTCCCCCGGCCCCGCCTGCCACCCCCACACTCCTCCCCCGAGTGTCCCCCAGCCCCACTTGCCCCCGCTCGCCTTCCGGGGTCCGGAGGGTCCCTGTCTCTCCTCTGCAGCTCCATGCTGCCTCCCTACATCAACTGCCGCCGCAGGGTCCTAGTGCCCCCCATACACTACTGCCAGGGCAGACTGACCCTGAGCCTGCCCTTCCCCCTCAGACCCTTTCATTTTCCAATGGGACCCTCCACCAGCACAGGGGGGCCCCCCGCCCGCATTCACCGCTCCTGCCCCACGCTGGACAAAGGGCAGCCCTAACCCCCACCCCCAGTGAGGCTACAGTGAGGGGCAGCAACAGGGGAGGAGGCGCACATGTGATGGCAGCCCCCCTCCCCTCCGGCACCTACCGCAGGAGAGACAAGGGGGCTTCCTGTACCTGAGAGGGGCCCTAGGAGCACATGCAGTGACAGTGGTGCGAGTTGAGTGTGGTGCAGGGGGGAGTGGGGGGAGCCTCCCCTGGAGCTCGCTGCTGCCTGTGCGGAGAGGGCTGGGGGGAAATCCTTCTCTCTGGCCCTTGCCCCGGGGCAGCCTGTCTGCACCCCAAACCCCTCATCCCCAGCCCCACCCCAGAGCCCTCACCTCCTGTACCCCAACCCTCTGCCATCTGCCTGAGCCCCTCCCACACCCCAAACCCCTCATCCCCAGCCCCACCCCAGAGCCCTCACCCCCTGTACCCCAACCCTCTGTCTGAGCCCCTCCCACACCCCAAACCCCTCATCCACAGAACTAGATAAATTCATGGAGGATAGGTCCAGCAATGGCAATTAGCCAGGATGGGCAGGGATGGTGTTCCTAGCCTGTGTTTGCCAGAAGCTGGGAATGAGTGACAGGGAATGGATCACTCGATGATTACCTGTTCTATTCATTCCTTCTGGGGCATCTGGCACCGGCCACTGTCGGAAGACAGGATACTGCGCTAGATGGACCTTTGGTCTGACCCAGTATGGCCATTCTTATGTTCCTTCCCAAACACAAGAACTAGGGGTCACCCAATGAAATTAATAGGCAGCAGGTTTAAAAGAAACAAAGTATTTTTTCACAGAATGCACAGTCAAACTGTGGAACTCATTCCCAGGGGACGTTGTGATGGCCAAAGGTATAACTGGGTTCAAAAAAGAATTAGATAAGTTCATAGAGGATAGGTCTATCAATGGCTATTAGTCAAAATGGTCAGGGATGCAATCCGTGCTCTGGGTGTCCCTAAACTTCCAACTGCCAGAAACTGGGATTGGACAACCAGGGATGGATTGCTAGATAATTGCCCTGTTCTGTTCAGTCCCTCTGAATCTGCATAAATCAGCAGCTAGTTTCTTCTAATGTCTGTCTGATAGCAGTATTTTTATTCCATATGGTTCAGCATTGCTTCTTAAAGTTATTTGTCTTTGTAAGTTGTTTCTGTGGTCAACTGGCCCATGCAGTTCAGAATATATTCAGGGCTAGTCAGGTGATTTCAGCTCTTGGAGGGGTTGAAAATGATAGGACTTTTTCTTCTGCTGATAAGTCAATTTTAAGTAAACAGTCTTTCCGTGCATATTCAGTTTCACTCTCCAGGAAGGCTGTGTCATCAAACGTGATATATTCCAGAAACAATAGTTCTTGAACAGCTCTATAATAGTGATTATAATGTAATTAAATTTAAGATACTTGTAGGAGAGGTAAATGTTAAAGCAAGCCACCACAGTAGCATTTAACTTCAAAAAGGGGAAGTACACAAAAATGAGGAAGCTAGTTAAATGGCTATAAAAAGGGTTAATTGCCTGCAAACTGCATGGAGACTATTTTAAAACACCACAATAGACTAAAAATTAAATGTTTACCCCAAATAATAGAAATAAAAAAGAACAGTAAGAGGACCAAAAAATGTCACCATGGCTAAACAGCACTGTAAAAGAGGTGATTAGAGACAAAAAGGCATCTTTCAAAAATTGGAAGTCAAATCCTAGTGAGGAAAAGAGAACGGAACATAAGCTCTGGGAAGTCAAGTGTAAAAGTATAATAAGGCAGGCTGTGGTGGGTGAGACCCCCTCATGTCCCCACCAGACCACAATTTGGGCTGGTTTCTTCTCCAGACTTGTGGCATACAAGGGATTCTCCAAACAAAAGATGCCTTTCCCTCTCCATCCCCTGGGAGAGGGAGAATCAGAGTAAAAGAAAAAGACAAAGGTGCTCAATCTTTTAGGCAGTCTTTTGGCTACCCCTTTGGGGTTTGGCTTATCTGCAAGCTCTAGTGTCCTTGATCAGGGTTAAGGTCTGCCTCCATCCCCTTCTTTTGGTAACCCCAGCTTTATACCTGGTCCATACATTCTCGGGTGTGGCAGGATCTGTGACAATTTTCTTATTTGTTCTAACCCCTGAAGCCATCAGTCTCTGAGGCACATCAGTCTTACCCTAGTCACCGCCCCATCCTGTGGCAGGATTCCCGTTTTAAGCTTCCTCCCTCCAGGCAGAGCAAGCCTTAGAGGTGTGCCTGGTTAGTTCTGGCTGAGCCCATAAGAGCTTGTTACCCTCCCCTCTACTGTTCTGGATTGTCTGTAATATGAGTCAGCAAACAATTGCAAAATGTCCACATTTTGTGCGTTTATTATATCTTGTGCCTTTGGCTGGATGTACATCTCTTGGGCTATGAATTTTCCCACATCTTGTGCAGTTGATCTGGCAGGCTTTGTAATTAGCCTGGGAGTTCTACCTCTTTGCCTCAAGGTTTTTATGATAATTACTTTTAGCACTCGTGCTGTGTCTGTTTACTTCTTCTAAATTAGTTTCTGGTTTGGAAAGTTTGTTTTGCTGCTTCACAAGTTTGGACTGTCTTGCTATTTCAATAGCTGTATACAGGGTTAAATCTGTTTTTAATTGTAGCTGCTATGAAAGACTATCATCTGCAAGGACAATAACTAATTTATTTCTAATGTTTTCACCTTTTATAGGCCCAAAACCACAGTTGTCAGCCAATGCATATAAAGCTCTAAGAAAAGATGCCATAGATTCCCCTGGTTGTTGAATTCTCCACTTTTTTTGAGATGTAAAGTATACCTCAAACATAGCCAGAACTCTGTCATAGTCATCTTTCTGACTGTCTTCAGTAAAGGAAAGGATTTAAAGATGCTGTCTGCCTGAATCCCATCCCCATAGCATACATTAAAGAACATTAAAGAGCATACCTGAATGTTTTCAGTTTACTGGTGGAATTTAGTAGCAATACAAAATCTTGCAAAATGTTGCTTCCAATCTGTCTATTCTGAAGGTCTGCCAAAGCTGATTTTCTCTGGGGCACTGAAAAATGGCATCAACTTTGTTGGGTTTTTTTTCTGCTTGCAACGTTTGGTGCGGCTTTCTTTCTGTTTCTGTTCTCCTCTGGCATCAGTTTGGCTACCTTCACTTCTGACACCATGACATGTGCCAGATATGGACTGGTTACACAGCTTCCATCCCAGAGATGCACCAGATGTGTTCCCATTAGAAATCTTTAATACACTGCTTCCTCTAGCCATTACCAGCACGTTACCGACTGTGCTACCTAGCAGCTGAACAGTGTAATACAGTTTAGCATTTCATGACACCTTCCCTCCCTGCCATCTGCTGTCTCTTCCTCCAACTAACTCTCTCTTTCCCAGCCGCTCCAGGCTGGCTGGACACCAGCAGTGAGAATGTTGAGAGCGGAGGAAGAGATATTCTCAATGCCAGTGCTACAGCAGCTTCCGGCAAACACAGTCATTACAGGGGAAATCCTGGATAAGGGAGTTGGAACAAGAGCACAAGAAATCTAAAAGGACATCTCATGCAGAGATTTGCATTTTCTTATTGTCAAGTTTGTAAATACAATATTAAGACAAGAGTTTAAGACCCACCCATACATAGGCTAGTCTGCAACCATGGAGTCTGGCTCCACAGTTTGAGAAAGCGTGGTGATATCACATGGTGAAATTAAGCATAGTGCCCCCACCCCCCGGTCTCTCTTTGGCATGAACTTGGTCTAAGCTGTACCATTGTAAAGATTTCTTAGCCCTTTCTCTTTGGGTTGGGGTTCTGGTGTTTTGCCAATGGCGTGTTATACATTTTCTGACATAAACTACAAATTATTTCAGAGTGATGCTTCAGAATCAAGTTCAGCTCAATACATACTCCTACCAGATCATGTAAAGTGCTAAATTCTCATTCACCAACTGAATTAAATGTGCATTAGAAAAGGATTTTAAAACCATTTAAGTTTCTAAATCCATGGGAATAATTTCCATTTTTAGGATTAATGAACAGATACTATAACACTGGAAAACCATTTTTGCCAAGTCCATAAGGAACAGACTTATTTTTGGGCAGGAAATAACACATTTAGAATCCTCATATCAGTAGTAGGGGATACAAGAAACACCTTGATCTCTGCTAATCTTATGGTTCTCTTCTAATAGGTCTTGAAATATTAAAAATTCTTGAGAACATGACCTATGAAGGAAGGCTGAAAGAATTGGGTTTGTTTAGTTTGGAAAAGAGAAGACTGAGAGGGGACATGATAGCAGTTTTCAGGTATCTAAAAGGGTGTCATAAGGAGGAGGGAGAAAACTTGTTCACCTTAGCCTCTAAGGATAGAACAAGAAGCAATGGGCTTAAACTGCAGCAAGGGAGGTCTAGGTTGGACATTAGGAAAAAGTTCCTAACTGTCAGGGTGGTTAAACACTGGAATAAATTGCCTAGGGAGGTTGTGGAATCTCCATCTCTGGAGATATTTAAGAGTAGGTTAGATAAATGTCTATCAGGGATGGTCTAGACAGTATTTGGTCCTGCCATGCGGGCAGGGGACTGGACTCGATGACCTCTCGAGGTCCCTTCCAGTCCTAGAATCTATGAATCTATGAATCTATAAGTTAATATCTACAATGTTCGTTGGGGGGAACTGCGACAAATCTGATGTTCAATATCATGAAGCAGAATTTCTGACTACAAAGCTAATAAGAGGTATCACTGAGACTCTCTGAACTTCAAACATATGTTTTCCCAAATGTTTAATCAGCAAGAGTTTACCCAAGCCACTGAACACCCACTGGCACTGGACTAACCAAGATATTGAATGCCATAGGGAAAAAGAGAGAGACAACACAAGGATTAAAAAAGGATGATTAAAATACTGTTTTAAAAGAAACCATTCAGTGTATCTGGGTCATGGGATTTGTACAAAAACCAGCACCTAGTGAAGTGTGGATTATGATGACAAATATAATTAAACCCTAACTAACTCTAACTATCCATACAGACCAATTCAATTTCCTTTCACTGTTTTAATGATATTAAGGGCCAGAATTTCAAAAGCTGGATGGCTTTTCTCTTGCCTGTAATTACTGTCACTTGGTAATCAAAGCACCTGATCTGAAGGTGCAGTCAGATATTTGAACTATCAAGTTACCTGCATTGTGTCTGCAAATAACTGCAGACACAAAAAAAGAGACCACACAATAATTGAACTGAATTTCCTCCTATTTGTGAAAGATGAGACATCTGCCTCATACATCCTAAACGTCATCCACTCCATAATCATCACTTTTCAGTAGATGAGAATGGCATCTACCAATGTTTGCCCCCTGCACCTCCTCCCCAACCAAATGGCCTCAGGGAAACTGCTGGAGGCAAGGGCCATCTGAGCAAATGTCATGTGCCCTCTGCCTGCAGCCTCCCCCACAGCAAGATTCCTGCAGGAGCCACGTTGGCAATGTGTTTATGATCCTTACAGTTCTCTCTAACCCTTTTGAGGTATGTGCAGTTCACTCTTCAGTGAAGAAACTACTATAAATTAGTACTGCCATAGCCAATACGTAGCTCAACTCAGTCTGAGAATTCTCATGGCACCAGGTGGGGGCAATGGCACAATGAAAAGTCATTCCCATGATCCTAACTCTAATTCCGCTCCTCCCTCCTACAAGAGCCCAATCCTCTGGAGCACCTCTGAAGGGTCTTCTGCAAGGATGGGAAACAAGGGGTCTGTGCTGTAGAGGGGAACATTTGGCTGTATATATTTAGGCAGAAGAAAGTTCTTTAAATACAAATAAAATTAATCAAATAAACTTCTTAGTATTTTTGTTCCCCTTCACTGCTTTTGATTCACACACAGGAATGGCTAGGGCATCAACAGCAAAAAATGATACAGCAATCTTCAAAATTTATTCAGTATTCAAAAGGTTTAAGAGTTAAAGAGCCTTACTAAGGGATGCCATCAGAATATATTTCCTCCCCCAGCTTTGTTTTTATTGTAGGGAAAATAAAGTTGCTTACCAAAAGTCCACACTTGCTGCATCTCCCACAGAATTCCATCACACTGCTACTGAATCTTTTCCTTACTTCATTGTGCTATGCACTTGTATTCATGCTAATCAAATAATTACACAGTATGGTCATTCTTTTTCATTCCTTTCAATTGGGGCACAATTTCTCCACTTTTCTCACTGTGATATAACTGTGACACACAAAATCTTTATGCATACTGTGGATTATATCATCTTTCATTCTAGCAGTCTATTCAGCTCAACCACCTGATGGCTATGACACCTGCTTTCACAGAACTGTGTCTCATCACTTTTATGTAACTTCTGCTGGATTCCTATTCTGTATTCAGCAACTTCATAGCACACAGAGTTCAAACTGAATTTAACCTCCTTTCACATTTCTATTTCTCAGGATACACAGGGGAATAAGACGCAGATGAGGGATGGATTTTAAGCTGTGGGCTGCAAATCTGAGCCGTGCCGTCCATCCCCTTCACTCCCATAGTGAGCATTTAACTGGGTCCAGTGCAAGGTTAAATGGCCTCACACCATAAAACCAGTATTTCAGAGCTGAACCTCTTCAGCTTAATCCAAGGACTCAGACCACCTCTGAATCCTCTTGCTCTACCCCTTGCGATGGGGAAAATGGTATCAATGGTTATCTCAGTCCATGAAGACTTCATGTCTCCCCTTCTCTTTACAGGTAAAAAGACCCCCCAGCCACATTCCAAGTCTCATTTACCTCTTAGAGTTGGCCCTTTCGGCCTTTATCTGCAATGGACACTGGCTGTTGTAATGAACTAAACATTCTTATACTCCTCCACCATTAAAATTCCCATTCTTACTCTTTTGACCTAAATTTGCCTTCATAATGGTACAAGAAAAGCTTTCCTCTGGACACCTGCCAATTTGGCTCGTAAGAAAAAATTCTTACCTTATTCAAAAAACAGGCAATGAGTGAGACCCACAGCATCCTGGAAACACAGCTCAGCATACCTCAACTACGGGGGAATGAAACAAGGCAGCAATAGTGGCAAAATGTCCCATGAATACCCAGGAGGGCTTTAAATTAAGAAGGGAGCCCCAATGAGAGCCTTTTGGTTCCCCCAGCTCCCCTGGCTGGTCAATAGGAGCCAGAGAAACCCCTCCCACTCCTCAAGGCAAATATCCCTGTGCACTTGAGGCCAAAGAAGGGCTAAGCTCTAGCATATTTGGGATCAAGCACTTTTCATTCCCTGGCCCCCCAAGAATTGACCATCCTGCTGCCACTCTGACCATGCTTCCCCACCACTCAGCTGGAGAGGAGCATTTGAAGGAATGCATAGTGAGAATTCCACACATTATTATTAATAGTTTCTCAATTGCCAAAGGATGATCTAGGTGCCTCCCAAAGACAAGGCTACTGCCCCTAAAAGTGCATAATGTAAATTCAACATGGAACAACAAGGAAAGGTAATAAACAAGTATGTATGAATGGGGGGAAGGGGAGAAAGACAGGCTTGCAATATAGTATTATCTTGCAGTTACTTAGACCCCATCTTGCAAAACATTTACACACATGCTTAACTTTCAGCATGACTATTGCCAGTGATTTCAAAGGGGTCCTCTCATGTTTAAAATTAAGTATGTACGTGAATATTTGCTGGATCAGAGCCTTAGGAATGTAAACAATTATATACATAAATATATGTGACTTGTCCTTCCCTTCTGCTTGTCATAGGCAAAATGACAAGTCAGTTTCTAGGAATGCCCTCTTCTGTACACAATAGTTAGAACTATAGCTTCAAATGTTAGGTCCAATTCTATCTTTATTTACACCAGTTTTATATGGGTATAACTCCATTCACTTCAGTGGAATTTTTCCTAATGTATACTGAAAAAGTGGGAGTAGGCTCAAGTCCACAGTCTTCATTTTTAACTATGCTGCAACCATTCTGAAACAGCACAGCAAAATGTAAACTCCACATTCACTCTTTTCTTATAACTTGCTGTATACAATCAGAGGATATGTATTCTTAAATTTCATTATACTCTTAAGAACTCCATTATTAGCTTCTCTTTTTTAAACGATCTTTATAATTCAAAACACATTTTCTCCATATTTCCTCACAAGAGTTGCAGCACAACTTGTATTTCCATCAAGAGCGAGACGATGCATAAAAACAGCACCTGAGGAAGATAGGATATATTCTCCATTCACAATAAATCATGCAAGAAGGAATCTCAACCCTTCAATGGATTTCCTATAGAGAGTTTGCTTACACATTCTTTTTTTTATGTTCAAGAACAAAAATGGGTAGGATAAGTCACTAACAATATAATTTAAAGAAACAACAGATACCCTTTTTATAAAAACATGAAAAGACAACCTTATTACCAAATTATTTTATTCTCCTTTTACATTTTAGTGTTCATAAAAAAGATATGTGCAACAAAGTTTATGCACAGTAATGCATATCTAATAAAAAAAAGTGCATCCTTATCCAATCTTATAAAATACTAAATATCTATTTCTATAATAAGTTATAGGAGTAACCTAAGACAACCTGTATAAAGTGAATGTCAAAAAGAAATAAAATATTTTAGTAAAACAAAATAATGCAAGAATTAACTTTAGTTCAAAAATATTTCATTCAGAAAGATGCCTAATAATTCATTTATTTGTTGCACTTATTCACTCTAAGCAGCTTGAATAAATGATTTGATTTTTTCAAACTGTTGCATCATTCAAGAGCATAATTCCTAGATGTTTTCAGTTAGTATTTCTAAAATATTTGAGGCATGCAATGCTCATAAAGGCATGGTATCTTCTACAGCTCATTTGGATTCAGGCAAGCATTATGCATAAGTTTCCCCCACAGAATTCTGTAAATATGCTATAATTTATTTTATTGACCTTTAGACACATGTATTAGGATGCTGTGCAGAAAGACTATACACCATAGATTAAGTCATGAGGAAAAATAATGTTTTAACCAAAGATGTGAAAATCGATTCTTTTAATATAAAAAAAATCCTAAAACTTTGACCATTCCCTTATACCAATATAAAGGAATGACCTCTTTTCACATCTAAATCAGTTTGGTAAATAAGTCATCTGCCATCCAGGCCCCTGGCATGCAAAGTGCCACAATACTCCATATCTGGAAGATTTGTAAGCAGAGTCCTGTAGGTCTGGTGACTTGTCTGCTGGGTCCTGCCATTGCGCCTTTAAAAATAAATTTTCTAGCACTCCTGGCTTCCTCATTTAGTTGTACCCCAGAGCATTCACCATGTCTGGAATTCTAGAACTGTTCAGCTTACACATTAAGGTACAAATAGCCTGAAAACCATGGAGTGATCCAAAATTGAAAACAGTTGCTAAAAGGGAAAATAGCAAATCACATTTGCAGCAGTGATGAAGAGGAGGTTCTGGATGAGGAGAAGAAATGAATAGAACTGCTTATGCATTACTAAAAGATTCTGTTTAGAAAGTGATGAAATGAGGAAGAACTAGTCCAAGCATCTCAGCCATAACCTGTACTGTCACTGTCAGCCTTTTCCTGCTGGTAATCAATTGCGCTGATTCTGACAAAATATGTACAAGTTTTGACATGAGAACAATGTTTATCAGAGATAGTTGTAACCGATAACTCCATTTCACCTCTTGATATACCTTATTTGAAACAGAAAAGAATTTTTTTCTCTGAAGCACTGATTGATCACAACAAAGCTACAGTAAATTACTATTTTCTTTGTAGAAGAAATACTTTAAAGTCAATCAGCTGTTGTTTCTGTTTAAGATGTAAATACTACAGTGCATTAACAATTTATGATACCAACAAAGAGAGATTATATATATATTTACACACACACACACACACAAGAAATTTGTCTGCAAAAGCTATTGTGATCTATACTTTTAAGTTATTCTTTTCTCAACGTTTCATTATGAAAATCTCAAATTTATGTTCACACTCAGCTTTACTTAGTACAGAATTCAATGAAAAATAAGTAAACAAAATGCATATTGTTTCCTACTTTTAAAACATGTATTCTTTCAAAGAAAATACATAGAAAAAATATTATTATTTTGCTTGGCTAATCTCCAGTGCTTGTTTATATGTAACTTTTTATATTATTTTTGCCAAACACAATATGTAGTTTATTGATTCATTTTGCCACTATAGTATGTTAATAATTTATTTGTATTTGCAAAACTTTAAAAACATTTCAAGTGCAAACTTAAACACCAGAAATGTATGTTCTCTTTCAAAATATTTGAACTGTTTCATTCAGATCCTTCTGATAATATTTCATAAACCAACAAGTCTGTTGACAAATGAATGGATGACAATATTCAAAGCAACATGTGTTTTCACTTTTTGTGGTTAAAACATTCGATAGATTTCATGCTGAAAGGTGTTCATGCTGAATGACACTTTATACAAGTTGAAAAATAAAGAATTATATTCCAAACTTGTAAAAGCCAATAAAACCATATGAATTGTAATTATTTTGGAAACTAAATGGCATCAACGTTTAAATATCCATTCTTTGTTTTGTCATTCTAGCCCTGTGCATTGTAGACTCATTACCTATTCTTTCAGCAGTATTAAAAGGCTTTAGAAACTGCTGATAGTAATCAACTATCTAGTGAAGCAGCAAAGCTCTGCAACATTACTGGACCATGTCAAATATGAAAAGACACTTAGCTACTGCAAAATAGGGTTCCCGATGCCTGATGACATTATTGAACAGTTACAGTACACACATCTGCTTAATTTTAGAAAATCCATAAGAGCTTGTGAATTCCTGAACAAAAGTCACTGTTCAGTAAAAATTAGAATACTTATATGCCAAGATACATCATTTAAATGTTTTTGCTTTGAATTCTCGTACAGAACGCAGCACCCCTTGGGTGCTTCAGTAGTTTACCACCGCTTGTTCTATTTTACTAAGTGCTTAGGTAGCTTTCGCATAAGCAGAGAATTTTGGACAGAATCACAGAAAGTTAGTTTTGGTCACTGTGGAACAACCAGGATTTGCAGCCTTAGGTAACCAATTAACAGCATTTTAGTCTGAAATCATCTGCTGTGTTTTATATTCTAACACTGAGTCCAACTGAAGGCACAAACAGTATAATTAAAAAAATAATTTTCCTGCTCCTTTAACAACAGCCTCTCTAGCCCATACCCATAGTGTTTCTCTCCTTTACTCACTATTGAGAGTAGTTTATAAAGCCTTTTAATCAACTCTGTAGTGTAAGCTGAAGCTAGCTGGCCTGCCTGGCAAGTTTGTTGACAAGACTTGGGTCTCTCAGAATCAGACATGCCGGATTGGGATCCATAAAATACAGCTGGGGTCACTAGGTTTTAAACCACTCCTGGATTCCAGGGCCTATACACCAATGCTCTGTGTACCAGAGAAGGAAACTACCAAAGTACAAAGGTCATCACTGGAAAGGCAGTAGTCACCACACCACAGTTATTTCCTATTCTTGGTATATCTGAATAACTGTGGGATCTCAAAAACAACAGTCTGGTGACTGCTGACTGTTTAATGGCAACCACAGTATTCAGAGAGGGGCCAGGTATCTCTCCTGAGAGAATTCCCCCACTGTGTACGGCACAGTTGTCATTCTCATTTCAAATTAACTAAGTTTCAACGAATGAAGACAGGCTTGTGTGTAATCGTCCTTATATTGGCCTGTTACAAATCAAAATGACTGATGAAAATAAAAAGATAACAGGAGAAGAAAATTCACGTAACTGATGTTCATGCTATTTGTTCTAATTTCATACCTCCCTAGTCATTCTGATTTTATCACAAAAGATATAGAATGAAACCCTGGTGCAACTGCAGTCAACTGCCACCCACTCATCTCACCAGGTGGGATATAGATTGGACCGGCTCTGTGGTGGACAGATCCAGAAAAGATATGGAGGAAAGGAGTTCATACTGGACATCTTCTGACCAATTTGAATGAATTCAAATCAGTGGGGCCTGATGCTATTCACCCCAGGTTACTGAAGGAATTAGCTGAAGAAATCTCGCAGCCACTAGCAACAAGATTTGAAAACCCATGGATGACAGGAGAGGTCCCAGAAGACTGGAGAAGGGTTAACATAGTGCCCATCTTCAAAAAGGGGAAAAAGGAAGAGCCGGGAACTACAGACCAGTCAGCCTAACCTTGATACTTAGGAAGCTACTAGAGCAATGTATAAAACATTCCATTTGTGAATACTTGGGGGATGAAGGGGTAATCATTAGCAGCCAGCAGAATTTACTAAGAACAAATCATGCAAAAATTCAGAGGGCTCTTGATAAACTGTAGAACTGGGCTATAGACCAGTGGTGCACCTAGGGGACACAAGCAGCAACGCCAGGTGTCTCATGCCACCCCCTTGCGGTGAGGCCCAGGACAGCCACCACAGGGGGTGTGGAGGGAGTGCCATGCTTACAGCCCTGCTCCACCCCAGAGCAGCTCCTCCCCCAGCCTCGCTGCTCCCCCAACCCTGTTCAGCCCCAGTTCTGTTCTGCCTCCAGCCCAGCTCCACCACAACCCCGCTACGCCCCAAGCCCCAGCTCCACTCTGCCCCCTGCTCCATCCCCACCCAGCTCTGCCCTCATTCCCTCTCTGCCCCCAGACCAGCTCCGCATCTAGCCCCGGCTCCTGACCCATCCTCAGTTCCGCCCCCAGCCCCGCCTTCAGCCCAAGCTCTGCTGCTGAGGAAGCCTTGGCTGTGTACTAATGTGTGTGTGGGGGGGGGGGCAGAGTCAGTTACTGGTAGGGGGGCACAACTGGAAACATTTGTGCATCACTGCTATAGACAACAAAGTGAAATTCAACACAGACAAATGTTAGGTGCTACACTTCAGAAAGAAAAACCAAATGCACAAATACAGAATGGGGGTTAACTGGCTTGGCAGCAGCACTGCTGAGAAGCACCTGGGAGTTGTGGTGGATCACAGCTTCAACATGAGTTAACAATGTGATGCTGTTGCAAAAAAAAGCAAATGCAATTTTAGGTTTCATTAACAGAGGCATAGCATGCAAATCACAGAAGGTGATAGTATCGTGCTACACAGCACTGGTTAGGCCATAGCTGGAGTACTGTCTCCAGTTTTGGTCACCAATATATAGAAAGGATGTAGAGAAACTGGAAAGGATCCAGAGGTCAGTGACAAAGATGATCAAAGAGATGGAATGCAAGAAAAGGCTGAAGGAACTGGGTATATTTAGTTTGGGAAAAGAGGAATTTAAGGGGAGACATGATAATGATCTTCAAATACTTGAAAGGCTGCCATAAAAAAAGATGGAGAAAAGTTGTTCTCTCTTTCCACGGAGGGCAGGCAGGACAAGAGGCAATGGGTTCAAACTACAGCATTGCAGATTTAGATTAAAACTCAGGAAAAACTTCCTAACTGTAAGAACAGCAGGACAATGGAACAAATTGCCTAGGGAGGTTGTGGAGCTCCTCCACTGGAGGTTTTCAAAAGGAGGCTGAATAGCCATCTGTCTTGGATGGCTTAGACACAACAAATCATGCAGGGATTAGACTAGATGGCCCTTGAGGTCCCCTCTAACCCTGTGATTCTATTATTCTAACACAGGGACTCTTCACTTGCCATTGGCCAGCCAAAAGGACATGAGAGCTGATTGGTCCCTCACTCCTCCTTCCCCCTCATTAATATAAACCTTTATCTGGGTCTTTTATAGACTTCCTGTAGCTGTCCCACTCTCCTTCCCCATAGTTGTAGCATGTTTTTTTAAAATGCTGCAGGTCTTGCTGATTGCCTGTTTTAAGGATCAGGAAGGAATTTTTCCCAGTGGGGCTAAATTGGCAGTGGCCTGGTAGGTTTTTTTTTTTGCTTTCTCCAGAGCTTCATGGAGCTAGGCTAAACAAGAGCAGGACTCGGAAATTAATATTAGTAATTTGTAGGAATGTTTAGTTGTCGCAACTTGTGGATAGTGTCCAGTGTGGATAAAGGCTAAAAGGTCCAGCTCCCAGATCTAAAAGAGACCTGGGAGTGGTGCACTCGTGGCTATCGGGGTAGGGGAGACCTGAAGTCATTGCAGACCAGGGTCCCTCTTTGGTAATCTCCATCCCCCGTGAGGGAAGGAGGATTCAGAAGAGTGAACTGAATCCTATGGGCAAGTGGAGCAGAGCCTGTTCTGAGTTAGATAGTAAAGCCTTGTAACCCAGAAAACTGACCCACTTTAAATGCCTGGTATGCAAGAGTCAGGGAGATGGAGCAGATTACACTGTGGATGGGTGCTAAATTAATAAAGTTAAAGCCTGCTACTTAAATCCATCCCTGTGTCTATCTTCATTCACCTGCATGGCCTGATCAAGGGAATTTTGCAACTGACTTCAACAAAGCCAGCATTTCACCCAGTGTTTTCCACCAGTTGTACAGGGGAATGTATATCTGCCTCAATCCAAATGTTTAATTAGCTACAGCCATTACCAGGACAAATTCTGCAAAGTGAATGCAAAATGAACCCACAGGATGTAAACAGGTATTGTGGTATGCTAAACTACTAAAAAGTACTGCAGTGAACATGGGGTGTAAAATAATGCTATCATAGTGATGGGTGCAAAGTCAGAGTAGGGCACAGTAGTATAACTGACAGGCAAGGTCTGATGCAGGCTGTATCGCATAAACTCCCCCAGGGAAAATACTGTCAAACTCAGCAGATGTCAGAGGCAGTTCCTGCACTGAACAGACAATTTGGGCAACTGCACGACACACAACTACAGAGATCAATGCAGACATCTGTCAAGGTGCAAATGCACATGCCATATGATGCCCTTACAGAATGGCTCTGCCCTATGTCAGTGTACATGTCACCACAGCAAGCTCACTTGACCATGCCGTATCCCTTCTCCTCAAGCATTTTTAATGTGTTAGATCTGTTTGTGGGAACATAGCGTTATAGCACCAACAGTGATTGCTAGTGTGAGGAGATAAAGAATTGTGTAAGTGTTGTGTTTCAAAAGGACTAATGGGGAAAGAGAGCATTTTGAAGTAGTGGCAGTACTGCTTCAATCTGCAACATAATTTTAATTGTGTGTGGCTACTCTTTTACTGCCACTGTATAGAATAATTTAAAAGGCAATACCCCATTTTGGACTGGCGATATACCGTTTGCAACTAGATTCTCTTTTCCCACCACCTCAATATCTAATTTAACCTCCAGAATCTCTCATCGATGGTCTTGCAGTTTTTCATCTACTTGCACATCTGGTTCAACTACTTTGTACCCACTTAATGATTTGCATCACTATTTCTGCTGACTGATTATAAACTACAGCATAACCACAATGACACTACACTACCCTCTAAAATCTAGAGGTGTGTGTGTGTGTGTGTGTGTGTGTGTGTGTGTGTGTGTGGAGTTACTCCATTATATTGACCCATGGAAGTTGACAGGATTGCATGGAGTTCTCAAAATTTGGCCCATTTACTGCTACTACTTTTTTTGAGATGATGATGTTGTAAATGTTCTTCCTGAAACTTCCTAGTAACCCAAATGATTATTAACAACAAACTTATATTTAATTCCATGTAGCACTATAAAGATTATTAATAATATTGCTTACAGAAGCTTTTTGTGTTTCTTTTCCCTTTAAAGTACCTCCAGGCATTGATGTATAAAAATATAATTGCATAAAATCTTCTCTCTACACCATCCTCCCCTCCTCCAGCTCTTCAAAAGATAATGCTTTAAATGACCAAATGAATCCATTCATAGTGCACTATTTAAATATTGCATCAATACAGGGGAAATGGTAATTGCAAGGGTAGCAATGACTTTTTCACTAAATATAATACAATTCTTTGTGGTGGGCTTTTAAAATGATTTTGATAGTTTCTGTCTAATCCATGGAATGCATGGGCCAAATCCTATTCAGCAGTACTTCTGTATCTCATCAACTTCACTGGGGCTACTTGCACGATTAAAGACTATTCATGTGAGCAGCAGTTTGCAGAATCAGGCTCTGTATTTCTAACAATTTAATTCTGAGAGAGCAGTGAGCAAATATCAGATATATCCAGGGGCATGCTTTGGCTTCAACATATGTGAAGTTGATACAGTTTCCTTGCAGTTTTAAGCATAGTTTCCAGTCACATTTGCATCAGTGCCGGAAATCAGTCAAAAACAAAACCAGCCTATGTAAACTTGTGATTAATTTTCAACTGACTAAACAAAGCATATTTTTGTAGTGAGTATAGTCATTTCACAAAGTCATAAGATAAAAAACTGATAAGAAGCACACTTTGTGAAGGTTTTGTGAACAGCATCTGTGCTTCACACTAGATATTGTTTTGGGGGAGTTATGTGGGAGAAGGGAACAAAACCTAATTGTTTACTCAGAAAAAGAATTCATGCATGGCTTTTCTTTATACCCCACCTCCACTTTTCACATCACCAAGCTGAGGAGCCTTTTCTTCCTACCAGCAGTTTTTGTGAATGAACAGAATTCATAAATGTGTCACTGATCAGAATCCAAGGTGTTACACAGAATTTCTTTACACTTACCTAGCCTCGGATCTTCTCATTCATTTGATTTAATCTTATATAACTCTAACTTTAATCAACAAAAAAATAAACTTAACAATGTAACAATGTTTCAATCCTGACTGATCATTAAGGCTTCAACTGTTAAGTTACCTAATAATGTGACTATGCCTACTGAAGTAAATAGGAATACTCATATGCTTAAAGTCACACATGCACATAAGTACCTTGCTGAATAGGGTCCTAAAATCATAACCCCGGATTCTGACTTCATTTCTAAATGGGCATATTAACACCCCAACGACATCTTATTAGATTTATAATAAACTAAATAAGTATGTATGAAAGAGATTTGAGTGTTACCCAAAATACTTAAAGATAACTCCTTCTAATGTATGTAATCCGTGCATATGCATCAAGGGAAGAGTATACTACAGTGAACCTTTTGCGTTATGTTTTTTTTATTTTTGTCTTTTGTTTTCAATATGGTGAAATTTTAACTGGAGTAAACTCTCAAAGAATGGAAACGAGAAAACACACACATACACACACGCACACGTAAAAGCATTTAAAACACACTAACAAAACTCTAAAATGACTTCCTGTTAAAATGTGTACCATGTAACCAAAATATGATGGTAAACAGTTTTCATCAGCTCTCCATGAATGACCTACTTAACTCTTTCACAACTTTGCACCTCATGAATAATTCAATCATCCCAAACTCAAGACAGTAACAGATCTGTAACACACTGACCCACCTATGTGAGGGTGAGATAGAAAATATTTAAGAAAAAATGTAAGCTGAACATGGTAAGAAACACTAAGGAGAACAAAATACTATCCACTACCCCTTGTGGCTTCACTAGTAAATATTGTGCTATGTTGACCCTATTACATATTAAAAAGAATGGTGATGAATCTAGGAAAAATGCTAAAATATATTATTCTTAATTAAATTCATTTATCTTTCATGATAACTATCTGCATCCTCTTGAGCTGTGCATACCCTGTAAGACCAGGTGCTAGCTCTAGCAAGCAGACTCGGATGAACAGTTTGCTTGTGGTATATTATCATGCCCCCATGTCCAAAACGCAGTTGAGCATCTGCAAATTGTACAGTTACTTGGAGGAAGTGAACTTGTGCTAGTAAGTTATCTTCATACATTATACTGCTCCAGATTCTCAGGGCCTTCAGTACTTGCTGAAATGGTGCAGGTTGAAAGAGTTACTCCAGCTATAGGACTGGAGAAGCTTATTGAAACAGCTATTGACAAGTGGGGATTAATATTTGGTCTAGACTAGGTCATTTAAAAAAACCTACAGACTTTTTTGGGAGAGACAAAGAGGAAGTAGGAGCTCCCTTCAGTCCACATCGCAGGCTTTAAGTTGTGCTTGCAACATCTTTCTTTCTTTTCTCTGGCTGGATAAGATCCAGTCCTGCCTGCCTATTTGTACCCCTCATTTGTCTCTAGTTCCTTTGAAGTACTTCTTGAGAATCTAACAGCCCAGTAAAACTTTCAAGTAGAGACCAGGGAGAATAGTATTTAATTCATCTTTCATAGTACTTCAATTCATAGTACTTAATAAAACTTAATTCATCTTTCACAGTCAGTAAGGTGGACAGAGAGGCTCTGTGGGCCACCAGCGATGGAGTCTAATTTTGATTAAACTGGGACACTAAACTAAACTCAGGCCTGGATTAAAGGGGAGGAACTCTTACAGAAGACAATTTGGAGGTGCAACTGGTCAGCACTTCTGAGAATCAGGCCACTTATTTAGGCAGAGCCAGCTCCATGCACCAGCGTAGCAAGCAGGTGCCTGGGGCGGCTAATGAAGAGGGGGGCGGCACGTCCGGCCATTCAGCGGCAAGGCCGTCACTCCCTCTCGGAGCGAAGGACCTGCCGCCGAATTGCCGCCGTAGAATGAAGCGGCAGTAGAGCTGCTGCCGCTTGTGATCACATTTTTTTATTTTTTTGCTGCTTGGGGCGGCAAAAACGCTAGAGCCGGCCCTGTATTTAGGTTTCAGAGTAGCAGCCGTGTTAGTCTGTATCAGCAAAAAGAACAGGAGTACTTGTGGCACCTTAGAGACTAACAAATTTATTTGAGCATAAGCTTTCATGGGTTACAGCCCACTTCTTCAGATGCATAGAATGGAACATACAGTAAGAAGATATTTATACATACAGAGAACATGAAAAGGTGGAAGTAGCCATACCAACTGTAAGAGGCTAATTAATTAAGAGAAGCTATTAACAGCAGGGGAGAAAAACTTTTGAAGTGATAATCAAGATGGCCCATTTCGGACAGTTGACACAAAGGTGTGAGGATATTTTAACATGGGGAAATAGATTCAATTAGTGTAATGACCGAGCCATTCCCAGTCTCTGTTCAAACCTAAGTTAATGGTATCTAGTTTGCATATTAATTCAAGTTCAGCAGCTTCTCGTTGGAGTCTGTTTTTGAAGCTTTTCTGTTGCAAAATTGCCACCTTAACGTCTGTCTCTGAGTGATTAGAGTGGTTGAAGTGTTCGCCTACTGGTTTTTGAATGTTATGATTCCTGATGTCAGATTTGTGTCCGTTTATTCTTTTGCGAAGAGACTGTCTGGTTTGGACAATGTACATGGCAGAGGGGCATTGCTGGCACATGATGGCATATATCACATTGGTAGATGTGCAGGTGAGCGAGCTCCTGATGGCGTGGCTGATGTGATTAGGTCCTATGATGGTGTCACTTGAATAGATATGTGGACAGAGTTGGCAGCGGGGTTTGTTGCAAGGGTAGGTTCCTGGGTTAGTGTTTTTGTTGTATGGTGTGTGGTTGCTGATGAGTATTTGCTTCAGGTTGGGGGACTGTCTATAAGTGAGGACAGGTCTGTCTCCCAAGATCTGTGAGAGTGAGGGATCATCTTTCAGGATAGGTTGTAGATCTTTAATGATGCGCTGGAGAGATTTTAGTTGGGGGCTGAAGGTGACGGCTAGTGGCGTTCTGTTCTTTTCTTTGTTGGGCCTGTCCTGTAGTAGGTGACTTCTGGGTACTCTTCCTCAAGGGCTTCTGTTCGTCCCCTAACGCCCCTACTCTACTTGCGCTACATTGATGACATCTTCAGCATCTGAACCCATGGAAAAGAAGCCCTTGAGGAATTCCACCATGATTTCAACAATTTCCATCCCACCATCAACCTCAGCCTAGACCAGTCCACACATGCGGTCCATTTCCTAGACACTACTGTGCTAATAAGTAATGGTCACATAAACACCACCCTATACCAGAAACCTACTGACCGCTATACTTACCAACATGCCTCCAGCTTCCACCCAGTACACACCACAAGATCCATTGTCTACAGCCAAGCTCTAAGATACAACCGCATTTGTTCCAATCCCTCAGACAGAGACAAACACCTACAAGATCTCTATCAAGCATTCTTAAAACTACAGTACCCACCTGCTGAAGTGAAAAAACAGATTGACAGAGCCAGAAGAGTCCCCAGAAGTCACCTACTACAGGACCTAGATACCATTAACTTAGGTTTGAACAGGGACTGGGAATGGCTCATTACATTAATTGAATCTATTTCCCCATGTTAAAGTATCCTCACACCTTCGTGTCAACTGTCCGAAATGGGCCATCTTGATTATCACTTCAAAAGTTTTCCTCCCCTGCTGTTAATAGCTTCTCTTAATTAATTAGCCTCTTACAGTTGGTATGGCTACTTCCACCTTTTCATGTTCTCTGTATGTATAAATATCTTCTTACTGTATGTTCCATTCTATGCATCTGAAGAAGTGGGCTGTAGCCCACGAAAGCTTATGCTCAAATAAATTTGTTAGTCTCTAAGGTGCCACAAGTACTCCTGTTCTTTTTCCCTGTATTTAGGTGACTGAATATAGATTTACCTAACTGTGCCTAACTGTAAAGGACTAAAAGTTTGAAAATTTTGGCCAAAGCTCTTATATGAACATTATTTTTCCTCTGGAATATTCTTTCCCCTCAGCTACATCATTCTTTCTGATGTAAATAGTTTGCCACAATGAAAGTGACGAGACTTCAAATTTATGTAACGAAGATATGCAAGTAACTTGGGAATTAAAATGAGCGAGGTCTTTCAAGATTTATTTGAGAGGTATACTCTACAGAACTAAGGGAAAAAAGGCAGAAAGCAGTAAAAGATGAAGTTAAAGTTCCTCACAAAATTCTGATACAATTGTGCAAGACTTTATTAAAAAAAATGCAGCTTGGCTAATTCAAAAGCATAACTAATATGTCAGGAAAAAAAGTTACAGAATATAAATTTAAATTGTAACAAAATCGGATTGCAAACATTCCCTGACAAGACAAACATCCCTGTAATCTTTTTAGTTTGGAAATAATTGTTTTACAGAGCAAACATACTTTGTTCTTACTACAATACAGAATGTTAATCACTGATGATACAGTTTATTACTAATGTATATTGAATGAGTCTTGAAATGCTGGGTTCAGCAAAACACTGGTGAGTAAACAGCCAGTGAACTCAGACTAAGTGAAAGCTTCTGGAACATATTTGCTATAAATGACAAACATGTAATAATCCAGAGGGAATTCTGTGCCAAAAAATTAAAAATTCTGTAACAAAAAGTTAAAAATTCTGCCCACATTTTAAAATTCTGCAAAATTCTGCATATTTTATTTGTCAAAATAACACACTATAATCACACCAGTTTAAATTATTTTTGGTCATTTATTTCAAAATACCTGTCAGCAAGTATGTATGTAACTATACAGACAACAAAAAAGATTCAGGAAATGTTTTTTTTTTTTTTTGACAAATAGATTCCTTACTAGGCATATTAATAGAGAACTCTGAGTAATAATTCATTTAAACTACAATACAGAAACATATTTCCCGCACCCCTCAGAAGCAGTACAAAGGCTTGTGGGAGTCAGGGGTAATGGAGGAGCTGGAGGAGAGGGAAGTAATTGCTGGGATGGAGCCTGGGTGTGAACTTGGAGGGCTATTGGGTATGGGTGGGAAAAGTATGGAACGGGGTTTTTTTTTGGTGGGGAAGGACGGGAAGGGATTATTAGGGACCATCCCCCATGCAGACCCTCACTGACCCCTAGCCTCCCCCATTCAGTCAGGCACATCTGCCCCTGTCCCCATGAGTCCCTGCACCCCCATGTGTCCTTGCACCCCCTGTCCACGTGTCCCTCCATCCCTACTCAGACACCCACCCCACCATCCCCAAGTGTCTCTGTGCCCCCACTCAGCCATCCCATGTGTCCCTGCACCTCCCTCCCTCTTGTGGCCCTGCGCCTCCACTCCCATTCAGCCCCTGCCCCAGTGTCCTCCCCCACTAGCCCTTATGAGCCCCTGTCTGAACTCCCAGCAGCCCCATGCTGTCTCCCCATATCCCCTGTCTCCTGACCTGGCCCGACAGGCGCTGTGACAGGCTCTTTCTCTTCCCTAGCTGGCCAGGAGCTGCTGCTTTGTGCTATCGCCACAGTGCCCTCTGATGGGCGAAAGGTGGAACTGCAGCAACTTTCCAGCAGAAGCTTTTTTTTTTTTCAGCAAAAAAATAAAAATATGCATGGCTCATTAATTATGCATGCCCCCAGTGGCACAGAATTCCCCCAGGAGAAATGTAAAGAAAGTATTTTATTTTTTCAAATGGAGGCATTGCATTTTTGCAAAGAAAAGTTATGCTTTACCAACATTAAGGACAAAGCTGCCACTGGAATAGGAATAGCTCAATTTCTAGTTTTCTCAAGTTATATATTAGTATCTGTGTATGTTTTTTGAAAGAAAAAATATTTGAATTTAGTGCTCTACTCATTGCTCAGCTACTAAATCACTTTCTCTTTGAAACTCTTACATTTAATTTCATATGCACAAGCAACAGAGTTGCTGTTTTAGAAAAAGAACAGAAAAAAAGAATGAAGTGGTATATGTTACAGAATAAAAGATAAATATTCTTTTTAAAGTAAAAAGAGGTTGAATTGCAAATGTGTTAAAATAATTTAGGAGAATTTACTGAAATAAAAAATAATTTGGAAGCTTCGAGCCTGCATGCTTCAGTGAGTAGCTTCTACAGATTTTTTGGCTCTGTACCCCTCATTAATTTTAGAAATACTAGAAGAATATATGTACATATGTAGGTTTGAGAAGGGGGGTGGAGATTAATAAGGACATTTAGACTTAATTCATTCCATTGGACTCCTTTAAATCACTGCCTTATATAAAGAACAGTCTACACATAAGTAATAGGATATGGTCTGCACCAAAGACACCACTTTTGGGTAACACTTCTTGGAATTATGATTAACTTCAGTATTAGCTGTAGAGATAAATATCCACCTGCTCTTGTATACAAAAAAAAAAAAAGATGGTATTGTGAGGATCATAGAAATATGTAACAGATAGACAATCAGATGGTCTGTTAGGGCATATCTTCATTTAATTCTGGGATTCTGATTTTTATGGTTTGTTTTCAGATATGCCTCTTATTGTTTCCCACAGTAAAAACAAAACAACTTCTGACTCTAAGGTTTCAGCTCCTGTTCTGGAGTTATACTTTGATTTTTTTCCTAGTCCAGAAACATTTGCAGTTCCTTCTTGGAACGATATATATTATATTCTCTGATGGTTGCCCTTGGCTATTTGTTCTAAAAATCAAACAATTCTTTGTGTAAAGAAATTCTGTCTGGATTGAATGTATGCTAGTTCCTTCCTTAATGTCAATCCCTGACCTTTTCTTTCAATTACTGCAGTTCCTATTTCGCAAAGAGCTGGTAGAAATAACAGAGTAACATTTTTTCTTACCAGCCAACTGGTTTTCTGTTGCTTGACAGGTCACTGTCATAGTGAGTGGTTCCTCTTCTATGGTATCTGTGTCATAGTCCATAGCCATGGCTCTGACACAGTGGACTGTAAGGGGCAGTGAGTGATGGAGGCTTGTTGAGGCATAGTTGAATTGGAATACAGGAACTCCGTGAACGGCTACAGGGCATTAAAGGGACTTTAAGCTTCTTGCAGGCACTTCCAAAAAGAAGGAAGGAGAAATTGGGCTTTCTGAAACCAAGTAGGCCATGGTTGTCTAGGAAGTGCCAGAGGACTTCTTCCAAGGTCTTGAAGTTGGAGCTAGAAATTTCCTGATTAATGTCAAAAGGAGGGACTATATTGGTAAGGAACCTATGACAAGTGAACAACACTAGTTTTCCAATGAAATATGAGGTTGGGAGGAATTACAAGCCAACCCCAAGATGTTAACTCTATAATAACAATGAGAAGTCCGGTGGCACCTTAAAGACTAACAGATTTATTTGGGCATAAGCTTTCATGGGTAAAAAACCCCACAGGGTTTTGCCCAAATAAATCTATTAGTCTTTAAGGTGCCACCGGACTCCTTGTTGTTTTTGTGGATATAGACTAACATGGCTACCCCTCTGATATTTAACTCTATAATGTGTGAGAGAGCTGAAGTCCAGCGGGAACCATATCATGATGAGAAGATATCCCATGTTCTGTAATGAGCTATATTGTTGTACTGAGCCAATCCATATGAATGCAAAATGGAGGACAGGCCCTTGGTGAAGGTGTATCCTGGTTTGTCTGGGAGTGGTTTTCTAAGAGTTGCAGTAGGCCAGTAAACCAGGCTCTCATGGTCACGCAGGAGTAATTAGGCTCATTTTGTAACCCTTCCTCTGAGCTTTATTAAGGATGTTCCAGATTTTGAAGAAACTATGAGAGGGATAAACAGCTGTAGACAGATTAAGATCACCTGGAAACCATCATGCCAGGACTTGGCCTGGATGAGTGAGTAACACCCTTCTTTCTTAAGATAGCTGTCATACTACCTTGAATTGTTTAAATGTAAGGGCATAAAAGCCAGGCTGAGGGGCAGATACTTGAACTGAAAATGAAGAGTATTTTAGTGAACACAAGGGACTTGTGATGAGATTAATGGGACAAAGAGGTATATATTTTTAGAGGCCACATAAGGTCAAAGAGTCTACTTTTTCTGTGAATATGAATCATATGGACCCACGGGAAGGAGAGCCTTGAAGAATTCCACCTGGATTTCAACAATTTCCACTCCACCATCAACCTGGACCAGTCCAAACAAGAGATCCACTTCCTGGACACTACAGCGCAAATAAGTGATGGTCACATAAACACCACCCTATACCAGAAACCTACTAACCTCTATACTTACCTACATGCCTCCAGCTTCCATCCAGAACACATCACACGATCCATTGTCTACAGCCAAGCCCTAAGATACAACCGCATTTGCGCCAATCCCTCAGACAAACACCTACAAGATCTCTATCAAACATTCTTAAAACTACAATACCCACCTGGGGAAGTGAGGAAACAGATTGACAGAGCGAGATGGGTACCCAGAAGTCACCTACTACAGGGAAGGCCCAACAAGGAAAATAACAGAACACCACGGGCCATCACGTACAGCCCCCAGCTAAAACCTCTCCAGCGCTCATCAATAATCTACAATCTATTCTGGAAAACGATCCCCCACTCTCAGAGGCCTTGGGAGGTAGGCCAATCCTCGCTTACAGACAGCCCCGCTACCTGAAGCAAATACTCACCAGCAACTACAAACCACACCACGAAACACTAACCCAGGAACCAATCCCTGTAACAAACCCAGTTGCCTTCTCTGTCCCCAGATCTACTCTAGCGACATCATCATAGGACCCAACCATACCATCGGAGCTCATTCACCTGCACGTCTACTAATGTGATATATGCCATCATGTGCCAGCAATGCCCCTCTGCCATGTACATTGGCCAAACCAGACATTCTCTACGTAAAAGGATAAATGGACACAAATCAGATATCAGGAATGGTAACTTAAAAAAGCCAGTATGAGAACACTTCAATCTCCCTGGACATTCCATAACAGATTTAAAAGTAGCCATTCTTCAACAACAAAAACAGACTTCAAACAGAAACTGCAGAGCTACAATTCATTTGCAAACTTAACACCATCAATTTGGGCTTAAATAGGGCAGGGAGTGGCTGGCTCACTACAAAAGCAATTTTCCCTCTCTTGGTATTCACACCTTCTCATCAATTATTGGGAGTGGACCACATCCACCCTGACTGAATTGGCCTTCAGCATTGGTTCTCCACTTGTAAGGTGACTCCCTTCTCTTCATGTGCCAATATATATTTATGTCTGTATCTGTAATTTTCACTCCATGCATCTGTAGAAGTGAGGTTTTTTTACCCATAAAAGCTTATGCCCAAATAAATCTGTTAGTCTTTAAGGTGCCACTGGACTCCTTGTTGTTGTGTGGATACACACTAACACGGCTACCTCCTGATACATCTTTATACAATCTCTCTCTCTGCCACTCTCATACACATATAATGTAAGACCCGTGTTGCTCAAAGAGTAGAGATTCAATAAACAATTTTCCTTTCAGAGAAACCTCTTGGAACTCCTGAGACTGCATACCCACTCTTTTTGCAGGCTTACAGGTACCCCAAAAAGAATCTTCCATCACCTTGAATGGAATCAACCAAGCAAGCAAACAAAACCCCAACCTTTTAATGCAGGCTATTGAGTTTTCTAGAGAAGGGCATTGAATAAAATACACGACTTACTAAAATAAGCTGTTTCTTAAATTAGCTTTTTCTTATTATTAAAATAATTCTGGGAATTTGAGTGGCTCTTTTAAAAAGAAAATAATGGATTCTTTTTTAAAAAAAACAGGCTCTAGCATATTAGAAAATATGAGGGCATGATGAACACATGGCCAGTTGATTGACTGCAGTTTTATTTTTAAACTTTAACACTAAGTTGTTTGGCTCCTGCAACTAACTGTCCTCACTTTCTCCTGTATCGAGTAATCATCCTGTCCCTGTGCTCAATTAGTTTCATACAGCAACAGCAGGGGGAAGTAACAGTGGCTGCCTGAAGATAAAAAAGCTGCTATGCCCTACAGCAGAGGAAGGGCAGCCAGAGTTTGTAGGAAGAAGAAAGAGAAGCACCAGTACTGCCTACCCAGGCATCTGGCAAACTTTGGGGTGGGGAGAGGGAAAAGAACCTCCACCAACCAAAAGGAAATGGAGATCTGGAGGGTAGCCCAGCTGGCGCAGTGATGAAAGGAGAAAGGGGGCACCCCCTACTTGCACTGTCCACTAGAGAAGGTTACAACACTGGAGCAGTTTGTGAGGTATTCAGGGGCAGCCTTCCCAGCGTGTGCAGGACAAGCAAAGGGAAAGTAATAGCTGGCTGAGCTGCCTAGCTGCCTTTACTAGAGAACTGAACATCGATACCAGCCCAAGCTGCCATCCTCACAGAACCCTTGGGTATACTACTGGGAGGGGAGAGGTACTATGTCTCTCATCATGCTCAGATCAAGGTTCCTAAACCACATTAAGAGAGAGCACAATATTATGTGGAATACTGCTGGAATTGGCAATATCCCTGAGATCAGACTACTTTTTAAGTGTTTCCACTGCAAATAGGTCAGGCCAGCATGGCTAGTCGCAGTTCCAAAGGTGCAGGGGGTGGGAGAAAGGAACGAATGAGGAGGCTTCTCCTACCAAGAACACATCAGCAGTGCTTCCTCTGCTCCCCAGAGAGGGAGTGAAAGATGCTTTTTCTCCCCCACACCCGTAGATTCACTTATTTGCTGCTCTGGGGCCAGATTACAGCCCATCTTGCACAATGACAAAGGGGCCACACCCTACTCCTTGGACTGACTACCCATACCATAGGTAGAGGCTGCTGTCCTTCCCACCCCAATGCAAGAGGAGGGGGTGGGTGGGAAGTAGAACTTTGGCCAGTGTATAGTGTAGATACACATGCTGGGGGAGGTACACTGCACCAGGTATAAAGATATCTTTTGTATAGTTATCCTCAAAACGCTGGGGAACTGAGGCACAGAGATACTAAGGATATGTCTCCACTGCAATTAGACACCTGCAGCTGGCCCATGCCAGCTGACTTGGGCTCATGGGGCTCCGGCTAAAGGGCTGTTTAACTGTGGTGTAGATGTTGGAGCTCGGGCTGCAGCCCAAGCTCTGGGACCCGCCCAACTCACAAGGTGCTGTGAGGACCCAAGCCTAAACATCTACACCATAATTAAAACAGCCCCTTAGCCCAAGCTCTGTGAGCCTGAGTCAGCTGGCAAAGGCCAGCTGCGGGTTTTTAACTGCAGTGTAGACATACCCTGAGTGATAAAGGGCTAGATTCACAAAGGGAGTTACTTTTAGGCACCTATTAAATCACAGGAACAACACTGTGATTCACAAAACCTATCCAATGAATGGGGAGAGACAGGTACCTTTGAATGTGATCTACAAAAAGCCAGCACACTTTATGGGGAGCCACCAAAGCTAGCCCATGGGAGATGCTGGTGAGCGGGGTGTGCATACTAAAGCGTGCTAAGCCCCACCTCTTTCTCAGAAAAAAGAACAGGAGTACTTGTGGCACCTTAGAGACTAACAAATTTATTAGAGCATAAGCTTTCGTGGGCTACAGCCCACTTCTTCGGATGCATATAGAGTGAAACATATATTGAGGAGATATATATACACACATACAGAGAGCATGAACAGGTGGGAGTTGTCTTACCAACTCTGAGAGGCCAATTAAGTAAGAGAAAAAAACTTTTGAAGTGATAATCAAGATAGCTCAGTACAGACAGTTTGATAAGAAGTGTGAGAATACTTACAAGGGGAGATAGATTCAATGTTTGTAATGGCTCAGCCATTCCCAGTCCTTATTTAATCCTGAGTTGATTGTATCTAGTTTGCATATCAATTCCAGCTCAGCAGTCTCTCGTTGGAGTCTGTTCTTGAAGTTTTTCTGTTGTAAGATAGCCACCCGCAGGTCTGTCATTGAATGGCCAGACAGGTTAAAGTGTTCTCCCACTGGTTTTTGAGTATTATGATTCCTGATGTCAGATTTGTGTCCATTAATTCTTTTGCGTAGAAACTGTCCGGTTTGGCCAATGTACATGGCAGAGGGGCGTTGCTGGCACATGATGGCATATATCACATTGGTAGATGTGCAGGTGATATTCCAATATTCCACACAAAGATGGACTACAAGCTATCGGGAACAGTATCCCCGATAATGTCACAGCTAACCTGGTGGCTGAACTTTGTGACTTTGTCCTCACCCACAACTATTTCACATTTGGGGACAATATATACCTTCAAGTCAGCGGCACTGCTATGGGTACCCGCATGGCCCCACAGTATGCCAACATTTTTATGGCTGACTTAGAACAACGCTTCCTTAGCTCTCGTCCCCTAACGCCCCTACTCTACTTGCGCTACATTGATGACATCTTCATCATCTGGACCCATGGAAAAGAAGCCCTTGAGGAATTCCACCATGATTTCAATAATTTCCATCCCACCATCAACCTCAGCCTAGATCAATCCACACAAGCGGTCCATTTCCTGGACACTACTGTGCTAATAAGCGATGGTCACATAAATACCACCTTATACCGGAAATCTACTTACCGCTACACTTACCTACATGCCTCCAGCTTCCATCCAGGACACACCACACGATCCATTGTCTACAGCCAAGCTCTAAGATATAACCGAATTTGCTCCAATCCCTCAGATAGAGACAAGCACCTACAAGATCTCTATCAAGCATTCTTAAAACTACAATACCCACCTGCTGAAGTGAAAAAACAGATTGACAGAGCCAGACGAGTACCCAGAAGTCACCTCCTACAAGACAGGCCCAACAAAGAAAATAACAGAACACTACTAGCTGTCACCTTCAGCCCCCAACTAAAACCTCTCCAGCGCATCATCAGAGATCTACAACCTATCCTGAAAGATGATCCTTTACTCTCACAGATCTTGGGAGACAGACCTGTCCTCGCTTACAGACAACCCCCCAACCTAAAGCAAATACTCACCAGCAACCACACATCACTGAACAAAAACACTGACCCAGGAACCTATCCTTGTAACAAAGCCCGATGTCAACTCTGTCCACATATCTATTCAAGTAACATCATCATAGGGCCTAATCACATCAGCCATACCATCAGGGGCTCGTTCACCTGCACATCTACCAATGTGATATATGCCATCATGTGTCAGCAATGCCCCTCTGCCATGTACATTGGCCAAACCGGACAGTTTCTACGCAAAAGAATTAATGGACAAATCTGACATCAGGAATCATAATACTCAAAAACCAGTGGGAGAACACTTTAACCTGTCTGGCCATTCAATGACAGACCTGCGGGTGGCTATCTTACAACAGAAAAACTTCAAAAACAGACTCCAACGAGAGACTGCTGAGCTGGAATTGATATGCAAACTAGATACAATCAACTCAGGATTAAATAAGGACTGGGATTGGCTGAGCCATTACAAACATTGAATCTATCTCCCCTTGTAAGTAGTCTCACACTTCTTATCAAACTGTCTGTACTGAGGTATCTTGATTATCACTTCAAAAATTTGAAGCTGTCTCCTGGAGTCAGGCAGCTTAGACACCTAAGGTGTTTCTTGTGAGAATACCTTAAGCAGGCACCTAACTCCACACATAACAGCTGGTGGCAGTAGCCCCATCACCCAACTTTACAACTTTTAGCCCAGTGGTTAGATCACTCACTTGGATTGTGGGAGACCAAAGTTCAATTCCCCCCCCCTCAGGCAGAAGGGGAGAAAGGATTTGAACAGGGGTATTCCACCACTCCAGCCTGTATTCTAACCACTGGGCTAGGGGATATTCCAATGTGGGGCTTCCTCAGCTTCTCCTGGTGAAGCTGTTGCACTGTGGATACATAATTAAGAGAGCCTCTGGTCCACAGAGAACAATTCTGTCATGCAGTGGTTGGGGCACCCACCTGGTAGGTGAGAGACCCAGGGTCCAATCCCCCTGCTCCAATGACTTTTTAATGATTTACACACAGTGGAACAGTTCCAACAGGAGAGACTAAGGGAACCCACATCCTAATAACCTATTTCTCATTGATCAGTCCACACTCCTGAGAGGTGGTAGACCCTTATTCAAACTCTTTCTCCCCACCAGGCACAAGGGAGAAATTAAACTTGGGTCTCCCACAGTGCTTAATTTGTGTCATAGCTTGCTAGGGCTGAGCCCCTGCCCTAGGCTTGGCAGTTCATAGCCCCGGCATCTCTGGGTTTGCTGCATCAGTTATGAATGTAAAATAAATTACTTGAGCCCTGGCACCTAATTGCTTGAGCCCCTGCACCTCTTTCCTTACAAATCAAGTACTGGTTTCCCACCTCCCAGGGGAGTGCTCTAACCACTGTGCTAAAAGTTAAAAGGTCAGCACCATCACCGTGACCACCTCCACCTCCCACTACATTTTGAATAGGACTCAATCTGGTAGGCAGCCTCTAAGCACAGTTACCAGATCGGGCCCTACATGAGATTTAGGTGTTCCCCTGCCTATCTTCCCTGGTTCATGAATTGCTCTGGAGCTTAGGTAGGAGAGAGCTACCTGGAAAGCTAGTGAGGCAGCAAAGCACATACGCACAGGCAGAAACTTAGGTGCCAAGGGAACTTTTACACTGGGTGAGTTTAGGTGCCTCCAGGGTTTGATGGGAGTTTTGTGAATCATAGCGGAGCCACCTCACAGTGTGACTTAGGCTATGTCTACACTACACAGCTTTTAGCAACATGGCTGTGTTGCCACAGCTGTGCTAAAAGTCATGCAGTGTAGTCTACCCCCAACGAGGGGCATTTGAGTTGTTGGCGGGGGAGCGCTTCTGCTGACAATGCGCTGTTCACACTGGCACTTGTCGCAGCAAAATTTTTGTCTTTCAGGGGAAGACAAAAGTTTTGTCGTTCAATTGCCAGTGTACACTTAGGCTTAGGGATCTAAACCTGAACTGTCATTTTTGTCAGCAATAGCTTTTTAAAGAAAAGTCTCGTTTCACTACAAATATCAGCCCTTTAAGCCCATCTATGCTCAGTAGTTTATAATGCACAACTGTCTTTTGCAGGCATAAACAATTTGGGATAAAATTTGCTTAAAAGATTAATTCAAAATTAAAATTAATGTATTGTATTGTATTATTCTCCCTACCCATTTAGACATACACTCTATACAAGTTTGTTAAAATGTTCCTGCTGTTAAAGGTTTAGCTATATTCTATGCAAAAGGACATCAGCTTTGAATGCTGATGGGACACTCAAAATACTAAATTCTTTGTAGTCTTTAGCCTCATTATCCAACATTACTCTATGCTATATTGCATGAACTCAAGCACTATAAATGTAGCCCTTTGAGAAACTGCATCCTTTTTTGCCTGTTTACAAACAAAATAATAAAAAAAGAGACACTTGCAGAAACCAGCTCATCTCTCTCTCCACCTTGAACTGCTGTCCTTCGTCTTTTGTATGCTGCTATAATCCATTCCAGGGGTCCCTCTCTAACTAACCTTGTAAACTGATCTTTTGTGTAGTATAGTATCAAAAGCTTTTCTGAAATTTGGATTAATTATGTTCACTGATTCTCTTTTGTTTGCCACTTCAGGAAACTCATGCATGAGATTTCACGTATGCAGACTATTCTAACAAATTCAGCATTTCCGAATCTTCTGTATGATAGGCCCAAATCTATTTACAGAGCTTCCTTTACCAAAGGTCTAGGTATTAACTATATCTACATGTATATGAACCACCCAATCCCTATGGGCACTAAGGTTTTACTATGCTACAAGGACCAGCGGTCACAGAGGATCCATTAGGATCACTGAAATAGGATGGTGGGGGAGGGGCAGCCCTGCCTTCTGCCTGGCAGCTCAAAGAGACATTTGGATTAATGTTATATAGGACTCTGTGCCTCAGGGAGAAGAGATTCCATTGAATATATGTCTGGCCAAAACTGAGTGACAAAAAACCTCTATTTGGATGCCTGCCTGTCTCTGGGCTGCGATGCTATGGTAAAATAATCCTACCTTTTATGGTGTTTGTTTTTTTTAATATGGTACTTGATTGGAATTCTAGGATATAATTCATCTTAGTCTAGAAGTTTATCACCTAATTATCTTTTTTTTCCTCCCACATTTCAAGCATAACTATAAAATATTTCACTCCAATCCCTCCCCTCTAGGCAAAATTAACTCTATGTCTAGTATACAATCTCCTGTTTCTTTCAGATATTTATGATGCAAAGAATTCATTCAAGCTTGCAGCAATTTCAGCAATACAAATATCTGCCATTCAAAAATTTTAGGAAATACAAGAAACTAAAAAAAAATGAGAGAGTGAAATGAAAAAGAAAAGAGCAATAATGTCTCTCTAGAAATGTTCCTGAATGGCAGCTCAACTTCTTTAAACAGGGATTAATATACCAATTTTTTTTAAAATTCAGTATCTTAAAAACCAAAATTGAGGGTGTTGGATCCCACAGTAAATGTGCATTTCAAATTCTATATGAAGTGTGCCCTCCACCCTCCTGAATGTAAAGGGAGAGAGAGAGTAGGGCAGTTTTCCCTCCTTCTCTAATCCTCACTCCCACATGTTTTGTTCCATCTGTCCTGTGTTTACAACCTCCGCTGTTGTAGACCGTCTATATCTTACGCTTTGCCCTGTGTTTCACCTTTCCTTTGTCTGGTCACCCTTTCTTTCCTGCTACCCTTCTGATCTACATTTCTTTCCCCAGTCTCTCTTCAGTTCTCATTGCTTCCCCCTCAGGCAAGGTAGCAGTACTAAAATTATGCAATCAGTAGCTACCTACTGCACCTGCCTGCATTCTTTTCACATACTAAGCCAGCAAGGCAAAATCCTGGCCCCACTGAAGTTAACAGCAAAAGTCATTTATTTCAGTGGGAGTCCGAGAAGTAAAAAAAGCTTGGGGAGGAAAGGGTAGGAGGATGTTTGTTACAGGAAAAGGAAAAGAAGTCAAAATATAGAGACTACTTGGGATTTATGTAGTAAGGTGTTTTTACGAATATTGATTTAAATATCTTTACACATCAAGTCAGGCAAGTTTGTTAGATACTGTGGCTGTGATTCGGCATAAGCAGACAGTTAAGCAGGTGCTCAACTTTAAATATATCTTTAAGACCCACCTATGTAGGGTAAAAACATGATTACAACTCCTGGGGCTTTTCATGTCCTTTCTGCCCCTTCATAGGTTGGATGCTGCAGGAAGGGAGGAGTCTGGGGGGAGGAGCAGAGGCACTGTCTTGTCTCCAGGGCAAACAGGAGGGGAGGCAGCAGTGGAGCAGCCTGGCTCTTTGCTCCCTCCTCCCCTCCTGTGAGAACAGCTTTGGGTTGCTGCAGTGAGAGGGAGGGAGCTCTGCCTACAGCATCTCTAATTGATTATTCTGTCCCAGGAGGTGTGAAAGTGGGGCAGGCAGCCAATCTGAGGGCTCAAATTTGCTACATGCCTGGAGCGTCTTGCATCACCAGGAAACTGGTGCTAGCTCCAGCACTCACAAAAAAATCACAAGAAATGACAACACTGCCGTTCCCAGCTCAGCAAAGATTAAAAGTCATTCCCTTCTACGAAATATTTGTTGGTCCCTATAAGAGAAGGAGGTTGGCAAGTCCCAGTTCCTGCTCCCATGTCACACAACCATCACTATGCTTAGCACTGTATGTTCTTCAGAGCAGGGACTGGCTCTTTGTATTTGTACAACAGAGTCCTGATCTTGAATGGGACCTCTAGTGAGAGCTCCTCCCACAGGGGCCAAAATCGCATCACTCACAATAATTTTGGGAGAGATGTCAATGCTGTACCTATCGCACACCTAGTGGGGGAGTGCATAGGGAGTTCAAAAATCTGCAGACAGATCAAAAAACACTATTTAAACTTCAAAAAATAATCTCAAGATTTTTGCACCGCTTACATGATGGGGGGTTAACTCATGATTTTTGAATGTTTGGGTTGGCAGCATTGTGGCATAAAATTGTGTTAATTCTAATTCACTGCCTATCACTTATGAAAACTGTATCAGCCATTCCACTGAGGGTAAAATTTATTCCTTTTATTCCTCCTTAGCATCTACCATCTTGAAGAAATGTGTTACAATAGAGCTACCAAGCAAGTAGCTGAAGGACACGGTCCAGTGAATTTAATTTATTTTTACAGTCTCTGATTCCTATGCTTTCATGCTTCCAGGCACTTAAGGTAAAAAAAAGCCAATCAATCCGAAATCCCTCACACACACTCAAGTGGTCCCAAGAACTGAAGTCAGTCTCTGCTCATTAGAATGTCAGTACCCAAGATTCTCAAATAAATCAGAACCTACAAGTACTTTTATTTTAAAAAAATATTTTAATTTCAGATACATCTTTCCCTGTAATATATTTTATTACTTAATAAATTAAAGTTTAATGAGGTATTTGTAATGAAGTCTATAAACTTTTGCTTTCACAAAGCAAATTGGCAGCTCTGATTCTTTTTTTTCTTTAAAAAAAAAAATCATCATTCCTCAGTCAATTTCTCTCATTTTTCACAATGCTGACAGTTCCTTAGTGAGATTTTTTGAGATTCACAAAGCATCATTTCACCATTTTTGTTGCTGAAATTTAAGAGCTACTGTACTTTTCACTGCTACAGAAGTGTTGAAAAATGCATACACAACTTTTTAAAAAGGATTTTTGCTGTCAAGTTTTTGAAAATTAGCTAGAGGGTTTGTCATGAGCCAGTTTTGTTAGAATAGGAAACCATTTTCAAAATATTTTTTTAAAGGAACACTGTCAATTTGAAAATCACATTTCTATTTGTACCTACTATTGTTACAAGTTAACCATTAAGATTTCTATTAATTAAATAGATTAGAGAAATATTTTTCCCTCACTTATTTTAGTTTGTTTGCTTTGTGGTTTTGTCACCACTCTATGTTTAGTTAGTTTTACTGTTTTGCTGATGGTACATGAACTTTCTAGGCCCTGAAAGTAGGTGTTTACCAGTAATAGTAGCAGCATAGCTGAAAATGAAAGTGGGCAACAGCAGCAAGCATCATTATGCAAAAAGAGAAAGGGGGCTGGGAATAGGTCTGAGTATATGCTCATTTTAGACCCATTCAAAAGACCCTTCTAAATATAAATAAGGGAGTATAAAAACCTATTTAACAATATTTAAAGAATTATTTAAAATGATTATTATTTTTAATGAATCCTATTTAAAAGGTGCTCTTCCAGACAAATGCATTATTACAATTAGCCAATTGAAAAAAGCTGATAGTGTCCCTTTAAATAAATGCTGAATGGAGAAACATTTCCTTCACAGAGGCAGATGGATACTGCCAGCAGGATTCAATGTGACAGAAGAAGTGGGCGTATGTCTGGCTGAGTCACCCTTTGAAGAGGCAGATTAGGATAGACCAGCTAGAGGAAAAGGCCACAAGGCAGGCTGCTATGGCTGGTGAGGGAAAAGGGCTAAACACTGATCCCCCTCCCTTCTCCATTGCCTGTGACCGGATCCCAGTGCATAAAGTCAAGCTGTTTAAAGCTTGTAGGGTAGTTTTGTCTTGCAGCTCCACAGAAATCAATGCCCACCTCTCCCATGTACATAGTGATGCCCAAGGTTCTATTTCTTGATGTCTAGCCATTACTAATGCCACGTGTTTCTGTACCTAATAGGCAGCTACAGTACTGCATCCATTGTAGCTTTGTTTACACTGATCAAACCACCTCATTGTGTAGTCATGTCATCATATATCTATGTCATAGAATCATAGAACTGGAAGGGACCTCAAGGGGTCATCTAGTTCAGTCCCCTGCACTCAAGGCAGGACTAAATATTATCTAGACCATCCTTGACAGGTGTTTGTCCAAACTGCTCTTAAAAATCCCCAATGATGGAGATTCCACAACTTCCCTAGACAATTTATTCCAGTGCTTAACCACTCTGACAGTTAGGAATTTTTTCCTAATGTCCAACCTAAACCGCCCTTGCTGCAATTTAAGCCCATTGCTTCTTGTCCTATCCTCAGAGGTTAAGGAGAAAATTTTTTCTCCCTCCTCCTTGTACCAAACCTTTTATGTACTTGAAAACTGTTATGTCCCCTCCCAGTCTTCTCTTCTCCAGACTAAACAAACCCAATTTTTTCAATCTTCCCTCATAGGTCATGTTTTCTAGACCTTTAATAATTTTTGTTGCTCTTCTCTGAACTTTCTCCAATTTGTCCACATCTTTCCTGAAAAGTGGCATCCAGAACTGGACACAATACTCCAGTTGAGGCCTAGTCAGCGCGGAGTAGAGCGGAAGAATTACTTCTCATGTCTTGCTTACAACACTCCTGCTAATACATCCCAGAATGATGTTTGCTTTTTTTGCAACAGCGTTACACAGTTGACTCATATTTAACTTGTGATCCACTATGACCCCCAGATCCCTTTCCATAGTACTCCTAGACAGTCATTTCCCATTTTGTATGTGTGCAACTGATTGTTCCTTCCTCAGTGGAGTACTTTGCATTTGTCCTTATTGAATTTCATCCTATTTACTTCAGACCATTTCTCCAGTTTGTTCAGATCATTTTGAATTTTAATCCTGTCCTCCAAAACACTTGCAACACCTCCCAGATTGGTATCGTCTGCAAACTTTATATAAGTGTACTCTCTATGCCCTTATCTAATCATTAATGAAGATACTGAACAGAACCGGACCAGAACCGAGCCCTGCAGGACCCCACTTGTTATGCCCTTCCAGCATGACTGCGAACCACTGATAACTACTCTCTGGGAACGATTTTCCAATCAGTTATGCACCCACCTTATAGTAGCGCCATCTAGGTTGTATTTCCCTGGTTCAGGGATCGGCAACCTTTGGCATGCAGCCCGTCAGGGAAATCTGCTGGTGGGCCAGGACGGTTTGTTTAACTGCAGCGTCCGCAGGTTCGGCCGATTGCAGCTCCCACTGGCCGCGGTTCGCCATTCCAGGTCAATGGGAGCTGCGGGAAGCGGTGTGGGCCAAGGGATGTGCTGGCCGCCGCTTCCCGCAGGAACGGTGAACCGCGGCCAGTGGGAGCTGCGATTGGCCAAACCTACGGACGTTGCAGGTAAACAAACCATCCCGGCCCGCCAGCGGATTTCCCTGATGGGACGCATGCCAAAGGTTGCCGATCCCTGCCCTAGTTTGTTTATGAGAAGGGCATGCGAGACAGTATCAAAAGCCTTACTAAAGTCAAGATATACCACATCTACTGCTTCCCCCCATCTACAAGGCTTGTTATTCTGTCAAAGAAAGCTATCAGGTTGGTTTGACATGATTTGTTCTTGACAAATCCATGCTGACTGTTATTTATCACCTTATTATCTTCTAGGTGTTTGCAAATTGATTGCTTAATTATTTGCTCTTATTATCCTTCTGGGTACAGAAGTTAAGCTGACTGGTTTGTAATTCCCCGGGTTGTGCTTATTTCCCTTTTTATAGATGGGCGCTATATTTGCCCTTTTCCAGTCTTCTGGAATGTTTCCTGTCTTCCATGACTTTTCAAAGATAATCGCTAATGGCTCAGATATCTCCTCAGTCAGTTCCTTGAGTATTCTAGGAGGCATTTCATCAGGCCTTGGTGATTTGAAGACATCTAACTTGTATAAGTAATTTTTGACTTGTTCTTTCCCTATTTTAGACTCTGATTCTACCTCATTTTCAATGGCATTCACTATGTTAGACGTCCAATTGCCACCAACCTTCTTGGTGAAAACCGAAACAAAGAAGTCATTAAGCACCTCTGCCATTTCCACATTTTCTTTTATTGTCTTTCCCCCCTCTGAGTGACGGGCCTACTCTGTCCTTGGTCTTCCTTTTGCTTCTAATGTATTTGTAGAATGCTTTCTTGTTTCCTTTTATGTCCCTAGCTACTTTGATCTCATTTTGTGTCTTGGCTTTTCTAATTTTGTCCCTACATACTTGTGTTATTTGTTTATATTCATCCTCTGTAATTTGACCAAGTTTCCACTTTTTGTAGGACTCTTTTTTTTTTTTTTTTTTTTTAGTTTTAGATCATTGAAGATCTCCTGGTTAAGCAGGGTGGTCTCTTGCCATACTTCCTATCTTTCCTATACAGTGGGATAGTTTGCTCTTGTGTCCTTCATAATGTCTCTTTGAAAAACTGCCAACTGTCTTCTATTGTTTTTCCCCTTAGACTTGCTTCCCATGGGATTTTATCTACCGACTCCGAGTTTGCTGAAGTCTGCTTTCTTGAAATCTATTGTCTTTATTGAGCTGTTCTCCCTCGTACCATTCCTTAGAATCATGAACTCTACCATTTCATGATCACTGTCACCCCCAGTTGCCTTCCACTTTCAAATTCTCAACCAGTTCCTCCCTATTTGTCAAAATCAAATCTAGAACAGTCTCCCCGCCATTAGCTTTCTCCACCTTTTGAAATAAAAAATGGTCTCCAATACATTCCAATAACTTCTTGGATAATCTGTGCCCTGCTGTGTTATTTTCCCAACAGATGTCTGGGTAGTTGAAGTCCCCCATCACCACCAAGTCCTGTGATTTGGATGATTTTGTTAGTTGTTTAAAAAAATGCCTCATCCACCTCTTCTTCCTGGTTTGGTGGTCTGTAGTAGACCCCTACTATGATATCACCCTTGGTTTTTACCCCTTTTATCCTTTCCCAGAGACTTTCAACAAGTCTGTCTCTTATTTCTATGTCAACTTCAGTCCAAGTGTATACATTTTTAATATATAGACCTCTACCTCGATATAACGCTGTCCTTGGGAGCCAAAAAATCTTACCACGTTATATCGAACTTGCTTTGATCCGCCGGAGTGCGCAGCCCCGCCCTCCCTGGAGCACTGCTTTACCGCATTATATCAGAATTTGTGTTGTATCGGGTTGTGTTATATCAGGGTAGAAGTGTACATTTTTAAGGCACCTCCTCCTCCCTTTTTGCCCTGCCTGTTCTTCCTAAGCAAGCTGTATCCTTCTATACCAATATTCCAGTCATGCGTATTATCCCACCAAGTCTCCGTGATGCCAACTATGTCATGTTTATTTACTAGCATTTCAAGTTCTTCCTGATTATTCCCCATAGTTCTCACATTAGTATACAGACATCTAAGATATTGATTTGACCCCCCCCCATTCTGTCTTGTCTCTCCCTTATTTCTGCTATAACAGCCCATGCTCCCTCCAGATTCTGACCCTTCTCCCAAGTCTTCATGCTACTATCCATTTTACAGTCACAAGTCCAAGTGTAAGGCCAGTACAGGTCCCTGCCAAAAGAAGATAATGCATTATCCCTCTCTATCTAAGTTGTTTCTAAGGCGCATCAGGATTTAAGCACTCAAACTGTAGAAGCAACTAGCGAGGCACAGGGAGAGTAAGAGTCACAGAATAAGGCCAGACCATCTCACTGCTGGGGAGCAGGCACCTGTGCATGAGCCAATTCAACATTCAAATGGCTGTCAGCTTAGGTCTGGCTAGCTGTCACTCAGCCATATGGCCCCAGGGAATCTGCTGCATGGCAGCATTGCCCAGCAGGAGAACAGGGTCTTGACTGGGCAGCAAGGGCACTGTGATAGGAACTCAAGACCCTAGTGAACCAAAGCAGCCTTCAGCAAAGCCAGAGGACCTGAAGGCTTCCTAGAGAACAACATTTGGTTACCATCAAAATGAGCTTTTCAGCATCTTTAATAGTGTTTTTTCAGACAGCAATCTCGCTTCAAAAAATGACGGTAACAGTCCACTTTTATGGAACTACATTTAGCTCATGAATGACTTGGTACCATTTTGGACAAGATTCTTGACCTATACAAAATAAAACCTTTAGAGAGAAAAGATGCAGTGAATGCTGACTCTTAGGAACAGCAGCACCATTTGTCTCACATGTCAATGCTTTTTGTTACCTATCACTTTCCTTTCTTTGTTTTAAGTCTACTATACATTTCCTCATGTTGGGAAAAAATCTGATAAATAAGAGCAAAATGCCTGTGCAGCCACCCACTCCTATGAAATGCACAACATAGACAGCATCTGTTCTGATAGACAGTACACAGTACTGTATTCAAGATCCCAAAATAAGATTTTTATTTCACAAAAGTCATATATTAAAACACAGATGTCTATTCAGCAGCCACTGCTGAATTCTAGCAACGCTATCTCTTTTTAGTGGTGAAAAGCCTGTGCAGAGCAAATACAAAAAGGCCAGAAAGGAGAATCAAAGTAACTTCAAAACTTCCAAAACAGGCTTTTTACTCTTGTGTGACCGAAACCGTGGGACTGAAGAACCCATGAGTGGATGGCTCCATAATAAAAACTGTAAGGGAGTGTGGAAGAGGAAAAAAAATTGTATTTAATCGCATAACAAGAATCTTTGAACTTCAATATCTTCAGAGGGGCATTTGTTTCCTGGCATGACTTGTTCTGAAGTTTGTTCCCTGTTTTGCCCAGCTATGAACGTCACCATTTATTAAGTGTAATTTCTTAAGCATGAGATGCCATGGGATGCTGTTTGTCCGCTTTTCATTGTTAATCCATTTGATCTGAGCTCTTTAACAACTAGAAAAACTGACATTTTTTAATTTCTACTCATCACAAACTGTTTATGCCATCAAGCTTGAAAATGCAACTAAATACAGAATGTGATGTATCATTTTATGAACACAACACAATCATGGTATCGTATGCTATGAGATCCAATTTCACTTAGTGTTAATTGGTAAAGGAAGATAAATGTTTAGGAAGAAAATAAAAACTGTCCTACCTTTGTACAAATATTTTCAGAGCACGATGATCTGTGTCTCTGTTTTTCTTTCCTTCTTATCTCTTGGGACTTCTTTATGTTACTGCTTGGTCTGGAAAAAAAATGGAGAACGAGACATTTAAATAGGTAAATATCCCTTCTCACTGAATCATGTTAAATAATAACCTGCTACGAAATAGAAATTAAAATTGTAGCACAGAAGTAGACAGAGCTGTCAGAGATATATCTTGACATACCTGCCACAATAAGTTCAAGGTAGCTGGATTGAAATTATATTCAAAACTGTGTTTTAGTAAGAACTGAATTAACAATATTTCTATTGATTTTCTCTTCCCCTTCATACAGGAGCACTGAGTCCCAATGGTCACTTGCAACTACGTGGGGCAGAAGCGCACCCTCTACGTCGCAGGTGAGGATTTAGACCGCAAGAGGTAGAGACTGCTTCATCAGTAATATAAAGCAGCTACTTGTTAGAGCTTCAGTAGCCTCCCTACAGCCCTGTGATTTCTTGCATTACTGGCTCATTATGAATGGGAGAAAGACTTGAGATGAGAGAAGGGAAAGTGGGTTGGGAGAGGGCCTTGAAAGGGAAACTGTGGTCACCACCTGAAGTGGAGGGAAGAGGAGAGTTGCATGGTGGAATAAGGATGAGGCTGGTTGAAGGTAAGGAGGCACTTTATCTAGGATGAGCAATGTAATGTGGCCTCTAAATCTCCGGGTGCTTTAAATCAGGATTTAAAGCCCTGGGGCTGTGGTAGCAGCAGCTGGGAGCCCTGGGCCCTTTAAATCACCCCCGGAGCTCCCAGCTGCAGAGGTGGCTGGGAGCCCCGGGGGTGATTTAAAGGGCCTGGGGCTCCAGCTGCTGCTACCACAGCAGAGCCCCGGGCACTTTAAATCACCATCGGAGGGGGGCCCCGGCCTCTAGCGGAGCTTTAAAGGGCCCGGGGCTCCGCTGCAGTAGTGGCAGCCAGGCCCTTTAAATCACCCCCAGAGCCCCGCTGCCGCTACCCCAGGGCTCCAGCAGCAGGGCTTGGGTGGTGATTTAAAGGGCCCAGGGCTCCAGCCGCTGCGGGGAGCCCCAGGCCTTTTAAATTGCTGCCAGGGGAAGCCAATCTGCCCTGGTACGGCGCACCAGCTCTTACTTTCACCTCTGGTCACTCTACAGATTTAAAATTACAATATCAATTTTTCATTTCATTTCTAGAGAGGTTATTACAGATTTATAACTTACTGCATCTCATTGTGTTTCTGATTACAAATGAGGAGACTAAAACAGAAGAGACTTATAAAAAGTTAAAACTATGCACAACTCCTTTCAGTGACTTAGTTCATTTGTTTTAGTTTCATTTAATTTGATACCATTGGTCACACATGACAATTCATCTGCCTTTCTTTCACCTCCTGTTTAAGTACATTTTGCTGTTACACTGTTCTGTGACCTGACAACCTTGACTTATTTCCAGCACTAGCCTAGAGGTGTTTTACTTTGCTCACAACTATGTAATCATTTGACATGTTCTTTAAACTGAATTTGTGGTCCCTTCATAATCAAAAACCAGAGAGAGAAAGCAAATCTAGTAACTCTGGAAGACTGACATGTCTCTTTTGTTTCACTGTTACAGAGAGCCTTCAGTTTCAATGCCATGTTCAAAAAACCCAAATGTTCATATATTTCAGCTGGACCAGTTACTTGCCAGTTACAACAGAGAGGATCTAATTTTCCAAAGTTAACTTCCAAACTTGCACTCAAATGTTGCATACACATAGCTCCCAATCTAGCAATGCACTGAAGCATGTAAAGTCAATGGGACTGTTTCTGTGCTTGGAGTTATACAGGTGCTTCAGTGCTTTGCTGAATCTGGACCGTACAGACACTGATATAAAATGAATGTTCATTTTGTGCATGCCAAACACATGCAGCTTCACAGACCAGTTTTGAGGCTTTTTTCTTAATCTTGGACAAACAATTTCTGTTTTCCCACACGATCATCTTTTAAACTAACTATGGTCTACAGCCTTGTATGCATTGTAATCCATTTTAATTCATTTAGGTTTTTCACATTTAATTGTGAGAAAAGAAACAGGAATGAAGCAAGAGTATATCAAACTGCTGAATTTCTGAACTGATGTGGAAAGAGGTCAAAGTGTCAACCCTCTGGTTAGGTCAGTATTAACTTCCATCTACTTTGAGGATTAACTGTTTGCTATGAGTCTTCTAGAACCCTTCTGATGAACTCACTTATAATCCATAACAAGAATTAGCCTTTTACTGTGTGGTTATTTATTTTTTCCTTAATTGTCTCTCATAAGAGAGCTAATCAAAAGCTTGAAGATCCAAGTAAATTATGCCATGGGATCATCTTTGAAACATCCACAGAACAATTCTTGATATTTGAATTAGTTTTTGGATGTTCAAGAGAAACAGGGAAGCAAGAAGAAACTTGGAACTAACACCAACGATATTCGGTATAGCATTTCTTGCAGTTTGAGGATTAAAACCTACAATAAAAGGAATATGAGTTGTCAGTATTAATTGTGTAAGGATGTTAGTGACCGGGGGAGACATCCTCACCCCACTGAAATCAATGGTAAAACTCCCAGTGATTTCAGTGGGGCCAGGATGACACCCTGGACGTTTAAACATGTAAATTAAAACCTGATGCTTGGTTTCGAAATTCTATGGAGCAATTGTAGCGTAGATGAATAATTGAGTAAGGGTGAGTGACATGGCATTTATTAAAAAACTCAAAAGAAGACTTTCAAATATATAATATACAACTAGATTGTTTTGTAAGAAAGAATATGATTACAGAAATGTTGTTTTATAATATTATAGCAAGGACTTAAATTCAGCTGGAGCTGTCTGGATCACCCCATCAGTTTCTTCTTACCAACCCTCTGAGAGCGGGGACAGTGGGCAGGTCTCGGAAAGGACATGTGCAACACATCTCAAAGAACAATAGTTACAGAGAGGTTAGTTCTTCTTTGAGTGCTTGCACATGTCCATTCCAATGTAGATTACTCACAAGCAGTTGCACAGAAGGTGAACTCGGCGTTCAAGGACAAGCTGACTGCAACACTGCGTGGCCGACGTTGGCATTGTCTCTGGTTTGTTAGGTAATGGCATAGTGTGCTGAGAATGTGTGCAGTGAGGACCAGGTTGCTGCCCTACAGATATATTGAATAGGGACTTAAGCTAGGAAAGCAGCTGAAGGGGCCTGAGATCTTGTGGAGTGAGCAGTCAGGTTAGGTGGAGGAGGAACTCCCACGAGGTCATAACATGCCTGGATACATGAAGTAATTCACGACGAAATCCTCTGGGCAGAGATGGGGAGCCTCTTCATTCTCTCAGCTACCGCTTTGAACAGCTGAGCCAATCTGTGGAATGGTTTGGTCCTTTGAATATAAAATACCAGGGCTCATCTAACATCCACGGAGTGCAGACGCTGTTGCTTAGGGTAGGGTAGCTGCTTGAGGCTTAGGGTAGAATACTGGTAGAAAAATTGCTTGGCTACACTGGAATTGTGAAACCACTTTCGGGAGGAACTTTGGATGCAGGCGCAGCTGTACTTTATCTTTGAAGAATATTGTATACGGGTTCTGACGTGGGGGCTTGGATCTCCAAAACTTTCCTGGCTGAAGTGATGGCCACTAAAAAGACGACTTTCCAGGTGAGGTGCAACAGTGAGCTAGCGGCTCGAAGGGTGGGCCCATCAGCTTTGACAGGACAAGGTTTAGGTCCCAAGGATGATTGGTTCCTTTATTTGAGGGAACACCCTCTCCAGGCCTTTGAGAAAACAGATTACCATTTCGTGCAATGGAGAATCTTGCCCACATGCTCGGGGTTCTGCTGATCGCCATATTTGGGGTCGGGAAGGAATTTTCCTCCAGGGTAGATTGGCAGAGGCCCTGGAGGTTTTTCGCCTTCCTCCGCAGCATGGAGCAGGGGTCGCTGCTGGAGGATTCTCTGCGACTTGAAGTCTTTAAATCATGATTTGGGGACTTCAACAGCTGAGTCAAGGGAGAGAATTATTCCAGGAGTGGGTGGGTCAGCTTTTGTGGCCTGCATCATGCGGGAGGTCAGACTAGATGATCATAATGGTCCCTTCTGACCTTAAAGTCTATGAGTCTATGCAAGAAGACCAAACTGTTGTCGACCTTAGGATAGAAAGCTGAAATGGCTGCCAGGTGGACCTTGACTGAAGAAAGGGTCAGATCTTGCTGTTTCAAGAGCAGAAGATACGCGAAAATTTTCACTGAGGACTGTGTAAGTGCAACCCCGTGTTGGGAAGACCAGAGGGAGAATCGTTTCTACTTTGCCAGGTAAGTTGCCCTTGTGGAGGGTTTTCTACTGCCCAGTAGGACTCTATGAACCTGCTCCGAGCAAGCTTGCTCTTCAGGATTCAGCCATCAATAAGGCCCTATCAAATTCATAGCAATAAAAAACGTGCCATGAACCATGAAATCTGGTCTCCCCGGTGAAATCTGGTCTTTTGTGTAACTTTTACCCTATACTATACAGATTTTACTGGGGAAACCAGAGTTTCTCAAACTGAGGGTCTCAACACAAAAGCGGGTCATCGGGGGGTCGCAAGGTTATTCTATGGGGGTCAAGATACTGCCACCTTTACTTCTGCGCTGCTTTCAGAACTGAAGGTGTGCGGTCTCGGCGGGGGCCCCTGTACTAGCACTATGAGCGCATAGCACCAGGGGCACTAGAGCCGACCCAACAGATACCACTAAGGGAAAAAATTCCGGCAACTATGCTCGAGGCAGGCACACACCTACATTGGAATGGACATGTGCAAGCAATCGAGGAAGAACTGGAGTTCTTCAAGATGTGTGTTCCCTATGTGTATTCCACTGTGGGTATGCATGTACTCCATGCACCTGAAACCAGAGATTTCTAGCAAGTAGTGTCCATTGGTCTGTGTCTGAGCAGCTGCTCCCCTTCTGCTCTGTACCAAGGGTATAGGGGGCAATGTAGACCATTTCCTCCTCTTACTATGAATGAGAGAGAATCCAAAGCAGAGATGAAGGAGGGCAGGTAGTAGAATACAGATAAGTATCACACATCTCAAAGAACTCCGCTTACACAGGTAAGTAACTTCCCTTTCCTCCTTGAGTGCTGGTCCCTATGTGTATTCCACTGTGGGTATGGCTGACTTAGAACAACGCTTCCTTAGCTCTCGTCCCCTAATGCCCCTACTCTACGTGCGCTGCATTGATGACATCTTCATCATCTGGACCCATGGAAAAGAAGCCCTTGAGGAATTCCACCATGATTTCAATAATTTCCATCCCACCATCAACCTCAGCCTAGATCAATCCACACAAGCGTCCATTCTCTGGACACTACTGTGCTAATAAGCAATGGTCACATAAATACCACCCTATACCGGAAACCTACTGACCGCTATACTTACCTACATGCCTCCAGCTTCCATCCAGGACTCACCACACGATCCACTGTCTATAGCCAAGCTCTAAAATACAACCGCATTTGCTCCAATCCCTCAGACAGAGACAAGCACCTACAAGATCTCTATCAAGCATTCTTAAAACTACAATACCCACCTGATGAAGTGAAAAAACAGATTGACAGAGCCAGACGAGTACCCAGAAGTCACCTCCTACAAGACAGGCCCAACAAAGAAAATAACAGAACACCACTAGCTGTCACCTTCAGCCCCCAACTAAAACCTCTCCAGCGCATCATCAAAGATCTACAACCTATCCTGAAAGATGATCCCTCACTCTCACAGATCTTGGGAGACAGACCTGTCCTCGCTTACAGACAACCCCCCAACCTGAAGCAAATACTCCCCAGCAACCACACATCACTGAACAAAAATACTGATCCAGGAACCTATCCTTGCAAGAAAGCCCGATGCCAACTCTGTCCACATATCTATTCAAGTGACATCATCATAGGACCTAATCACATCAGCCATACCATCAGGGGCTTGTTCACCTGCACATCTACCAATGTGATATATGCCATCATGTGCCAGCAATGCCCCTCTGCCATGTACCTTGGCCAAACCGGACCGTCTCTACGCAAAAGAATTAATGGACACAAATCTGACATCAGGAATCATAATACTCAAAAACCAGTGGGAGAACACTTTAACCTATCTAGTCATTCAATGACAGACCTGCAGGCGGCTATTTTACAACAGAAAAGCTTCAAAAACAGACTCCAACTGCTATCATGCTATCCATGCTATCATGCTATCGTGTCCCCTCTCAGTCTTCTCTTTTTCAAACTAAACAAACCCAAGTCTTTCAGCCTTCCTTCATAGGTCATGTTCTCAAGACCTTTAATCATTCTTGTTGCTCTTCTCTGGACCCTCTCCAATTTCTCCACATCTTTCTTGAAATGCGGTGCCCAGAACTGGACACAATACTCCAGCTGAGGCCTAACCAGCGCAGAGTAGAGCGGAAGAATGACTTCTTGTGTCTTGCTCACAACACACCTGTTAATACATCCCAGAATCATGTTTGCTTTTTTTGCAACAGCATCACACTGTTGACTCATATTTAGCTTGTGGTCCACTATAACCCCTAGATCCCTTTCTGCCGTACTCCTTCCTAGACAGTCTCTTCCCATTCTGTATGTGTGAAACTGGAGAGACAGAAGCCAAATATCAGAATCAGAGGGTCAACCCAAGTTGTAAGCCAGAGGATCAAAGCCAGAAGGTAGAAGCTCTGTCAGTTCCAAAGCAATGCAGCTAGGATCAAAGCCAGAAGGTAGAGGGGAACAGGGACTTGAGCAGAGCAGAGCAGGAGCAGGAAGTGGAAGCAGGTTGGAACAGGGCTGGAACAAGTGCAAACACAGCTGTGACTGTGGTACTGTTGAGCTGCAGCTGATCTGCTGTGTAGGCCAGGCTTATAAGCAGGGCTGCTACACCAGCAGCCAGTCAGGGTCCGTGGCTACTCTGTCAGTTCCAAAGCAATGCAGCTAGGATCACTGGTTGCCTAGCAACAAAGTTAGTCAAGGAACAGGCCAGCAGCAGGACCTAGCTGGTCTGGCCCCTGACACCTTGCTCTTATGAGACTTCTGATCACGATCACGAGGCTTAGGAGGTTCTTTCTTCTCTTGTCCTTGTTTCCTGGGCATGAAGAGTTACCTGACCTGGACAGAGTTGAGGAGTTCTCTTAGAAGATCTAGAAGAGGATCTACTGTTATGTTTGAGGATGCCTCTTACTCCCATGAGAAGGCCCAGACGAAGGGTCCTTCGCTCTAGCCATACCTTCTCCTGAATCGGACACTGGACTAGGAGGTGTACTTCTTGATGTCTCAAACTGATGTACTGGGGGAGAGGGGAGGTCTCCCTGGCCTGGATCCAACTGAGACCTCATGGCACACTCCATTAGGTGCTTCCAAAGCCAGGTCTATACCTACTGCATTCAGCTGGGAAAAAAGCTACATATACTGCACTTAGCGGAGACAGGAGTTTTTCCGAGCAGTGCTGATGGTCACTGCTGACCAGAAAGGAAGAGGAGGAGGAGACACAATTATTTTTAAAGCCTGGGAGTCTGGGCATAATCTCAGACCCATGCCAAAGGACTGGAAAATTCCCCAGCATGGGGATTCTAACGATATATCTAACGATAACAATATAAAACTTATAAATATTTACAGGACAATACTTTGAAGAGGATCAGTTCCAGACACTGGAGGGCTATAACTCCTCAGCAGTCAGCGCCATGGAGCAGTAAGAAGGATCTGTAGAGGGATTGGTCTCCATCACCCCTTATACCTTCAGCATGGAACATGAGGAGAACTATGCGGGTGCGGACTAATGGACACTACTTGCTAGAAATCTCCAGTCTCAGCTCCATGGAGCATATGCACACCCACAGTGGAATTACACATAGGGACCAGCACTAGAAGAAGAACTGCCACTCTGATCAGACCACTGGCCTGCCTAGTTCAGTATCATGTCTCTGTCAGTGGCCAACACCAGATGCTTCTGAAGAAGGCAAAAGAAAAGTACTTGGAAAGTATGTGGGCAATTCAATGTACAAAGGCGGTAATTCTACAAACACATATGCAAGTGCATATATTTACTAATGCACATAGTACCTATTGACTTCAGTAAGACTATTCAAATACCTAAGGGTTTGCAGGATTGGGCCCTACACCTGCCACTATTGCTGAAATCTATGCGTTAGACCTTAAAAAAAAAGCATGGTTTGTGTGTTAACTCATCCTCTGACTCGGAATTCAGTGTGGGAACTCCTCCCTCTGGGATAACTTCATTCTCCTCACTTTACTCACTTACATGGGCTGGTGAAAGTACAGCAGAACCTCCCAGGGGAGAGCCAGTCCTCAGCAGTAGCAGAAACTTTTCAAGCAACAGCTGGAGTTGAAAGCAGTAACAACTGCAGTGGAGAGATTCAGAACTGTGGCCTCTTACCATCTCCCAGAAGGCTGCTTTTTGCAGTTTGCACTCTGGATATGATTTTTGATCTGTTGCTTGGTTGCTTGCTGCAACATCCTCCTATTTCTCCTCATCTCAGTACCTCCTGTGCTGGTTTCACGCTTCCTGCCCTCCACCTCCTCCTCTCATATCTCTTTCCTCTCTCCATTCCCCATCCAATCTGTGTCCCTGTGTTCTTTCCCTTCTTGCACTCCCTCAATCCTACTTACTCACCGTCTCCTGTAACTACCCCACGTTCCACAATTTATTATTTTTAAATGGGAGTCAAAAGTGTCTAAGGGAAAGATTTGTACACGTATTCAGACACCTAAACATTTATAAGTGCGCAGTGGTATTTTCAAAAGCATCTAGGTGCCTAACACCCATTGATTTCAATGGGAGAAAGGTGAGAGGGAGGGATAGATAGAAGTATTAAATCCTCTACCCTCCCTCTCATTTTGTAAGCTCTTTGGGGCAAGAACTGTCTGTGTCTTTCTTTTTGTTTAGAACAATACTGAGCACAATAGACCCTAATTCTAATTGGGGTCTTTGAGTGTTTTCACAATATAAACAGTAAATAAAACCAATAATGAATAATAAGATATCAGGATTTCATTTGTTCCAAGATGCTAACATTTTTTATGGAACTGATATCCTCAGAAGTTTATCTAAAATATTATTGTGTTTTTGAGAGATAAGCTAAGCTTCTCAAGTAATCATCACCAAATCCGGTACATGGGCAGATCTATTTATTTCAGTCCATTAGCCTAACTATTCCACATCTGAAGTGGAAAGTTATTCCACCTTAAGGGTGAGAAACTTTTTTGCCTCCATTGAGCTTTCTTTTTCACCCATGCCAGGACAATGGAAGACCCTCCAGAAGAGGTCTGTTGGATCAAACCTTCTCTTTTTAGTCCAAATTCAGAACAGGTTGAGGTAATAGTTGATACTTCAATAGGTTTGTCCGCTACAGTTTGTTTTTATCTCAATGTAGAACAGCATCGCTTCATTTTGTATGGCATCTTCTTGATGTGTTTTGTGTAAATTGGTTAATTCATGATGACATAAGGCAGATAAATAAATACTATAACTAACCAGCACATGCTCTAGCCTGGTACAACCATTCCATTAATAATAAAGAAAAACATACAATATCAAAAAGTAATATAATTTAATTTCCTGAGGCCTACAGCTAATGTTCGTTCTATTAAGATATTTAATTTTTAAAATTGTTGTTATTATGGTACTCAGGACTGGATTAACTCTCCTGTGGGCCCAGGGCTATTAGATTTTGTGGGGCCCCTGTATACAAGTCTTTTTCCTGGGAGGGAGTTTGGTGCAGGAGGGGGCTGGGGCAGGGGATTGGGGTGCAGGAGAGGGTGCGGGGTCTGGGAAGGAGTTTGGGTGCAGGGGGGGGATTCTGATCTGGGGCAGGAGATTTGGGTGGAAGAGGGGGTGCGAGGTGTAGGCTCTGGCCAGGAGGCGCTTACCACAGGCTGCTCCTGGCCGGCGGCACAACAGGGCTCAGGCAGGCTGCCTACCTGCCATAGCCCCACACTGCTCTCAGAAGTGGCTGCCTGCTAGCACATCCCTGAAGCTCCTGGGGGCAGAGGGACAGCCAGGGGCCGCAGAGACATGCTAGCACCCAGCCACTTCCAAGAGCGGTGTGGGGCCACGGCATGCAAGCAGCCTACCTGAGCGCCCCGCTGCGCCACGGGACTTTTAGCGGCCCAGAGTTGGGGATTGCTGCCTGTGATTTATTTTTGCAGGGTCCCCCCTTGAGCCGGGACTCTGGGCTGCAGCCCCTAAAGCCCCTGCCTTAATCCAGCCCTGGTGGTACTTAGAAATGAATGAAAATGACAGGGAGTAACATTGCATATTAGTTATTTTTTCTGCTTCTCCAAGTCTCCTTCATCTTCAGACTCACTGTCATTAATGTTCACAGTAACATAGCTGGCACTCCGAATTTATTAATTTTCCCTTAAAGCCCCAGCTACTTATATCCGTGATCACCAAGCATGACTCTCCAAGATACATGACTTTAAACAGGAGCTAGCCTCTGACTCATACAGCCTAAGCACAGAATTTGCTGTCTAAGCTACAGTTAATCTTTCTTCTGTTTAATATAAAGTCACAAATTGTGAACATGTAATTCTTAAGGAGTCTTTCAAGGAATAAATACTCTTCCACAAAAGGGCCAGATAAGCATCTTACAACATGATGTTAGGAGTTGGATGTCAAATCATAATTTTATAGCTCCCTACAATTTAGTTTAATAATAAAGTGGCTCTCTAGATTCTAAAGCTCAAATATCACTTGTGTTTAAGACAGACAAGGTGGGTGAGGTAATCTCTTTTATTGGACCAACTTCTGTTGGTGACAGAGACCAGCTTTCACGCCTCACAGAGCTCTTCTTCAGATCTGAGAAAGGTACTTCCAGAGTCATAGCAAAACACAAGGTGGGACAGATTGTTTAGCGTAAGCAATTAGCACATACTGTAAGGGACCATTTATGGTAAAGTGGTTCATTTACATCTTTACAGTTAGGACAAATAGAGGGGCATAGTGGGTTACAAATTGTAAATCCGGTGTCTCTGTTCAGTCCATGATTATTAATGTTTAGCAGAGTTATGAATTTAAGCTCCCAGGTTCATCTTTTGAAAGCATTGTGCAGGTTTCTTTTGAGAATGAGGACTGGTAGGTCAGATATAGAGGGATAGTTTTGTACAAAGTGTTCACACACAGGTGTTAGGGTGTTTTTGTCTTCTATCATTTCCCTGTGTGAGTTCATTCAAGAGCATAATGATTATCTGGTTTCATCCAGATAGTTATTGTTGGGGCATTTAGCATACTGGATGAGGTATGCCACATGTTGTGATAGGCTTGTGTAAGACCCATGGATCTTGAACGGTGTGTTGTGGAGGGGGTTGACCACTGTAGCAGTGGAGATGTGTCTGCAGTTTTTGCAGTTTGTAGTTTGTACAGGGTCTGGTGCTGCTGTGAGTTGGTGTGTCCTACTCTGAGGGCAGTTTGCGTCTGCTGCTGAGCTTGGAGAGGTTGGGGGTTGTTTGTAGGCCAGAAATGGGAATTCAGGAAATATTTCTTTCAGGATGGGGTCCCCATCAAGTATGGGCTGTATTTGTTTCATGATACCCCATATGGGTGTGCGGTTTTATTTCTGAATTGAAGCTAGTTTTCTCGGGGTATTTGGGTGGCCCATTCCATGATGCGATCTACTTCTCTGGTGGAAACAACGAGTGTCCTTGTTTGGTGAAGGTGGTTTTAAGTATGTTAAGGTGTATATCTTGGACTTTCGAGGCACTCAGATACCACAGAGTATGCTCCCCATTCAATTAAATGGAACAACAATGGAGTGTGATAGCACAGTTTAATACTACTTTATTATGTTTGTGATGTTGATGACTTTTTAAATATAAATGTTTTCAAAGTTTCAGTGGTCTATTTGCAAATAATGCATTAACATAATAACCAAATCAATCCTTTTGGTTCTTGCTACATAACAGACTTTAAAGGTAGGCATACTATGATCAAGCAGAGGATCCAGACGGTAAACTGTTACGACAAATGAAAGTCTGTTATAAAGGGTAGCTTTTACTTAAGTGAAATATATATGATGAGCTGACCAAATGACTTCCTACACACTTAGTGCGATTCAAAAATAGATTGCCACCCATTTATAGTGGGGTTTTATTATATAAATTAGATTGTAATGAAACTGACAGAGAATGTAGCACCCCAGTTAAACTCAATGACATTTCATAGTTATTTTAGTATCAGCTGATGGCAATTTGATCTACAATGCTAAGATACAACACAGTATATCTATTTCAATTCCTTTTCAATTCCCCCTCCCACACACACAAAAGCTCAAACTTTTATTAAAGTTCCAAAATACAGAGCAAGAAAAAAAAATCAAAGATCTCAGCTGATTTAAGTGCATGTGAAAAAAGCATAGATACAATCAGTGGGGAAAAGGTCTTAAAATATGATATTCAGCTTTGCTTATCTGGATCTGAATGTATTGTAAACATGAGCCAGACTAAAATTGTTAATTTGGTTTCTAAAAGATATTTTGCTCTGCTTTGGAGTGTGGGAGTAATCACACTTCTCTGGGATATACTAGTACAGATACACCTCTACCTCGATATAACGCTGTCCTCGGGAGCCAAAAAAAATCTTACCGCTTTATAGGTGAAACCACATTATATCAAACTTGCTTTGATCTGCCGGAGTGCGCAGCCCCCCCCCCCCCCCCGGAGCATTGCTTTACCGCGTTATATCAGAATTCGTGTTATATCGGGTAGCGTTATATCGGGGTAGAGGTATATTTATACAGCAGGATTGCTTAGGCTAGATACAGCATTGTGGTCTCAAATTTCAAAAACCAAAATTCACTTTTCTGATAGGAATTTTTTCCCAAGCATTTTCTAAAGAGGGTTATATGCAAAAATCTAACAGTCATTATAGGGATTTTTATCACAGAACTGTCACATGTCAATGTTTAGAGAGGAATGAACATGCTCCTCTATGTTTAATGAAACAGAAGCAGAAGAATCAGTGAGTGGTAACACTTTTTCTTCTTGTGTACATATAGTACTCTGTTACTTAGATCCTCCTCAAATATTCATTCTGGAAGAATAACAGCAGGGAATACCTCAAAACTAATTTAAAACTAATATGATAAATTTGTAACTGGGAAAAAAAATGTCCTTTTTTCATGAAAGTAAACTTTCAGCACTGTAAAATCCTTTATGAAAATTAAACAAGTTTATGATATTTCAGAAACAGTTCTATGCCACATGATATAAGCGTTAAAATAATGAATCTGTTTTCCCAGAAATCAGCATTAAAATCAATCTAAGACTTTCCAGCACACCGCATTTAATTACATCTGGGCTTCACTATGCTACCAGTTCAAGCCCTTCTACACAATTTAACAAAAAGTTAGAGTGGTGCTGATTTCAAATTCTAGAACATTTAACCAAGCTAATCAAATATATAAAATTAATTGCACAAAAGAGATTTTGAACCTCATCCTCAGAGCTATAAACTCAGCTTCCTCACATTTCTCATATTTTAATAAATGATACAGTACTTAGATTTGTGCATCTATCTTAATAAATTGAACATCAAAGAGGAACAAAATTGTGTACAAAAGGTAGCTGTAGAATATTACCTTACGGATGTAATTATTTGCCTCTTTACATTTTCTTATTAAAAAATGGTAAGTTGGTAAAACTCTCCCCCTCACGTTGTAATCCTGCTGACAAAACTGTGTTCTGCTGAACCCTGCTGTTGCTGGACTGTGTGCAGAAACATGTATAAAAAGAGGACAGTTTTAAACAGCCAATCACATTGTGTTTGGACCTCCCAGGCTTCACTGTGTGATCAGCACAGGCTTTGTGTCAATACAATAGGGGTTAAACATTTCCCTGTATTTATTTAAAGGCAAGCAAAAATCTGCTTAGTTGCTTGAACCTTTAAAATGATGTAAAATGATGTGCATTGCTTCGGGGCGGGTGGAGGGAAGGTTAAACAGTAACTGACTTTCTATCTAAAAAATAGAATCTCTCTAGCTCCTCCTGCTTTTACACAGTACATAAATACTAAAACCAGTTAAGTCAACAAGCATTTCCATCCAGATCTTCCCCCATCCAGTATTTTCCCCTAAGCAACTGATGGTGATTTGCTTCTCTTAACTCAGAGACCTGCTTTCACTTTGCCCTTGCATTCTGCTGTATGAATTACCAAATGGAATAGCTCTCAATTTTCTGTTCACCATGCCTAAGATGTGGATCCTTGCAAAGCCTTCTATTTATGACAAATGGGATTCCAGTGCCAGAAAGCAAATTTATCCATACTGAAAAATAAACTAAGGAAGTTCAGAAAAGCTGACTGCACCATATGTAGTGTTGGCAGCCATGGTTTGTCACTTCTCATGAATCCCTGAATCACCTTTGCTTTTCAAGCAATTACCTTGAGGAAACGTAGGTACAGAACAGCAATTCTTTCTCAGGCTTTATAATTCCTTAGAAACATGAAACATCTGAGATGTTGGTTTAAATACCATTCATCTGTTTTCTGAAACAGTACACAATGCAGAGAATTTCAGTTAAAAACGTCATGGCTTTTGCTATTATTTTACAAGTAAAAGTATAAAAATCCTGTCAACATTAGTTAAAGTGTTTGTTTGCAACAATAACTATTTATCAATTCCCCTGAAACCCATTTAGCTCTCAAGACCTGTTCAGAATAATGCTTTTCTTCACAAAAGCACAACTAACATAATATAATCTACTTCAAAGTATATTGTCAGTGTGGTTCAACAGTAACCACAGTCACATGACCTCTTAAACTTAACAGAGTCAGAGTATCTTAGCTGTGCCCCCTCTGCACATATGTTGCACTAGTACTAAAGCTATGACTTATTTAGCTGAAAAATATAAAACATTTTAAAAATGGAAATTAAAAGTTAACAGCCAAGTCTTGTCTGTCTTTTATCCAAATACTTATCTTTAAAACAACATGATGATTATGCAAAAATCCTATCATTCAAAGTTATTCCTTTTTAATTAAACGTATGTGGCTGTGTGAGAGTTTTAATGGTACTTTCTGACATGAAACTGTAAATAATTAGCTATTTATTACACTACAAATGTGGTACAACATTATTCCATTATTCACATTTAGTATCATTTAATACATGCAAAACTCAATTCTCAAAATTATTATTTTCATAGCTTTACTCATTCCTTTTAAAGTGAAATCCCAAATGAAAGAACTAATCTCCTCTCCAAGTTTAACCATTTGATTCCCTCTACATTTGATAGTATCCAGAGGTATAAGAATCAGTCATATGATGTTAAGAAATAAATGGTATTTTAACTAAAAGTGCAAGGACTTTTAAAAATTGTATTTTAAACAATGATTGTTTTCTGTATTTTACAGCTGAATGGAAAAGGGACAGGTCTGATTTTGTAGCTTGATTGACCAAGCCTAATCAGAATTATTTCTGCACACTGCTTCACTACAGCAGTAGACCCATTAAGCACTAAATGCTTCTGGAGGCCCATTCCCTTCCAACCTCCCACTGTGACACGTTACTTTTCAAACAGTAGCTACACAGTGGGCTACTCAAAACATTCAAAAAATGGAGGCGCTATATTTAACAGACATTTGAAAAGCCACAGTAAAATCTGTCACTTGATTGCCAGGATGGCAGCTATCATAATAAAACAGATTCTTTGTGATGGAGAGTTACAAAAGAGTCCTTTGAACTAATTCTCTTACCTTGCAATACATTTTTATTAGGAAAAGGTTTTTAATCATGACATCTATTAATTCTTCAACCAAAGCACTCCATGTATATCTCTGAAAATGTTCATTGTAATATGCTTATTTTTAAGTCATCAGAACATCCTCTGTGGCCTCCTATTTTACAAATCTTTGCAGCCTGGGAATTTTTACTAGCTGATATGGCCATTAGAAATGCGCTATTTCATTGCATACATACCAATAATGCTACAGTACTTAGCAATTATTTCATATAATGAATTATTTAGAATAATTCTAATATAGCTGATCAACAGAACTTGCACACATTGTACAATTTTTCAGTTTATTAAAATATTTTATTCATTCTCTTTGCTTTAAATAGTGTATGTGTGTGTGTGTGTATATATATATATATATATATATGTATGTATGCCCATAGCTACACTAAAATGTTATCAGTCATGCTTTCTACTACTAGGAATAACATTCAAACAAAAAGATTTTTCTACCAAACTGTAATGCTCAATGACTCCAGAGTTCAAAAATTTCTAGTTGTGTCACACTGCAGATCTATGATTCTGTAAAACCAAGAAACCAAGTATCTTGCAGATCTATTGTATAAGCCTGGATTTTATAGATATGGGAAATAAGATTTGAGGTGCACTTTCAAACAAAATATGGGTGTTCACAGTTGTATGGGATTTAGATAAGATGCATTTAATACAACTATCTGATACAGACTGGGGAAAACTTTTTTTTTTTTTTTTGCCAGTGTATGGGGGAAAGAAAGACCAATTGAGGAGTTAGCATAGAAGACCAGAACTGGGAAACAGTAGAATTGGGGAAAGGAGATGGGTGAGAGGAGAGAAGGATCTCTTGAGGGGCCAAGAAGGGAGACTATGACTGTGAGCCAGAGCTGACAGGGAAAGTAGGTAGAAAGGAGGGGCAGGCAATTAGAGATGGGGTTTAGGGGAGGAGAGAAAGAACAGCCAATGAGCCAGGATGGAGGGAACTGAGACTGGCTGTGCAATAAGAATGAGACTGGGACTGACTGTGAAGCCCAGGACTGGAAGTTGGGGTTACAGTTTGGAGGGGATGAGGCAAAAAGGGTAAAGCTGTAGAGCAGGGACAATGAGCGGAAGAGTTTATGCCCACAGAGCACATTCCTCTGCTGTCTGCAAATAGCTTCACGTATTGTCAGGGAAGATGACAATCTTCTACTGCTATTCGTTACTCCATTAGCTCAAGTGACAGAGGTCTATGTAGTAGATCTAAAGGTCCCAACCCTGTTGATGACCCATTCCTGGGTGTCGATGTGATTGCTGGGTTTTTTTTTTTCAATTAGCTTTATTAAAAACTTAGTAAATCGTGTATGTGCACACACATGTACACAGAACTATGTTGAAAGAACATTATTAAGATTGCAAAGTCAAGCACTCAAAAATTAGGAAATGCCAGAATTAGGGCTGTCTGTGCAACCTTAATGCAGAGTTCCTATGTGATGCAGGGCAAGTCACTGGGAAATCAAACTTTTTACAAATGATCACCAATTGTGTGTTCGTCATTTTCTTGATGTCTGACGTAAGACCTCAGATTTAATTTTCAGACATGCTAAGCACTCACAGCTGCAACTGAAGTCAATGGGAGCTGTGATTTGAAAATATAAAGTGCTACATAATGCTGTGTACTCTGAATCATCAGGTCCTAACTGTCCCAAATTCAGCACCCAGAATAAGTGGACATTCTGGACCTTAATCTCTCCATTTTTCATTTCCCCATCTGTAAAATGGGGATAATAATATCCCATCTCACAAGGGTGTTGTGAAAATAAATGGTTTGTGAAGCATTTGGATACTATAGGGATGAGTACCACAAAAAAGCCCATGAGTAGAGCAATAATTCTGTCGTCAGAGCATGGTTTGAATCGCGTGCAGTAAGTAAGGCATGGGGCCACATATTAACTGAACACTATCCATTCTGTGCACTGAAAGAGGAGTCCTGTGGAAAAAAATAGTATGTGGATATGCAATTAAAGACTGTATCATAATGCATATAAATAAGGGGGTTGAATTAAGATTGCATGGGGAACTTTAATACTGGCATTTCCTAATTTTTTAGTGCTTGGCTTTGCAACCTTAATAATGTTATTTTAACGTAGTTTGTGTGTGTGTGTGTGTACAATATTACATAATATGTACGTGTGTTTCACTTACAAAATTCCCCTCTAGATAATTTTAAATTACTAAATGTTTAAGACTACTCAGATGCTGAAAATTCTCTACACTATGGGCCACATTTATTCTCATTACTCTCAGTGTGGCAATTTGTAGAGTAAAGTTCTATTCACTGTAAGGAAGGATGGCAGAGTCTGGCTTTATGTGAACGTGGATGACTGCTTTCAATAAGTAATGGTGTCCAAAATGCAACAATATATTTAAAAAGAAAAAAAGCATGTATGCAAAAGGCAATTAAGGTTCCTATGATACTACTTTAAATTGTAGGCATCTTAGATATTAAAACAACATTTTGAATCAATGAATTCTGCAATTTTTAACATTTGGTTAAAATAACCTAAGAGTATATTAAACTATAAGATTATGGTTAATCAGCAAATTAACTGTTGATATTAAAGACAGATTGGGAAATAGCATTACATCATGTATGAATACTTGGGCTTGATAATGCAGGATACATTTAAGGGTGAGTGAAAAAAGGTTTGAGTATGATAAAAATTATCTAGGCAGCACATTTTACCTAACATTTAAGCAATTAAAATATATGCTTCAACTTATTTACATGCCTTATATTAGAATTTATTTTAGCTGAGCTGTCACAGACAGTTGCACCCTTTATCCTCCCCACATAAACACCACCCTATACTGGAAACCTACTGACCGCTATACGTACCTACATGCCTCCAGCTTCCATCCAAGACACATCACACGATCCATTGTCTACAGCCAAGCCCTAAGATACAACCGAATTTGCTCCAACCCTCAGACAGAGACAAACACCTACAAGATCTTTATCAAGCATTCGTAAAACTACAATACCCACCTGGGGAAGTGAGGAAACAGATTGACAGAGCAAGACGGGTATCCAGAAATCACCTACTACAGGACAGGCCCAACAAGGACAATAACAGAACACCACTGGCCATCACATACAGCCCCCAGCTAAAACCTCTCCAGCGCATTATCCACGATCTACAACCTATCCTGGAAAATGATCCCTCACTCTCACAGACCTTGGGAGGCAGGCCAGTCCTCGCTTACAGACAACCCCCCAACCTGAAGCAAATACTCACCAGCAACTACACACCACACCACAGAAACACCAACCCAGGAACCAATCCCTGTAGCAAACCTTGTTGCCTACTCTGTCCCCATATCTACTTTGGAGACACCATCAGAGGACTCAACCACATCAGCCACACCATCAAGGGCTCATTCACCTGCACATCCACTAATGTTATATATGCCATCATGTGCCAGCAATGCCCCTCTGCCATGTACATTGGCCAAACCGGACAGTCCCTCCGCAAAAGAATAAATGGACACAAATCGGACATCAGGAATGGTAACATACATAAGCCAGTAAGTGAACACTTCAACCTCCCTGGTCATTCTATTACAGATTTAAAAGTCACTATCATTGAACAAAAAAACTTCAGAAACAGACTTCAAAGAGAAACAGCAGAACTAAAATTCATTTGCAAATTTAACACCATTAATCTGGGCTTGAATAGGGACTGGGAGTGGCTGGCTCATTACAGAAGCAGCTTTTCCTCTCCTGGAATTGACACCTCCTCATCTATTATTGGGAGTGGACTACATCCACCCTGATTGAATTGGCCCTGTCAACACTCGTTCTCCACTTGCGAAGTAACTCCCTGCTCTCCATGTGTCAGTATATAATGCCTGCATCTGTAACTTTCACTGTATGCATCCGAAGAAGTGAGGTTTTTACTCACGAAAGCTTATGCCCAAATAAATCTGTTAGTCTTTAAGGTGCCACCAGACTCCTTGTTGTTTTTGTCTTAGGAGGGTTTCTGGCCATGAAACCAGTATAAGGAGCAATGCAGGATTGGAAGGAGAGGAGATGTACACTTGCTGTGAGTGCAGAGCTCAGCTCTGCAGTAGCCTCCAGAACATCAGAACACAGGGAGTTAGGTGGTACAAAGGTAGGCTTGGGTGTATTTCTGCTACTCAGATCCAACTCTCCCTTTCACTAGAGTAAGGACCATATTAGGGCTATTACTGTAGCCCAGACCCATTCCAGAGCCATTTCCCTTTTCTTGTGCATATTTGGCTCCTGAGTGTCCAGCACAGCTACTTGGATCGGATACTGGATTTGGATCATAAGGCTTGATTAATAAATATTAACTTATTTCAAATGCAATTATACCATGTTGCTCACAGCCTTCCAAGGGGAGTAGTGGGGGCAAAAGACATATCTGGCTTCAAGATTAAGCTTGATAAGTTTACGGAGGGGATGGGATGATGGGATAGCCTAATTTTGGCAATTAATTGATCTTTGATTATTAGCAGGTAAATATGCCCAATGGTCTGTGATGGGATGTTAGATGGGGTGGGATCTGAGTTACTACAGAGAATTCTTTCCTGGGTGCTGGCTGGTGAGTCTTGCCCACATGCTCAGGGTTTAACTGATCACCATATTTGGGGTCAGGAAGGAATTTTCCTCCAGGGCAGATTGGCAGAGGCTCTGGAGGTTTTTCGCCTTCCTCTGCAGCTTGGGGCAAGGGTCACTTGCTGGAGGATTCTCTGCACCTTGAGGTCTTTAAACCATGATTTGAGGACTTCAATAACTCAGGCATAGGTTAGGGGTTTGTTACAGGTGTGGGTGGATGAGATTCTGTGGCCTGCATTGTGCAGGAAGTCAGACTAGATGATCATAATGGTCTCTTCTGACCTTAAAGTCTATGAGTCTACATGATGTTAAAAATGTAAAAATCTGGATTTACTGGAAAACGTAACTTGGGGAAAAGTGTATGTTGTGTCTTCTGTATTACCTCCTCTCAGGATTAATAATAAATTAAGAAAGATTATATATGTTGAATATAAAACATTGTGACAAATGAAAAATACATTAATAGGAAATTGGCTATTTTAAAAATCTTTTTAAAAATTAATTTAGGTTTAAAAAATGAAAAGATGTTTTTCTATCTTGTAAATAAATTGCAAAGTAGGACAATTCATATGGAATGATCAAGTAACAGAGATGTCCTGAGGTTATGAAAATAAAGATATGCACAATAGGATGCCATAGATGATAACATAATTACTTTAATATAAGTGAAGCACAAGAACAGTTATGAAGCATGGAGTTGCTTTTGTTGAATTAATAATAGCTGTCATAATTGAAACCCCCCCATGGACCTATTTTTGACTAAACCCACTGTCTTCAGTTTGTAGATTTATACTTGCTCCTAGCTTTTTCTTCTATAAATAGTTTTGCATGTTAAAAGTGTAAATGCCAGGTATCAATCTGGTATTATTTTAGTTTTTATCCCATGTCAACAGTCTATAATAAGTAAAGTTGATCATATAATTTCAAGTGACAAAATATAGAGAAAAATGTGATTTTTATCCCATTTTTCCCCAACAGCTCTAACAACATGCAAGTCAATCAGCATATCGCTAGTATATAACAACAGTCTCAGAGCAATGAGCACATGCACAGTTAGGATATATTGTTTGCTTCTACAGTGCATTTTATGGTGCCTGAATTAGGGTGCGGATTCTCCTTCTTTCCAAACATCTTGACACTATGGAAATTATGTCTGAATAACTAAATTCTGTCTCTCCACACTCACTGCTGTATGTATGCAGTGATTATGATGCCTGGACTAGCCGTATGGAGTGGAAATCCATCAACTTCATGAAAAAACTCGTACAGATACAGACAGACATCATCTTCCTTTCTCTCTGTATGTGTGTGTATATATATCTCCTCAATATATGTTTCACTCTATATGCATCCGAAGAAGTGGGTTGTAGCCCACGAAAGCTTATGCTCTAATAAATTTGTTAGTCTCTAAGGTGCCACAAGTACTCCTGTTCTTTTTGCGGATACAGACTAACACGGCTGCTTCTCTGAAACCTGTCATTATGCAAGGCACTGCATTTAGCTGTATGGAGTGGAAATCCATCAACTTCATGAAAAAACTCGTACAGATACAGACAGACATCATCTTCCTTTCTCTCTGTATGTGTGTGTATATATATCTCTTCAATATATGTTTCACTCTATATGCATCCGAAGAAGTGGGTTGTAGCCCACGAAAGCTTATGCTCTAATAAATTTGTTAGTCTCTAAGGTGCCACAAGTACTCCTGTTCTTCTCTCCTATGTGTTTTCCTCTTAACATCCATTGAGATGGCCAAGAGAAGCTGGCTGCTTGCCAGTAGCAGAAAATCATTTTTAGAATGCTCTAGGAGTGCAGACTTACTAGTTTGACTTCACTCATTCTTTCAGAGACAGAGACTTTGTTCCTACATCTAAGGTGCTTAAGCTGTTTATCACACAGAGGAGTCTCTAAGGATAGTTACATATTCTCAGATTGACTCCAGGGTGCTGGAGTGAGTAGAACTCCTCTGTATTTATCACTTTTTTATCAGCTGAAGCAGATAGCTTAGTGCTACTATAAATGGATAGAACTATGTTTTCTCTTTTGCTTTCATATTACTTTTTGAAGTGGGTAGTACATGCTAAGACTCTCATGATCAGCTTCCAATATACTGTTTATTTCCTCCAATGCTATTCTCTTTCTTCCGCTTTTCAGAAAGGGGCAAATCCTTTGCTCTTCCTCCTTGTGTGTGGTGGGTCCTGACTGCAGTACCTAGAACAGTTTCACTGCACAATGTATGGAGGTACAGCATACATGGAGCCAAAAGTGTGCCCTGTGTGCGATGCAATAGTGGTTCTGCTACTGTGAAACCCATCATCTATTCCTCTTTGTATGTGGAGGTTCCCCAGCAGCAGAACTTCTCTACAGCCAGAGAGAAGGGGAGACATTATCTCCCACAACTGCTGCAGAACTTCCCCAGTGCATAGCCCAACTGGTACTCCTGGCGGAATTCTGCGCCACTACACGCACGCAGAATTCACGTCCCCCGCAGATTTCTTTGCTTCCCCACAGAAAAATGACGTCTGACTGGAAAGCAAAGGAAGACTGCAAGAGTGATCATTCACTCCTCCCCAGCAGTGCGAGCGCATCAGTTTGAATGTGCGGAGCAGCCAGCAGAGACGTAAATTGGGATGAGGGACAAGGCCGGGGGGACATGCATGCAAGTGAGGTAGAGAGACTCACACCACAGACACAGACCCCCGTCCACCGACCCACACCCTCCCGCATTTGGATGCCCCGCACTCAGACCACCGCATGCAGAACCCTGCCACACTCAAACCCCCACACCACCAAGCCCCACCCCCCTGCACCTGGACCACCCTGTCGAAGCTCCCGCCCCACTGAGCTCCAACCAGCTGCACCTGAACCCCCACCCCATCCCATGAAGCTCCACTCCCCCAGCACCCAGACCCACCTCTGCTGAGCCCCCCCTGCACTCAGACACTCCCTGCTGAGCCCCATTCTTCCCATACACAGACCCCTGTACTGAGCCCCAATCACCTGGATTGGGGGACAGGTCTAGGCATGCATGCGAGATTCTGTCCTTCTTGGTCACTATTGCGGTGCCCTTGGTGCAGAGGAACAGGTCCCTGGGGTCTTTCTGTTTCATTGCTGGAGCCTGGGCTCTAGGAGCCTGCAGGATGGAAGGGTCCCAGAGCTCTGGGTCTAGTCCGAACCCAGAAGTCTGCATAGCAATGAAACAACCCCACAGTCTGACATCTGCCCAAGTCGGCTGGCGCGGGCCAGCCACTAGTGTTTCTTTGCTATGTAGACATACCCTTAAAATCTTCTGTGCTTGACATCCTTGGAAATATTAGTATTGCCATCTGCTCTGTGGAGCCATACAGATGTGCTAATATACCTAGTAAGGAAACTATTTGTCAAAAAAATTTCCTAAATCTTTTTTGTTGTCTGTATTGTTACAGACATTCTTGCTGACAGGTATTTTCAAATAAATTACCAACATAATTGAAAACGATGTGATTATATTGCATTGTTTTGACAAATAAAATATGCAGAATTTTAAAATACTGTGTGCAGAATTCCCGCAGGAGTAAACTGGATTGGCCTCATGTGTGTTAGAGGGAGCCATTTGAGAAAGAATCCATTTGTGTCAGCAGAGAAAAAGGAGGCAATTGCGATCTCAAACTGGACCCCTGATTCAGGAATAGCCCAGATGTATTTTTTCCACCTGGGAGCGTGGGTTGAAGAGAATGGTGTTCTTATTTATGATGTGTAGGACTCTTTTGAGACTGCTGAGTTGTCTAAGGGGTTTTGTGTTTATTTTTCTGATGGGAAGGGATGTGATAAACTGTGCACCAGGAGGCTAGTTTAGGTGCTGGGTAAATTGGAAGGCAGGAATGATACCTTTCCTAAATAATACCGCTGCAAAAAATGTAACAAAATTATTTATTTTATGACAATTCTTCTTGGTAATAAAAGTAAATTATTAAACAACATATAGTAGGGATACACGTGAAGACTAACATTTAAATTCACAATAAAACTAATATCAGGAAAATATTCAGACCTCCATATAGTAGTACCTTAAAGCTTAATATTCCTCAAGAAATCCCTTCCTATCACAGACCTGGGGCGGGGGGGGGGGGGGGGGGCGGAAGGGGCTGCCCAACAGCTTGCATACCTCCTCCGCTTGTTCACGTCTTTTGGTTGCCTCTTCTTTCAGGGATTTTCTAGAAGGAACAGTGCGGCTACCTTTAGTTTTTTAGGGGATAGAGACCACACCAACAGTACATATACAGTAAAGGTCATCTGGGATGAACAAGAAAGAGCCAGTTCACCAAAATCTGCACATTCCTATGCTTTATAGCTAGGGTCCCAACAAATTCACGGCCATGGAAAGCAAGTCATGGACTGTGAAATCTGATCTCCCCTGGGAAATCTGGCACTCAACCAGGGGCTCCTACCTTGTGCAGGGCTACAGCTGCTAGTCCCGGCTGGGAATGGGGAGGGATGAGACTTCCTCTTCTCCTGCAGGGGCCACTCCCAGGGTGGGACTCCCCTAGCTGCAGAAAACTCCGTGGCTCCAGCTGTCACCCCCCCGCAGCAGGTGGGAGACTACTGGGAAAACCAGACATATGGTAACCCACCCCAGACCCAGACCCTGCGACCCTCACTTCTGCACTGCTGCTGGGCACGGTGCTGGCTTTAGAGCTAGGCGCCCGGCCAGCAGCCTTCCTCTCTGGTTGTCCAGCTCTGAAGGCTGTGTCCCTTCCAGCAGCAGGACAGAAGGGTGGCAATCCCAAGACCCGCCTACAATAGCCTTGCAACTCCTACTCCTACCCTGACAACCTTTTGGGTCAGGATCCCCAAGGCAACTACACTTTGAAATTTCATATGTAAGTATCTGAAAATGTGAAATGACTAATTTTAAAAAACCCTGATCGTAAAATTGAGCAAAATGGACCGTGAATTTAGTAGGGCCCTATTTATAGCCAAGGAAAAACTCCTGCCTCACTGTTGCTGAAAGTTATGCTGGCTGTGGGTCTGAGCCCTTGAGTCATGAGCCTCAATTTTCTGCTCTGCAAAATGGGAATAGTAATATTTACCATAAGCAACAATGAAAATATTCAGGATTAAATATACATTTAATTGGGTAAATATCCTATCTCCATTCTACAGATAGGGAAAAGTGACTGAGTAGTAATTTTCTTGCCTGTGGGCTCTGTGGTGTAGTAGATTAAGCCTAAAACAGTAAAGTGCGAGACACCGGTTCTAATAGTGACACATCACAGGAACTTTAGCAAAACACTTTTTTGAGCCTCATCTGTAAAACAAAATAATGTACCTACTAAATATTGTTAAGCATTAACAATAATTTAAAGCATGTAAATAATGTAAAGAATTATTAGAGCATTTATAAATTAAGTAGCAGTGGTGACAACAAAACTCAAACTCCTGGCTCACTACTTTGTGCTCAGTCCACTAGGCTATGTAGTTTTTTGGACTTTTCACAATACACTTTTGAATTTTCATACTATATAGCAGCTTGGAAATGTTTTATGCATCTACAGCACAAAATATATTTACCTTGGAATTTTGTAAAATTCCATTTCACTAACTCAGAAAGGCTCACTCACTGGAAAAGGTGTTATAAGGAATATTTCTCCCAGCTCTACCTCTGACTACATACAGGTCTTGTTGGGCAATTTAGTCTACTATGTGCCATATTTTGGCTACGTAATCTGTAACAGACTTCCTAGCTATTTATTTACAGGCCATAACGAAGACCAACATAGCAACTGATCTACAACAGTCTGAAGATAAACAATCAATCCTCTACTGAAACCGTAGGCTTTAAAAGAACAAGCTGTGTGTTATGATATAAAAATGAACTATCCACATGTAAACATACATATATATGCTATTCATCCCTTTCTCATATCTTGTTCATGACTGTTGCAATTATACACTAAGTACTGCAGTTAGCTAAAATGTACGCCTGCCCACTACGTAGTGCACTTGGGGTTGCAGAGAAATCGTTACTTGTATCATGCCCCTTAGCAAAGTGAAAGGTATATATTAACCTGCAAGTGTGTCATGCTTTTCCTTTCACTTATCTGAGAGGTGGGCCAGATATCACAAAATGCTCCCATCCCCTGCCACATTTAGATAAGTCATTCCATCTGGTTGTGTGTTCTCCCATAGGGAAACATTGCAAAAAAAGTAAAGTAATTGAAGACACTGAAGTCAATGTCAAAACTCCCATTGGACTGAAATGGGAAATAGGATCAGGTCTAAAATAAAGAATATTTTTCAACATGAGTAATTTAAGATGAAAAATCTATATGTTGTCTAAATGTGGTGATAATTCAACTGTTGCAAAGCACCCAGGTGCCACAACAAATCGATAAATAATCTTTATTGAATTATACTTGGATTACTCATCTAATGAAGATTATCCATATTGTATCTGTCAAAGATTAAAAACAACAACATATGGGTGAGTGTAATCCATTCTTTGGTTTATGAACCAAATGTCCCCCGTGTATGTACAAACTCCTAAGATGTCCCTGACTGATGGGTTTTCCATTTGGATCTGTGATTTAGCTCAAAGATGTGAAAATTACTGCATGTAATATGATGGCTCCCTACTGACTACACATCTAAGGGGTCTTAGTGGCTTCATTTATTCTAGTAATATATCATGCTCATGAAATGTGCCCAAAATATGCTAGTTTCAGACAGAAAAACGAAAGTAAATAGGACAAAGCTAAAATCTTTCACTTAACTCAAACTCGACCCTGTTTTCATTATCTTTGAGCAGAGAGGTGCTCTGACCAGTTCTACAGAGTAGGGGACAGTTGGCCAAACAGGGACAGAAGGACATACAAGAATCAAAACATTTTGTAGCCCTCGCTTAACATGAATAATTGGACATGGATTAGGTCTCATTTATTGGGAGACAGAATTAGGAAGGTAAATGGATCAGCAGGCTGGAAACAGAATGTCTATACTAGTTAAAATAAAGGGGAACACCCAGGGAACCATTTACAATGAACAAGATAACAATGGGTAAAATAAGCCTAGAACATAAAATGAGGTAAAGAGTAAGTTGTGCACAGACAGTGCATATTGTACAGAAATTAGTTCCTACAAAGTGACCAAGTCAATTCCAAAATGTGTGATGCAATGTATAGTGAATGCAGTGTAATGTGTAAATGTATATAAAGGAAGAGATTTCTTGTGTAACTTTGGATGTGTGGTATGCCCTATACCCACTCCTACACTTGAGTCTGATCAACTCATGATGTATGCCAAGTAAAGGAACCTAAGCAACAAGACTGAAGTTGAACTGAGCTCTTGGAGCACCGAATGGAAGAGGTCTTGGGGGAGCACCAACATGTTTAGGTATCTTCAAAGGTATCAAATCATCCCTAGGACCAAATCCCAGCTTCCACCTGTACACGAGTACACCCCAGACACCTGCAGGGGAAATGTAAACATGGATGTTTTATATCCCCTTCTGGCTTCCCAAACATCTGCTGGGAAGCTGTTCCACAGGCTGTTGGTGGCTGGAGACACAGGGACATTCTGGTTGGGAGGCCGGGATCAGAAGGTTTGGTCCACACACTTTTGCATGTATAATCCCTGGCCTGACAATGGCAATTACACATTCTAACCCCTCCACCCCCAATTATTAATATTATTTGTTGAGTACTGACAAGGTACTCAGTGAGGTATAGGACTCAAAACTAAGACAAAATTAAAGTATATTAGAAAACAAAAATTACCCTTGGAGAGGAAACCCAAGCAGTTTATTCATACTCCTGCTCACTGTGGGAGAGTGATGCCAGCCAGAAAGCAGGTGATACAATAAAGCTTATTTTCCCGTTTCAATGTCAGTCTGTTTGAGGGTTGCTTCTACAATTGGTTAGAATTTGAATTTGTTTGTGGAGGAGGAGGAAGGAATGTTTAAGTCCTGCAACCTTTCACAACCACATCAGAGTTGCAGATATACCAAGAAACAAAAAAACAAACAACCCTTAATTTAGATGTGGATTTGAACATCTACTCTCCAGATCTTGAAGAGGCAGTGAAGAGCATTTGTTATTTATTTTATTTCTAAATAAAAAAAATGCCTAAATAAGGCCCTACGCACCCTAACAAGTAATAAGTAATACAATAAAATTCCAGCAGCATTAAAATAACAGTTTCAAACAGGAACTCTGCTTGCCAACTACCTACCAAAAACGCCTTTGCACTCTTTCATTGTTCTGGGAAGCATCCCTCAGTCCCTTCTGAAAACGCTTTTAAGCAGATTTCTTTTATAGCATGCCTGGAAGGTCACCAATTCAGGCTATTATGGACCAAAGACAGGAGAAAGTTCCAGAGTCCCAGAGCCATCACAGGATATGTCTACATAGCCCATGTCAGAAAGCCGCCTAGCCCAGACTGATAGATTCAGGCTCGCACTAGTGATTTAAAAATAGCTCTGTAGATAGTACTTTGAAACTGCAGTTTGTGCTGGACCTCAGGCTCCAAAGCCCATCCCCTTCCCTAGGCTTCACAGCCTGGGCTTCAGCCCCAGCCACAATATCTGTGCAGTTGTCCCAGTCTGGGAGGCTTGCTGCTGCAGGCTTTGTAGATGTACCCATAGAGAACAGCTGCCCTGTCAGCAGCCCTCTCTCTTTATAACAAGTAGCTGCAGAGCCCCTACTAATATGGTACGGCTTGCGTTGCCATAGCACCCGACACCAGGTGATTTGTACAGCAGTTAATATAAAGGACCTATAACATGAGTCACATAATATAGTAGAAAACAGAGGTTTTCAAACTGTGTGGCACGCCCCCCCTAGGGGTGTGTGGAGAAACATTCAGGGGGGCGAGTGGTGATGTCAGGCAGCTCGTGCCAGTCAGCTCGCACAGCCCCAGGCCAGCCCCCACATGGGACTGGGGAGAGATGGCCACCTCCACCCCCTGACTCAACTCAACGGGCCATCCAGCCTGTGGATCAGTGTCTACATCCACTATGTCTGCACCGATTTCTGCCCCCAGAGACCATCGCACGTGCCTTCCCCCACCCTGAAAACTCAAGGGGGCAGGGGCAGAGGGGCAGGTATTGGCCCTGCCCTAGCCATGCAGCTGGCTGCAAGGTAGAAGCAGCCCGCTCCTGAGGAAGCATTGGCTGTGCCATTGATAAGAATCTGTGTATTTGAAACTTATAGGTGTAGGTAAGGTAATTAAAGTTGTGATAAGGTCTCTGTTAGGCTTATGAGTGGGCTATCAAGCTTACTTTTGCATGTGTCTATTTTTGTCTGAGTGGGGAGGGGGAGCACAACCAAAAATTGTAACTCAAAACAGGGACTCCGCTCAAAAAGTTTGCAAACCGCTAGTATAAAAGATGTGGCTGTGTTAAAAAAAAATCTAAGGAAACTTGCTTGTAAAGAATATCTCCTTTTATTAAATAAAAAAATTAACTGAACTACTAAGTAACAATAAGGTTGCAGCATGAACCAATACACACATGGACACTGAAAGCTGTGGTTTCAATTCAGCGTGCTGTTCGCTGGTAATATAGGCATCTCAGATGCCTGGTTGTACAACATACAGTATGGTACTTCAACATTAAAATTTGTGAGATAGAGGGTTGATGGACCTCAAAGTTCTGAGGGTAGAAACTGGCATCTTTACAAATGACTGATGTGAGGATAATGAGAATTTAAAAAAGCAAAGCACTTCTGGTGCTGCCTCACATACCTGGTACATGTCTAAGGTGAACCACAACCATTTTAAAATATGAATGCCCCTGTCTGCAGTAGGTGATAATTTGTATTTAGCATTGTGTTTCTTAACCTGGTTCATTTTTTCAGCATAGACAAGCCCCCTGAAGTTGCCATACTCAACACACATTTCAAAAGAATATTCCTGAACAGGGGCTGTGTCATTAAACAACATCCAAGGGTAATTTTTGAGTTTATTCAATGCTTTTGAAAGGTGCTGGACTGAAGCACTCAACCAAATACAGCACAACCGCAGCAGCGCAAGCTTCTCTAGGCCACCATCAATATGCCTTCCTCCTGTTCTCAAGGGACCAAGTCTAGAGGTGAAAGTATAAGTCAGACTCCATGCTAATTCTGAGACCATCACCAACAGTGCCAGTTAATGGCAGCTATGATGCAGAAACTTGTACATCATCAGGAACTGGTCTGAGACCATTATTCACATCACAGAAAGTCTGATGGTAAATGAATTCCAGCCACTACAGTAACTCCTCATTTAACATCGTCAAGGTTAACGTTGTTACATTGCTGCTCAATTAAAGAACATGCTCCTTTAAAGTTGTGCAATGCTCCCTTATAATGTTGTTTGGCAGCCGCCTGCTTTGTTCACTGCTTGCAGGAAGAGCAGCCCATCGGAGCTAGCAGGTGGGTGCTTGGAACCAGGGTGGACCGGCAGCCCCCATATCAGCTCCCCTAAGTTCCCTGTGGGGCAGCCACCCAGCAGGCTATCAATTGCGGGCAGTTCAAGTGTCCCTCTTCCCACTGCTGTATGCTGCTCCTGCCCTCCGCCTTGGAGCTGCTCCTGGGAGCCTCCTGCTTGCTGTGCAGAGGGGAGGGGGAAGAGGGGTGCTAATGTCAGGGTGTCCCCTTCTCCCTGCTCCTGTAACCCATCTCCACAAAACTGAGGGGAGGAGGCACATGACAGGGCTTATGAGGAGGGGGCTTGCTGATAGCAGCTGCTGTCTCAACTTCCTGATCTACTTAAAAAGGCAGTGTACTTAGAGTGGGGTCAGCATACTTAAAGGGGCAATGCACATCTCTCTCTCTCACACACACACACACGGTGTGTGTCTCTGTCTCTCTCTCTGACACACAACACACACACACACACACACACAGAGTGTGTGTCTCTGTCTCTCTCTGCCATGCTGTGTCTCCTCCCTCCATTCGTGCTGTCTTGTAGAGTGTGAGGCTACATTAACAACGTGTTAACCCTTGAGGGCTCAGCTGAGTGCTAGTTCATCACTTAGCAGTAAGGCATTCCCTGGGAAATATCCCTCCCTCTTCCACCCTCTAACTTCACCACCTCAACCAACCTTCACAATCATCATTTCTGTGTACAGTAAATTTCCCTGGAACCTAACCCCCCGTATTTACATTAATTCTTATGGGGAAATTGGATTCCCTTAACATCGTTTCGCTTAAAGTAGCATTTTTCAGGAGCATAACTACAATGTTAAATGAGGCCTAAGCTGCATGTAACAATCATGGCAATTTCCTGCAATATCCTGGACAAACCTTACTGAATTAAGTTAAACCTTATTGGATTACATTTAAGTAATAAAAGAAACCTGATGAGGTTTCAACAAGGACAAGTACAGAGTCCTGCACTTAGGACGGAAGAATCCCATGCACTGTTACAGACTAGGGACCGAATGGCTAGGAAGCAGTTCTGCAGAAAAGGACCTAGGGGTTACAGTGGACGAGAAGCTGGATATGCGTCAACAGTGTGCCCTTGTTGCCAAGAAGGCTAACGGCATTCTGGGCTGTATAAGTAGGGGCATTGCCAGCAGATCGAGGGACATGATCATTCCCCTCTATTCGACATTGGTGAGGCCTCATCTGGAGTACTGTGTCCAGTTTGGGCCCCACACTACAAGGAGGATGTGGAAAAATTGGAAAGAGTCCAGCGGAGGGCAACAAAAATGATTAGGGGGCTGGAGCACATGACTTATGAGGAGAGGCTGAGGGAACTGGGATTGTTTAGTCTGCAGAAGAGAAGAATGAGGGGGGATTTGATAGCTGCTTTCAACTACCTGAAAGGGGGTTCCAAAGAGGATGGATCTAGACTGTTCTCACTGGTACCTGATGACAGAACAAGGAGTAATGGTCTCAAGTTGCAGTTGGGGAGGTTTAGGTTGGATATTAGGAAAAACTTTTTCACTAGGAGGGTGGTGAAGCACTGGAATGGGTTTCCTGGGGAGGTGGTGGAATCTCCTTCCTTAGAGATTTTTAAGGTCAGGCTTGACAAAGCCCTGGCTGGGATGATTTAGTTGGGAATTGGTCCTGCTTTGAGCAGGGGTTTGGACTAGATGACCTCCTGAGGTCCCTTCCAACCCTGATATTCTATGATTCTATGATTCTATTTTAGAAGTTCATTGTATTAAAAATGGAAATGTTTATGTACTATTGTGGGATTGTATGGAACATCTTTTGGAACAAGACAGGATTAATGCAATCTCTGGGAAGTACTGTGAGCTTCAAAAAGTTATGTTGAACCATGTAGCGCAAACAACTCTTTTGGGACAGTACATATGAGGTGAAATTCCTAGAAAGTACTTAGGAGGAAAGAATTGCAAACTCCCACTTCCTGACTCAGTCTCTGAAGCTTCTCCCTGAGCAGGGGAACCTTTTGTTCTGATGACCTGTTACATTAACACAGTTCAAAGACAACCTGTATAATGGAGTAGCTGACTGACTCATGAGGGTGCTTGTTCTGAGCTGAACCTGAACTTGTGACCACAGGAAAATCCCCTGTGTGGAGTTTGAAGGACTAATCATCAACCAGAGCCCTCTTGGAAGTGAGGAGGGGATCTCTGGTAAGCTTATTAGTATGCATGTAGGTTCTTTTATTGTTTTTAACATGTTGCCTCTGTAATGCTTTTACCTTAAGAATAGATGTGCCTGTTTAGAAAGCTGTATGGTAACTTAACTGTAGCAAGTACCCTGTTTGCCATCTCTGAGGAGACAAGGAGTTCACAGTATAGGCAGGGAGCTTTGCAGTCTGAAAATACCCCAGTCAGGAGGAAGAGAGACTCTGCTCTCCACCCAAGAGAGGTAACAGCTGAGGAGCTTACTGGACCACAAAGGGGAATAATGTGCAGTTGCCCCTGAACTATGACACTGGATTAGAACTGTAGACCTGGAGACGAAAGGCTCCACATTCCATTATCAAATCCCTAAGCCACACACCACCCCCCCAGAGTCTTGTTATTTTAAATGTATCTTAATAATTAATACCAAAGGAAAGGTGACATTTGATATTCATACTCAATTCCATCATCAGCTGACATTGGTGGCAACAGCAAGACCATTTTCCCCCATTCAATAACATTAGCAGCAGCTTCTGCATATAAAGTACACTTTATCCATGTTTTGTAGGCTGCCATAATGGCAAGCAGACCTTTGTTGTTCCAACTTACTCTTCCATATTTACATTACTTGAATGCAGAGGAAACATTTCATTCATGTAATATCCTCTAAAGGAGCAATAAAAAGTAACCACATGCATACAATCTTGCTCATCTCTGCGGCAACAGATAATATATATATATATTGCCAGCAGCATTAAGACAGCAAAGGCAATTTGGAAGCATAGATAATGAAAAAGAGGATTAAAAATAATTAAACCGTACACATTGCAAAAACTTTTCCACCAAGTAAATTAAGTTTGGAAATATAAGAGGAGGGAAAAAAGCTGCAGGATTTGTATGGGCATACAAAAGCAGAGGGAAAAGAAGGGTTTGATTCATGAAGAAATGCAGTCACTATTCAACTATTTAATGTGGAACTTTTACAGGAAATTTCATTTCACTCTTTGTATACAAATCTGCATTCCTCTCACACCCAAAACTCTCGCTGGATTTGAGTTTTGGTGCACAAAGGAATGTAGGACTGGGGCCTTATTTTTTTCTGTAAATCAAATACATAAAATAAAATAAAATAAAATAAAATAAAACAAAGGCAGCGGAAATATCCAAAAAGGTTTAATTATTATTTCCAAAACCTAAACCAAAGTCAGTCACCTTATTTTTTCATAATGCCTCTTCTCTCTCTTTTCTCTTACTTTCAGATAAACAAATTTTAATGACATTCTTGTAGAAATCTCCATACAATTCTAATACTAGTGCACATGATTGTTGAAATGTAAGGTTGGCATACATGGCAGTTGTACTTTATGAATCACCACAATGCACAACCCAAAAGAAGGGAGCCAGCAGTTAGCAAGAGGAAATTAAAAAGGTAAAAATCTACCACCACTGACTCTGTGACCAAAAATGATTTTTTTTATTATTATTAAAGCATATGTGATTTCACAATGTATCAGCTTACGTGCTTAAAAGTCTTGTCTTGAGATATAATCATAATTAAGTTTGGCTACAGTTTTTCACTTAAAGCTGGGATTCAATCTCTTTGCTTTGTATGAAGAATTGTGTATCTTCACCAAACTTAAATTCATGGGTAAAGATTGAATTTTCTGGTGATTGTCAATTAAATCTGTTACTTAATTTATGAGTTACATTTAAAGACATTTTTCTTGAATCTCTGACTTTTTCAAAAAAATCTGGCTAAAAAATGTTTTGTGTTATTATACTTCAAGCTTTCCATGCAGTTAAAATGTATTACCAGCTACCTTTAAAGAAATTAGGTTGTAATAAAGCAAAATTATTAATGATGGTTTTTCCTGTCTTACCAATATTTACAATTTTTCCTTATTTCTAAAATGTACAGTGGGACTAAAGAAACCCATTGGGACACAAGCTGCTTGTGCCTTCAGGAAAAAGAGCCTCTACTGCCATAGTGGATCATTGCATCAAATAAAGGTGGCCTCCATCTTTCAATTTCTATTGCTTTCAATGGGAATGAAGCCACAGCCTAGCTATCACCTCTTTTATGCAACTGAGGTGTTGACTCCCGCCTCTATTCCACCATCAATGCCAGACTTGATGGCGTATTTGTTAAATTTTCCAAACACACACCACTTCATGCACTCTCCCATGACACCATTTATGCATGGAAATTGCTCTCCATAAAAATCCACAAAGCTACCACATTGTCCTCTTTCAAATGTCTCCTTAAAACTCATCTCTGATGTGATTCCTAAGAAAAACCATGATAATATTTAGGCAGCTGATGATGAATGATTATCACACTATTGATAATCATCTCTCTGTTACTTTGTGCCCAGTCTCTTTGTTGCATCCACTACTGTCTCTTCTTATTCTTAGGGTATATCTATACTTCCAGTTAGAGGTTTAAATTCCAGCTCAAGGAGATATATCCACGCTAACTCTGATCAAGGTAGCATGCTAAATATAGAGTTGTAGCAACAGCAGCACAAATGGCAGGAAGAGCCAGCAGCCACAAATAGGTATCCGTCCAAGATGCTAGTAGAGCTGGTGCAGGTATATCTCCTCAAGCTGGAATTCACACCTTCCCGCTGGAAGTATAGGTAAGGACGTCTTAGGTAAGGACTATCATTTTGTTATGGGCTTGGATAGCACCTAGCATAATAGAGCCCTGATTCATGAGTGAGGTACTACCGAGACACTAATAAATAATAAATAATAATAAAGCATGAAAGTGCCAAGTTCTGGAACACTTCATAATGGTACCCTAATGCTCACACAGCACATTCCTACTGATGATCATGGAATCTGCACTGTCACAAGGAACTTCCTTCTGTCTCCAACTAATATAGAAACACATACACTCAACACATGAATCTCCCTCTGAGTATAACACAACATTTTAAATACATCCTCAATAACAACACTAGCAACACTATGTTCAGGTTTCACATACATGCACAAGTTAAGTGTGAAGTGTGCTGTGTTCTCGGGGAGGTCATAACTGAGATTTTGTGATGTACAGTGAGGGAGAGTAATACACTGTATATAGTACTGAAGCAGAAGGAAGTTCTTTGAAATAATGCAGAATCTGTTACTATCAATGGAGACATGCTATGTGGACATCAGGGTACGGTTAAGAGGTGTCTCATAATTTGTCAGATTTCTGGTTTTCTGTTGGTGGTGGGATGGGGAATCAAAAGAAAATATAAAGACAATTTTGTTCATGGAATCAAGAGATCAAAAATCACAAGACATATCCCAAAAGTCATGAGATTTTTTTAAATTATGTTTTGATTTTTGGAAACCCCCCCACCTCTGCTCACCCCAAAGTGTGTGTGTGTGGAGGCAATTAGTATTGCCCACTCTCTCAAATTTGAGTAAGGTGATTTTGGCCTCCACTGCTGGAGCTCTCACTCCCACATTTGCCCCTTCCCTGCCCAGCAATTAATTCTCCCCCCAACCTCCAAATCAATCCTTCTCCAATCTCTACATCAGTTCTGCTCCCCCAGCTCTCCCCATCAGGCCCCTCATCAGTTCAGTCCCCCACTGCAGTAAACCACCCCGCACACACCTCACACCTGCTCCTACTCAGATTCTTCACCCCTCTCCCCCCCCCCCCCCAGGCCTGGTGGAGGCTGCCGTGGGATCCTCTCTCCCCTTACAGACTTGCAGTGGGGGCTCCAAGGATTCTTCACCCCCCTCTGTTCTTTCCCAGTCTGGGTGCTGCAGGAGGGTTGGAAGAGGAGCAGAGGCAGCATGCTATTCCATTCTGGTGGTCATAGGACAGAAGGGGTAAGAGGGAGCAGCACTGTCCTGAGAGGCTGGGCTCCTTAACTCCCTCCTCCCCACTTCCCTCCTGTAATAGCTTCAGGTTGCTGAGAGGAGGGGAGGGAGAAGAGAGCTCTGTCTGTAGCAACCCTGATTGGTTATTCTGCCCCAGGAGGTGGACAACTAGGGCAGATAACCAATCAGAAGACTCAAATTCACTAGGGGAGGTTGGAGTTTCCTATTTCATTGTAAGACTAGGCTCCAGCCCAGCCAATCATTTTTGTCGGGAAAGAATTGTGAGAAAACGCAAAACTGAAATTTATAAATGGCCAGTTTCTAAAACACAGAAGAACCAGATTCATCAAACCCTCTATAAAACCAATGAGTGTTTTGTTGTTTTTTGTAAAGGGCTTGCAGGATTAGGTCCTAAATGATTATGACCCAGAAATCTGTATGATTTCAATAAATATCTGCCTCAGCAAGGGAAATGATTACACCCCTGCAGAAATGCAGACAATGTGTTTACATACTAAAGCAACCTCAGGGCTCAAGTTAGATGAGTTTATAAAACACATACACATAGTAATCAATTATGGTCTTAGAATGGCCTTTTTGCCTTTGGGGAATTTATCTAAAAGCCTGACTAGAATTGATATTTGGCTTTATTCAATAAACTAGTATCAATCACTGTTTTGTCACAACAGCCATAAAATTGGGACATACACAGAACTTATCAAAATTCCATCCGGCTTTTATACCCACACATCTCCCATTCTTCCAAATTATTTTCAGCATCAGCTGTTTTGTTTTTATTCTACTTCTATTTGCATATAGTTAGGAAATTAAGGATAAAGAAACAAAGGAGAAAATTACATTATGTTGCCAAAAAATGTTTTTAAAAACCTCATCAAAACTTTGGCAAACTGTGTTCATTGTTTTTTAAAATCAATCTTCTTCAATCTTCCTCCATCTTTTGCACTGAATCCCCTTTTCTCATTAACAAAGGAAACTCCTGTTTCAATTAAATTATATATGGGACCTCTCCCCCTTTGTCCCACACAACACATTGCATGCTGTCTGTTGGACTGGACATTTTTTAAATTTTATATCCTTACTGACAAAGCAGCCTCTGGAAATTTGAGCAGTGCAAGCAATTATTTGGGCTATTTATGTCATTTTCCAGCTGCAGCAGGTGGGTGTGAATACATTTCATTCTGGCCTCTCCTGAAAGCATATCAAATGACAGGCTGGTTCATCATCAGATAGCACTGAGTGCAGGTTGCTTGTAGTCATTTGAAGCCAATAGATGTCTGGCACAGTGCAATATTCGTACTTTTTATTTCTTTGGATAGACCCTAATGGTCATCATCATTAACTCATTCTGAGATTCTCAGTGGGGCAGAGGAGCAAAGACAGGGTCCTGGTCCTGCAGCACTGAAGTCAATGAGAATTTTCCCACTGACTTGAGTGAGAGCTTACATGTTCCTGAATGGAATGTTCTGCATTAACCTTCTTTAGGAATCACAAGTATCTGTGTTATCAAGGGATGTGTGTATGTTTATTTAAGACGGTGCTCACATTGCTTGCCCAAGGTTCTGTCTCTTCTATGAAAGCCCTTGCAAGCTCACTACGGACTGCTAGATTGAGGGAGCAAGGTGAGTCCTCAGATCACTTTGACTTTTTTTGTCCAAATGCTTCTCATTGGACAAAGTTCCTGGTCCTAAACAGTCAGCTGAAATTTATGACAGGAGCATTCAGTCAACATAGACTGGCAAAGACTGACTTTTTAAATCTGCAAACTTTTATTAAAAGAAAGTATTTAGGAGAACTGAGATGAAACCACAGTGATAGGAATCTGTAGCTAGGAGTAAAAAGGAAGATCACTATTATATATTAAGTTGATTTCTAGCAATGGTTTAACCTGGCATTATACAACAGGAAGGTATAGGAGGAAAGAGAGGTAGTTTAAGGCATTTGGCTATGAAATATGCAGGATCAGAACAGGCGTCCAAAGCAGCGTCAAAGAGGAAACTGACATAGTTCCATTGCCACAGCATGTAACTTTAACTGAATTTAGTCAGGAAATAGAGACTGGATCAGAAAGCCTCTTTCATTTCTATGTTGGATCTCAGGCTCAACCAGAAATTTAGCTTCCCCCTGCTTCCTCTGTGGCTACTGCTCCCAGACTTGATCTGACTCTCCACATATGCTTTGTACATTGGCCAAACCGGACAGTCAGGGCCAGCTTTAGGCCGATTCCCCCGATTCCCTGGAATTGGGCCCTGCGCCTTAGGCGCCTTTTAAATTTTTTTTACTCACCCAGCGGTGGTCCGCTCCGGGTCTTCCGCGGCATTTTGGCGGCGGGGGGTCCTTCAGTGCTGCGGAAGACCCGGAGCGGACCCCCCACCGCCGAAGTGCTGCCGAAGCCCCGGACCACCACCGGGTATTCAAATCGGGCCCCACAGTTCATAAAGCCGGCCCTGCGGACAGTCTCTACGTAAAAGGATAGATGGACACAAACCAGACATCAGGAATGGTAACATACAAAAGCCAGTAGGAGAACACTTCAATCTCCCTGGACATTCAATAACAGATTTAAAAGTAGCCATTCTTCAACAAAAAAACTTCAAAAACAGACTTCAAAGAGAAACTGCAGAGCTACAATTCATTTGCAAACTTAACACCATTAATTTGGGCTTGAATGGGGACTGGGAGTGGCTGGCTCACTACAAAAGCAATTTTCCCTCTCTTGGTATTGACACCTCCTCATCAATTATTGGGAGTGGACCACATCCACCTTGACTGAATTGGCCTTCAACACTGGTTCTCCACTTGTAAGGTAACTCCCTTCTCTTCATGTGCCAATATATATTTATGCCTGTATTTGCAAATTTTCACTCCATGCATCTGAAGAAGTGGGGTTTTTACCCACGAAAGCGTATGCCCAAATAAAGTTAGTCTTTAAGGTGCCACCAGACTCCTTGTTGTTTTTGCACATACGCTTTACTGACCTCTCAAGTCTTCTCCCATAGCCGCCCCCTTCTCAGAAAAAAATCTAATCCAGGATCCTTCAGAACATCTGCTGGGTTTCCCTTGCATTTGGATAGATCTAGTATGGTACCCTTAATTATGTCCATTGGGAAAGAACAGCAAAAAAAGCGTTTAATTCCCACTGCTGTCCAGTGCTAGCATAAGATTATAGTTCCCGTTGTGGCACACTGATACACGTACTATCTGCCACACTCAGCGCTTCCTCTCGTTGACTGACCAAACACTTCACATACTGAGTGTGAACTCAGTGCAGTGTCAGGACATACAGACTAGCAGTGACAGAGTTAGACAGCCACAGGAAAGGGAGAAAGGGTAGCCTACAATGGAAACAGGGCTACAATTGCCACTATGGGTATTTTCGTAATAGCATAAGCTCTAGAGTCTGTCCTCAGTGGACTAAATTCTAGTAAGGGAGCTGCAGGGTATACACCAAAGAGAGTGCTTGTGTCCGCATAAGATCCCTAAAATCTGCTATGTACTGACAAATCATTGCACCTCAGTGAGGGGGGGGGAAATAGCAGAAACACTCATTCATTGGCATTAGGCATGTATCATCCAAATACAAACCAGCCTATGGGATTCCTGCAGACTTCTCTGCAAACAGCACCTATTCCACCTCAAAGATGAAAAACTTACAAATCTAAATAGTATTTACAGCTTTGTGGGCTATGTGACGGGTTGGCTCACAGAAACCCCCTTGGGAGCTGCCACCCGATGTGCAAAGACTACCCCTGCTCCTGTTTTCCCTGCCAGCTCAGGACTCCAGCACCCTGTCTTGCTGAGCCAGACACTCCCGTCTGCTCCAACACAGACCCAGGGTCTGAATCACTTGTCCCAGAGCTGCAAGTTTACCTGAAAACAGCTCACAAAAGTGTGCTTGTCTTTAGCACTCAGATGTCCAACTCCCAATGGGGTCTAAACCCAAATAAATCCATTTTACCCTGCATAAAGCTTATGCAGAGCAAACTCATAAATTGTTTGCCCTCTATAACACTGATAGAGAGATATGCACAGTTGTTTGCTCCCCCAGGTATTAATACATACTCTGAGTTAATTAATAAGCAAAAAAGTGATTTTATTAAATACAGAAAATAGGATTTAAGTGGTTCCAAGTAGTAACAGACAGAACAAAGTAAGTCACCAAGCAAAATAAAATAAAATGCGCAAATCTATGTCTAATCAAACTAAATACAGATAAGTTCCTCACCAGTTCCAGAATTCTCCCTTTTACAGGCTAATCTCCTTTTAGCCTGGGTCCAGCAATCACTCACACCCCCTGTAGTTACTGTCCTTTGTTCTAGTTTCCTTCAAGGATCCTGGGGGGATGGAGAGGCTCCTTCTTTAGCCAGCTGAAGACAAAATGGAAGGGTCTCCCACAGGTTTAAATAGACTTTCTCTTGTGGGTGGAGACCCCCCTCCTCCCTCCTATGCAAAGTCCAGCTTCAAGATGGAGTTTTGGAGTCACCTGGGCAAGTCACATGTCCCTGCATGACTCAGTCTTTGCAGGCCGAAGCCATTGTCCACATGGTATCTTGTATGTCTCCAGGAAGACTTCTTATGTGGATTGGAGCATTCCAAGATGCATTGTTCCCCAAGTGCTTCCTAATCAGGTACTTAACCTTGCAAATTCCTTCCTAAAGAAACTCATCAAATGCCATACAGCCCATATTCTTAACCTCAAGTAGAAAATGATATATGTGTACAGATAGGATGAATAGATATAGTAGACCATAACCTTTACGGAGATATATTACATGGCACAGGCAGCACAAAACATATTCCAGTTATGTCATACATACATTTATAAGCACCCTTCCCCATAAAGCCTTATGGGGTACACTGTCACAGGCTATTAATACAGTTAGACAGCCTAAAATCAGGTATAAATCAGGCATATATCTACTCAACTTTTGATGAACATGTTTGTGTCATATCTCTGAGGACAGCTTTTTTTTCTTTTCAGTTTCAAAGTTCAACAAATAAAATGTAGAAATAAATCCTCCCTCTTCACCGTGACAAATCATAGTTTGCTTTTCCTATTTAGTTAAAAGTTTCTAATTTTTTTTAAAAATTCCTGATTGATATTGCTTTTAAAGTTGGGCTAATTTTCTTTTAACTGTGTTTTTAAAGGAGGAAAAACTTATGATCAAGATTAAAGAAAACACGAGTAGTGAACATGCACGGAGTTTTTATATACATGGCAGGTCTAGCACTTTAACTCTGTACTATAGCTGCCCAGTAAATATTGCCAAACTTACATTTTTTTATTTCAAAAGGGCTAACTTAAAAAAATTAAGGAAATTAGTTAGGGAAGTGGATTGGACTGAAGAACTTGTGGATCTAAAGGCGGAGGAAGCCTAGAATTACTTCAAGTCAAAGTTGCAGAAACTATCAGAAGCCTGCATCCCAAGAAAAGGTGAAAAAATTCATAGGCAGGAGTTGTAGACCAAGCTGGATGAGCAAGCATCTCAGAGAGGTGATTAAGAAAAAGCAGAAAGCCTACAAGGAGTGGAAGATGGGTGGGATCAGCAAGGAAAGCTACCTTATTGAGGTCAGAACATGTAGGGATAAAGTAAGAAAGGCCAAAAGCCATGTAGAGTTGGACCTTGCAAAGGGAATTAAAACCAATAGTAAAAGGTTCTATAGCCATATAAATAAAAAGAAAACAAAGAAAAAAGAAGTGGGACCGCTAAACCCTGAGGATGGAGTGGAGGTTAAGGATAATCTAGGCATGGCCCAATATCTAAACAAATACTTTGCCTCAATCTTTAATGAGGAGCTTAGGGATAATGGTAGGATGACAAATGGGAATGAGGATATGAAGGTAGATATTACCACATCCGAGGTAGAAGCCAAACTCGAACAGCTTAATGGGACTAAATTGGGGGGCCCAGATAATCTTCATCCAAAAATATTAAAGGAACTGGCACATGAAATTGCAAGCCCATTAGCAAGAATTTTTAATGAATCTGTAAACTCAGGGGTTGTACCGTATGACTGGAGAATTGCTAACATAGTTCCTATTTTTAAGAAAGGAAAAAAAGTGATCTGGGTAACTACAGGCATGTTAGTTTGACATCTGTAGTATGCAAGGTCTTGGAAAAAATGTTGAAGGAGAAAGTAGTTAAGGACACTGAGGTCAACGGTAATTGGGACAAAATACAACATGGTTTTACAAAAGGTAGATCGTGCCAAACCAACCTGATCTCCTTCTTTGAAAAGGTATCAAATCTTTTAGACAAAGGAAATGCAGTGGATCTAATTTACCTCTATTTCAGTAAGGCATTTGATACGGTTCCACGTGGGGAATTATTAGCTAAATTGGAAAAGATGGCGATCAATATGAAAAATGATATGTGGATAAGGAACTGGTTAAAGGGGAGACTACAACGGGTCATACTGAAAGGTGAACTGTCAGGCTGAAGGGAGGTTACTAGTGGAGTTCCTCAGGGATCGGTTTTGGGACCAATCTTATTTAATCTTTTTATTACTGACCTTGGCACAAAAAGTGGAAATGTGCTAATAAAGTTTGCGGATGACACAAAGCTGGGAGGCATTGCCAATACAGAGAAGGACCGGGATATCATACAGGAAGATCTGGATGACCTGGTAGACTGGAGTAATAGTAATAGGATGAAATTTAATAGTGAAAAGTGCAAGGTGATGCATTTAGGGATTAATAACAAGAATTTTTTGTTATAAGCTGGGGACGCATCAGTTGGAAGTAACAGAGGAGAAGGACCTCAGAGTATTGGTTGATCACAGGATGACTATGAGCAGACAATGTGATATGGCCATGAAAAAAAGCTAATGTGGTCTTAGGATGCATCAGGCGAGGTATTTCCAGTAGAGACAAGGAGGTGTTAGTACCGTTATACAAGGCACTGGTGAGACCTCATCTGGAATACTGTGTGCAGTTCTGGTCTCCCATGTTTAAGAAGGATGAATTCAAACTGGAACAGGTTCAGAGAAGGGCTACTAGGATGATCTGAGGAATGGAAAACTTGTCTAATGAAAGGAGACTCAAAGAGCTCGGCTTGTTTAGCCTAACCAAAAGAAGGCTGAGGGGAGATATGGTTGCTCTCTATAAATATATCACAGGGATAAATACCAGGGAGGGAGAGGAATTATTTAAGCTCAGTACCAATGTGGACACAAGAACAAATGGATATAAACTGGCCATCAGAAAATTTAGACTTGAAATTAGATGAAGGTTTCTAACCATCAGAGGAGTGAAGTTCTGGAACAGCCTTCCAAAGGGAGCAGTGGGGGCAAAAGACATATCTGGCTTTAAGACTAAGCTTGATAAGTTTATGGAAGAGATGGTATAATGGGATAGCCTAATTTTGGCAACTAATTGATCTTTGACTATTAGCGGTAAATATGCCCAATGGCCTGTGATGGGATGTTAGATGGGGTGGGATCTGAGTTACTACAGAGAATTCTTTCCTGGGTGTCTGGCTGGTGAGTCTTGCCCACATGCTCAGGGTTTAAGCTGATCGCCATTATTTGGGGTCGGGAAGGAATTTTCCTTCAGGGCAGATTGGCAGAGGCCCTGGGGATTTTTCGCCTTCCTCTGCAGCGTGGGGCACGGGTCACTTGCTGGAGGATTCTCTGAACCTTGAAGTCTTTAAACCATGATTTGAGGACTTCAATAGCTCAGACATAGGTTAGGAGTTTGATACAGGAGTGGGTGGGTGAGATTCTGTGGCCTTCGTTGTGCAGGAGGTCAGACTAGACGATCATAATGATCCCTTCTGACCTTAAAGTCTATGATCTATGATTTCATTCAACTGTTGCTATGGAATCCTTGCCTACATTAAAATTAGGTTTCTTTTCCTGTTTCAATGGTTTTATAATCTGTGATGCTGGGGAGTTCATCTACACAGAGTGTTGCCATGTATGTACTGTACTCTCTATCATAAAAAAGCCATACTCTAACAAATACCATGAGAAGCAATGTAATTGAAAACTATTTACACTTAAAAAGTGAAACAGATTAAATAGATTTGGTTTCATCAAGAATATACAAGAATTACAGGAAAAGCTATATGTACGTTGTCATGCACAAAAATTACAGGAAAGAGTCAGCATGGATTGCTCAAGAAATCAGATCATTTACAGGTGCTCCACTCAAGTTATTTGAAGGTGCAGTAACCAGTTCAGTTTGAACTAATCAGATGACTTTTTAGGCTTAAAACATGAAATGATATATTGAAATTGTGCTGCTATTAAAAATACTGAATGTCACTTTGTCTTAAAAAAGGACAAGATGTCTATTTCATCACAATATGTGACACAAGATAGGAGTAACTGTGACATCAAAGAGCATTTGAACTTTCCTTTTAGCACATACTCAAATTTAACGTATTAAGTCCAAAACTTTCATCTTCCAGATCCTTGAAAATATTCGAGGAACTCTGCCTTCAAGACACTTTTTGTTTCATAGTTACAATACGTCAACTCAAATGCATAAAATAATCTCACATCATTTAGAAATAAAACCCCAAAAATATTTTAGTACAAAATTACTTTCCATATATTTACCATATAGCTGACACAATCTATTCAAAGAATATCCCATACAATTTATTAAAGCTGCCTTCAGAAAAGATGCGCATTAGAATTTCTTTTGAAGTCAATTTTTGCAAAACAATAATGAAATTAGGTGAGATTTTGGATAGATTAGGGCCCTGAAATGGGGCTAAATCAAAACCAGTGTTATAAAATGCCAACCTGGAGAGAGTGACATATTAAAACTTCTCTCTCATTGTTTTCCCTGCTACAGGTCCTGTCCGTCTGAATTTAACCATAGAACTACCACTGAAATTGCAATGATGGGGGCAATATCATGAGGTAGAGGAAAGTTGTCTGTGGGAAGGAAGGGGTGCACGTTTCCCCTCATCCCTCCAGTGGGACTGCATGTGAGATAACACACTTGAGGCATATGGATATGAGACAAAAACCTGAATTCCAAGCAGGGCCGGCTCTGGCTTTTTCGCCGCCCCAGGCGAAAAAG